>NC_051405.1:14083517-14084361 GCF_015228065.2 Penaeus monodon
ACAGGGAGGGGGGAAAAGAGAGGGGATAAAAACGTAGCAAGATAACAGTATCGTTGCACATGATAGTACAATATTCAGAATTCCTCGCAAAGTGATCTAAACAAAACGAGATTAATAAAAAAGTACACCACCCACATTCCCCAGTTACTATGGCCGATAAAACAAAGATATCTCGCATATCATCGTTCCGACAAAAAAAAAAAAAATCTAAAAGCTCGTTTCGCCTCTATTACCGGCTCCCGTTTCATCCGAATCCATCATGTCAGGTATGCAATATGTCATGCAGGTGGTCAACACAGCCCGGTAGTGTCTCTTTCTGTTTAAGTTCGCCGTCATTTTCGCCATCTGTCATTACAATTACCGTATCATGCATCAAAACGTCTAGTTTGCTATGAATAAATTGTAGTGTTAGATGCGATGGTGATTATAGTGTTGAAAGTAATGGGGTCATGCGATGATGAAAACGTTATTGTAAGAGTAAACTAGATATGCTACTCAAATTATGTTGATTATGATACTTATTTTTACTTTAAATGTTACCGAAGAATGGAGAAGCAACTTGAGCTCTCTCGCTCTCTCTCGCTTCGTCAAAGTCAAAGTCAAAGTTGGTCTACTGTCCGATGGAACGTATAATGGAGAGTCCGAACAAGATGCGATGGACAGTTGCTTCCCGCCTCAGTTATTTTTTTTCTATACAAGTTACAGCAGTGACCAAAAATTGTGTGCCGCATGTTTACAAGCCAGGCTGTCATGTTCTTCGGCTGTCGACCTGGTTGTGAAAGATTTCGGTGTTTCAGACCAACATGAAACTTGGACTGTTTTTATTCTTATGTGATTTTGTGAA
>NC_051405.1:14084446-14084555 GCF_015228065.2 Penaeus monodon
GGGCGTCATGTCACGCACAAGGTTACCTTCATCCCCTGTGGCATTGGAGGTCATTGATTTCAAATACGTAACGCCGGGGCTGTGTACGTAACGTGTGCGTGTGGGCGCC
>NC_051405.1:14084580-14084724 GCF_015228065.2 Penaeus monodon
TAAGGGCCCCTTGTGCCATATCTTGTTTCTTAGATTTCTCTCGCCGTCGGAAGCTTCTTGTTCTTTGCCCTCTTGTTTTCCTTGTTCTTGTTTTTCTCTTCGTGTTCTCTTTGTTCTGGATATTCCCCTTGTTCTTTGCGTCCT
>NC_051405.1:14085554-14085947 GCF_015228065.2 Penaeus monodon
TTTCCCTACGTTTCTGTTTTTACTTTTCCTTTCCTCAATCCATAATGATGCTCCTCATCTTTTTTTCTCCTGTCTTTCGCATCTCCTCCCACCGTCTCTCCCTCACGTTATATAAAAAAAATCCTTTTGAGTTTGGAATTTAGGTTCGTGTCTCCTCAAAAGACAAACGGGAAGCGTCCTCCATCATGCCGTGATGTATGTGGCTGAGGATTGTGGGTAATTTCTTCCTTGGCAACTCCCGCCTTTTGCTCCCTAAGTTGTCTTTGATTTTACTTTTTTTTATCCTTTTTGTGTGATGGGCTTGGCATTAGTCCGTTGGGAAAAGTGCAGGTGGAGTTACGAGTGTTTTTTTTTCTCGTCTTAAAGGTGACTTTTTTCATTCATACAAACGGA
>NC_051405.1:14085980-14086198 GCF_015228065.2 Penaeus monodon
GCTATTCGGCTCAGGTGGACCGTCCACTGAAGTGGAGAATCAGTAATGGCTTGACAGCAGTCTTGGGTGGACAAAAGGGAGGCCCTTGTAGGACCGTAGCTCTTACTCCGGGTATATTTTAGATTACATATAAATTTGCATTTTACACGCCGGATTTATACTGAGATGTCTCCAGTTCCTGTTCTTTCGATGGCAACAGAATTTACTCTGAACACTGG
>NC_051405.1:14086237-14086663 GCF_015228065.2 Penaeus monodon
CGCAACGTTTTAGAGATTAAAGATTGTAGAAGATGCTTGCTCATTTCCAGCTGGGCCCAGGGATGGCTTATCAATCAGGTACCGTCACGGATTGGAGTTGTGGGCACAAGGCGGACTCCGCACTTCAGGGGGCCCCATGCCCTGGGTTCCTGAAGGGGGTCACGAGACCTACTCTAATGTTTCCATGGACGAAGCATGAAGTTATGACTCATGATATCAAATGTTTATTTTTTATGCATATTACCGATTGAGTGCGAATTACACACCTCCATTTATGCATGTATTCAGTAAATATATACAGTATGTGAGTCGCGCTAACCCCCCCCCCCCCCGCATATGAATGCATGTATGTATGAGGCATGTATTGTGGGGTGGATGGATTAGTTTTAGGGCATGCAGCCCCTCGAAGGGCCGCGGAGGCCATCT
>NC_051405.1:14086932-14087225 GCF_015228065.2 Penaeus monodon
TGTTGTTATTGACAGTGATGTTTATCGCTTCAGTACTTTTATCTCCTCTTTTCAGGATCAGTTACTTTGCACTAAGTTAGAGGGCAAACGAATAAAAGAAACATAGATAAAGTGCTCTTTGATTCGAAAGTTTAGAAATAAGTTTTCATCGAGTCCCTTAAACATGGATTGAGTGCCAAACTTTGCAGATTGTAAGCCATAACTCTGAAAATTTTTGCCGATATACTGGTGTTAACTCGCTCTTTTAGGTGGAAGATTTTTGGGTGCATTTGTCTCGGTGTTTATGTCTGTGA
>NC_051405.1:14088251-14088458 GCF_015228065.2 Penaeus monodon
CAGAAATGCAAACCTAATCTCCTTTTCTTATTTTCCAGGTACGTAACATGCAGGACGCTCACCGGGTTCAGTAAGTGGACGTAAAATACCTGATTCATTTAGAGGCGCGAAAGTGAGGAGAGAAAGGAGAGGAAAAGGGAGATGGTTCATATACTTTTTTTTATTGATTGAACAGCCGATGGGGTCTAGTAAGGAGATAGAAAAAAA
>NC_051405.1:14088664-14088942 GCF_015228065.2 Penaeus monodon
AAATAGAACAGCATGAGAGAGAGAAAACAAATATCTTTCCAAAAAAAAAATTATGCCCCTTCGAACGTAGCATAAATGCAGAAAAGGAAAGAATATCAGGTGGGAACAAGGTCCGAAAAGCTTCCCCGCCCCCCTCCGGCGCCAACCGCAGTCCAGGGCTGGCTCAAGGCTCACAGGGCTTTTACACCCACTCTATTATTCACGTGCATCTCATTACGTCGTGAGTCACAGATTGTTCCTGCCCCCCCTCTTTCCCTCTCCTTTTCGGTCTTGTTACG
>NC_051405.1:14089448-14089805 GCF_015228065.2 Penaeus monodon
ATCTCTTTTCTCTTTCTACAGCCCCCCAGAGACGAACTTAGGAAAAAGAGAGAGAAAAAAAATCCCTTCCTACAAAGGTCCTGAGTTTGAAGTGGATGGAAGAAAGTAGAAGAAAAATTGTGTATAGAGAGAGGGAGGAAAATAAGGATAGACTACCAGTATAAATCATTTACTATTATTTATTATTTTGTATATCTTTATCGTTTTTTTCGTTTTGTTTTCGTATTACCCTTCTCCATTCTTACTTTCCTTTCGTATATAGCATCGTTTCCTTTGTTTTTGGCTTAGCATATTTTTGTCTTTTCTGATTTTCTTGTATTTTTGCATTTAACTTCAATTTGTTCTCTTATAATTGTT
>NC_051405.1:14090245-14090595 GCF_015228065.2 Penaeus monodon
CACAGAGACGCGTCAAAATGCTCCTTCCTCAATATCGTTGTTTTCGTCTGTTTCTGATATCTTAAATTTACCCCTATCTGTTGGTCTATTTTCTGAATTGGTTTTCGCCCTCCTTGGTGCCATAACTGGAATCGTTTTATATATTTTCGGATCGCAGAGTTCCACCTCCATTCCCGTTGGAGAGAGATATCACGCCTCCGCCCCCACCCCGTCTCCCGCTCCTAATTGTACTTTAGGGCGAATTTTTCTCGCAATTAACGGAAGCGATTACCGCCGGGATCGCCTGCCGTAAATAGCGTGCTCGATGGCCGAATTCCTCGAAGCATGCACCTCCCATTTGGCCTTCTAAA
>NC_051405.1:14090660-14090767 GCF_015228065.2 Penaeus monodon
AGAGCGCGGTGGCGAAAACTACATAATCTGTGCCAGGTTCAATTGCTCTTCGACGGAGATGTATGAGAGAACGGTTGGAAGGGTATGGTTTTACCTCCCTTGTTCAG
>NC_051405.1:14090871-14091234 GCF_015228065.2 Penaeus monodon
AGTCGTAGTCCAGAGAGAGAGAGTATCTTGGTCGCGGTTCTCATTAAATTAATTTTCAATTTGTCCACCTACGTTGCGGAGACCATCGTGTGCGCGTTGTTTATGTCGCGCCGCCCTGTCGGCCCTTACTCCAGTGTGGGGTAGAAGCAACCACGGGGGATGGGGGTTCATAAGATTAGAGTCCTTGTTCCAGTGGTAAGTGTGCGTTTTCAAGAGGTTGAAGGGAATGAGCCGGTCCCGAGGCCTTCAGGATCGAGGAGCCCTTGTTAGTAGATTTTCTTTTTGGTTTCGGCACATTGCTTCCTTTTTCATTGATGGCCTCCGTGCAGAACATTGAAGGGGAAATTGCCGGGACTAGGCCTT
>NC_051405.1:14091329-14091870 GCF_015228065.2 Penaeus monodon
GAAAAAGAGGAACCACGGAAATGAGGGATTCGAAGGGAAGAAAAGAAGCCAGAGTGGATAACATGCTAGGGAGAGGGAGCTAGAAGGGATGGTAATTCAGAATAAGTGCGACAGAAGAGAGAAGATATGGAATTGCATTTTCGGAATAGAAGGAATAAGAAGAATAGAAGGAAATAAAACAGGGTTTCAGGAAGAGACAACTGGCCAGGGGTTCATTCGAGGAATAAGGGATCTAGACGTCATAGTACTCATCAGCTCTGAGAAGAAAGGAGATTATAATTTTACAAAAATAACATCAGGAAAATGGGACTAATGTTAGCGTTGACATTGATAACAAAAATAATGATAATGCTCCGAAATTCTATGAGTATTTTTGTCTGGTTTTCAGATATCAGATTCCCATCATCATCTATTTAATTAATGGCATTATCACCCTTGTGAAAAGGGAGAGACAAGGAGTCTTGAAAGAATTGAGGCTATTTCAAGGAAGAAAAAGTACTTTCAAACTTAGACGATATTGAGGAAGGAGCATTTTGACGCG
>NC_051405.1:14092087-14092542 GCF_015228065.2 Penaeus monodon
GCGCATGCACATACCTCACCAGGTATGCTGGACACAATAGATGAAAGACTTAACATGGCCATCATGACCACTGCGCCTTCCGGTTGACCTCCGTCAATATGTGGACTGTCGAAATCTGTTATGCGCCGCCATGCGCTGACCCATGTTGCAGAAGAGAATGCTATGCTAAGTGTTCATAGTATTCCAAAAAAGACATTCTTGCTTAGCCTCTCCCCAGGTGTAGTGTTCCCATCCCCCCCTTTGCCCCCGGTGTAGAGCTCCCTCCCCCCGGCTTTCCGGCCCTTCTCCTTCCCAGGTGTAGACCCCCCCCCATCCCAGCGCGGGATCCTCTTGCCCATATTTTCCGCTACGATGCCGGGATGGCGGCAGGGACAGAGCGCTGTATTATTCTTGCTCACAGCCCGCCATGGCTCACCGAGCCGTCGACGATTTGAATACCTTCATCTCATCACTTA
>NC_051405.1:14092578-14092827 GCF_015228065.2 Penaeus monodon
ACTTCGTCCCTTCCCTCCTGTATGTCTCCTTCCCTCCTCTGCACCCTCCCCCCTCCTTGCCCCCTCCCTTCCCGCCTTCCCGTCCGCTTCTTTTCCCTCCTCCCTCTTTCCTTCCCTCCTGCTTGTCCCTCCTTCCGAGCCCTTCCATGATTTATGCCGTAGGGAACATGGGGGCGGATGGGCTTATTCCTACAGGGCTTCTCCTACTCTCTTACCTGATTTACCAGGGGCTTATTAGTCCCCGCAGCC
>NC_051405.1:14093167-14093570 GCF_015228065.2 Penaeus monodon
TTGTGCACATATATGTATCCTGCACGAGATCATCCACGTGTGCGTCGACCATAGGCTCGGCAGACCTAATTAATTCACCGCGATTTCTCGCTGGAATTATGTGGTCGCGTTGTCCGGCTATCCGTTGTTGATCAGCGTGTTCGGCGCGTGGAAGTGATCGTAAATCACGGAATCGTAGGCGTCGCTCTGAAGTGGCTGCCCTCCTCCCGGCTGCGGCTTCGGCCCGAGAGGCGCCTCCTAAGAGCTCTGTGGCGAGACGTCTTGTAGCTGTCTCCCGTGTCCTTAACCCTTCTCCAGCGTCCTTGTTTCGTAGCGCCAGTACCCATTACAGATCAAGAGTTTATATATGTTAATTGTGACTGCCATAGGAAGGATTAACGTTGTTAGGAAGTCGGAAGTCAAT
>NC_051405.1:14093795-14093883 GCF_015228065.2 Penaeus monodon
TATAATCTATCATGAATTTGGGTGGAATAGCATTCTTGGTCATAAATCGTCCTTCCTCACCTGCCTCTTTTTTACCTCCCTACTTCTA
>NC_051405.1:14093981-14094075 GCF_015228065.2 Penaeus monodon
CTCTTCTCAGGGCCTCGAAGGCGTGGCTTTGACCTCGCCCCTTCGCCGCCCTCCTCCAGCGGACCTGCGGCTCCTCGGGAATTATTCAAGGCCT
>NC_051405.1:14095705-14096211 GCF_015228065.2 Penaeus monodon
CATCGGGAGCTGTATGGATAACAAAGTGACAGCGATGAATACGTCCTGCGTTCTTGTTTGTCTTGGTGAGTAGACTGTAGATCTTACGATGAAGCTGAGATAATTGGTGATGCCGAGTGTGACGAGAGGAATCTGTGGTTTGTGAAGAAAGTGTGTGCAGCGAGGACTTAACAGGTGGAACATCCTTTCGCCTACTTTTCTCCATTCGCTCCCCTTCCCTCATCTAAGCCTTGCATCATCAGCACAAAAGGGAGCGAGAGCCGAGCTAGAACTCGTGATTGATGAAGTGATGCCAGTTTCGACTCCGGCGGGGTTGTCGCTCCCGGGTAAATCTCGAATCAGTGGCAGTTATCATTATGTTGCCCTCACGACTCCCATCCAACCCCGCGTTCCAGTCCAGGCACTCTCCCCCTCCCCCCTCCAGAGCCCCCGTAACATCATCATTATGCCAACCCTGTAATGAAAGCGGAGGGAGTCGGAGTTAGGCCTACTCCAAAACCACCTTT
>NC_051405.1:14096238-14096563 GCF_015228065.2 Penaeus monodon
TGTTAACGTAATTAGGTTCCGTACTCGTTCTTGTCTCGACGCGAACCTCCCCAAGTTCCGGGGATTCTGCTCGTAGATGATGAGGCGAAGAGGGGAAGAGAGAGAGGGAATTTGAGTGGGGATGGGGTGTAGGATCATGTAATGTTGAAGTTAGGGGGGGTAATGTTGTATGAGCGGGAGGGGAAGGCACAATGGATGCCTGTTATTCTGACGTGTGGATGGACTATTACGGGCCTGATGACATTGCGTTGGGCTGATTGTGGACGTGTGTGAGGAGACGGGAGGAGAGGGAGCGATGCTGGCCGGAGAAAAAGACGCTCGTTGG
>NC_051405.1:14096617-14097481 GCF_015228065.2 Penaeus monodon
AACAGTTGCGGAGGGAAGCTTCTGAGGTAGAATGTGGGATTATATAGGGATACGAGGAGGAACTGAAGGGGATATATTACTGAAGGGATCGGTAAAAAGAGGAAAGGGGGGAGGGAATAAAGAGGAAGAAAGGAAAGGGGACAAAGACAGTGGTAGGTAAAAAAGAGAGAAGTGTATTCGCAAAATATAAATAGTTGAAAATACTTGAATTGCATAGCAACGATCACACAGAGGAAAAGACACTTTGAAGATGCGTTTAGAACATTTGTTTACACTCCAAGCCAAGATGACGTAAGGCTTACGACATAATGTGTGTGGATTATCGACGAAACTTTTTAGAATTAGAAAATGAAGTCTATGATGAGCACAAAGACCGTGCTACGGAGCTAAACTCAAGGAAGCGAAAGTTATTCAAGAAGGTGCTTGAGAAATATTGAGGAGGCCGAGAGGGCTCTTTGGGGTGATAGGAAATGTCCGTTACAGTCAGGAGGACGCTTATTTTTGGTCTGCTGTAGTGTCATGTAAAAAAATGGTCTAATTTTGCACTGCAAATGCTTCTTACTTTTGTGCGTTTGTATTTT
This sequence comes from Penaeus monodon, assembly GCF_015228065.2. Classification (NCBI taxonomy): domain Eukaryota; kingdom Metazoa; phylum Arthropoda; class Malacostraca; order Decapoda; family Penaeidae; genus Penaeus; species Penaeus monodon. The sequence goes on from NC_051405.1 coordinate 14,097,199, forward strand.
GTATATTTATCTGTAGCCAAAAGAAAGAGAGCGGTGTTAGCAGCGGGGAGAGCGAACCAAACATCGCCCGAGTGTCACGTGATCCCCAGTGACGTCACAGAGTGGAGGAAGATGAGGGGAAGAGGGATCAGTGAAGTGGAGGGGAATAAAGTCAATATTGTTATTACAGTGATGTTCTCTCCGCCCCCACCTTCGCTCCTACCCCCTCGGCCCCCTCCGGCGGGCGTACTCTGGCCTATACGGGGATCTTGGGCGATTTACACGGGATCACGCGGGACAAAAG
>NC_051405.1:14097531-14098085 GCF_015228065.2 Penaeus monodon
ACAAGGCTCAGCTGTCTCCTGTCTCTGGGGATATTCTGCGCGATGTTAATTGTGATATAAAGTGTAACTGAAGAATAGCTGAACTTTCGTACAAAACTCGAGTAACCTTTCTCCGGCGAAGTCGCGTTCTTGGTGCTCTCCTGGTGGTATATGGCTACATTTTTTGTTCTCTTTTTTCTCCCGCTGTCCCTTTTTTCTCAACTGTTGGCCGTGATCTTCTGACATTTATAGGCTTTTTATTCTCAATTTTTTTTTTGTTCTTTCTAATTCTTGGGACGTCTCCGGAGTCTGACTTTATAAGGAAGGTCACACCGCGTGGGCGAACACCATGGGCGAGGCACTAAGGAGAAGATGCAGCGTTACGAAATGCGTCGCTTGCTTGCGTTGGGGCGCGGGGCTGCGCAGGGAGGCTGAGGGATGCCCAGGTAACTGAACTTAGCGAAGGAGGCTTATTGTGGGGACCCGGCGGTCGGAGGACGGCTCTGAGAGGGACATGCGGCCGGGATCACGCCTCTCGGGTCGCTGCCTTGCGCAGGGGAGGCTCTCCGGGAATG
>NC_051405.1:14099384-14099506 GCF_015228065.2 Penaeus monodon
GCCATTGCCCCCCCTACACCCACAATCTCTATTCTCATCTCCTCTTCTAATCATCTGGTCAAAACCCATCATCTCAACAACACACACAACAAATCGTCTCAATACCCTTGCGTCTCTTCAAG
>NC_051405.1:14099902-14099987 GCF_015228065.2 Penaeus monodon
CACCCATTTTCACTCCTAATTTCTTTCTTTATCTATACGTTTCATTCTGATTTCTCCCTCTTTCTTCCCCATATCCCTCCTACAT
>NC_051405.1:14100011-14100291 GCF_015228065.2 Penaeus monodon
TTAAACTACTCACAGCGTTGCAAGTAGGACGGCCGGCACGTGACATTTATCAAGAGTGAATCATTTGCTCTTTATACTGTGTAAAAGTTTGTTTCTTTCTCGGGGAGGAGGTTGGGGCATTCGAACGGCCCGGCGCCAGAAGTGCTCTCCTCCGGGCTGTTTTATCAACACGAGTCTTCAGCGAGGGGATTCTGTTTCGCTTTTCGCCCTTTGCGTCTGTCTGTTATTGTTTTCGTACATGTTTTGAGACGGTGTGCATGTCTTCGGTGTTTGCTTTGAC
>NC_051405.1:14100339-14100483 GCF_015228065.2 Penaeus monodon
GTGAGTCTCGTGTTACGAATGATTAATTTAACGCGTCTGTTCTGTGATGGATCGAAAAGATGGGAATGAAATGTGAGTGATGGTGTCATAGTTGAATAAACGTGCGGCAGAAAGAGGGGTAAAAGACTTGAAATAACTAGAGAG
>NC_051405.1:14100817-14101025 GCF_015228065.2 Penaeus monodon
TGTGATCATTCCAGGAACAAAGCCGTGCACATCACACGGTGTGATAACCAAGAATGATGACACGCCAGTGATAGGTGTGTTATCACTTGAACAGAATCTCCTGTGATTTGTAAAGGGCTCTGCGTGAAACCTGTCAGATAACACAAGCCTTGACCACAAGTCTTATCTGACGGCAAGATCACACGGCTGTAGGATTCTACGCTAACAG
>NC_051405.1:14101152-14101454 GCF_015228065.2 Penaeus monodon
AACAAACACGTGTGATTCAATGAACTTTCTGTTTACGTATGGTATCCCTTCCCTCGTTATTCATAGCCTGACCACGCTCTGATTAGGAGTACTTCGCCGAGAAAAACGAGGAAAAAGAAAACGCCATTCGCCAAATGAAACGTAACCAACTTTTTCCAGGGATCGCCCCGAGATTGTCTTAGGCTTGTTTGCCAACTTTAGAAAATCCTCTTTTCCAAGTTTCGACAGAAGGGCCAAATTAATTAAGGATTATGACCATAGGGCGGAGTGCTCGGATATTAGGCCTATTGTAAAGATTCCTC
>NC_051405.1:14102056-14102719 GCF_015228065.2 Penaeus monodon
TTTGCCCTCTAAGCTTTGTTATTTTTAGCAGTGGAATGTACACAAATTTTGATCAAGTTTAAGAACAGAAGAGGCAATACAACCAAAAGTATTTATTTTTGGCCGGGGATAAGGGCCGAGCTAAGAATACCTGCGTCAGTCATCCATCAGCGGGTGTCCACTGTGATGACCGGGAGAGATTCGTCATTTTCCTCTCGCGTCGGCTGCTCCCTCATTCTCCCTGACTCCTCGTCCCCTCCATCACCTCTGCCACGCCCTGATGCCACCCCCCTTTCCCCTAGGGGCGTCCGTATTATCTTTTCATTTTGGTTTCTGCTTTTCTTACTCTCTTCTCTTAGCTCTTTTTTTTCTGTTTATTCTCGTCACCCGTTCTAGTTTTCTCCTTCTTTGTCCTTTTCTTGACTCGTCTTTCTCCCCAACCCTTTTGTCTCCACTCCAGTCTCTTCTCGTTTCGCCAGGAGTTATCCCATGCCGCATTCCTTCACTCCCTGCTCGGCGCTTTCACTTAGGCTCCTTCATCGTTCCTCCTTCATCCACTCCACCCCCCCCCCCCTCCGCCTCCTTCATCCTACCTGTTACGTGCAACGGCTCTGCCACTTCTCCCTCCTCCTCCTGTATTTACTCCATCTCTCTTCTCCCCTTCACTTAGCACAGCCCAATTTC
>NC_051405.1:14102873-14103482 GCF_015228065.2 Penaeus monodon
CTCTTCCAATCACTATTTCTCCCTTACCTCTTCCAACTACTCCTTTATCTTCTTCACCTCTCCCACCAGACTTTCTCCTCCTCCCCTCCTCTCCTTCCGTCTTTACCTACACCACACATTCCTCCTTCCGCACCTCCTCCACCTCTCCGCTTCGTCCACTCCCTCCACTTTTCGTTTCCTCCATCTCCTTAATCCCACCTTGGCCTCCTCGTTATTCTCCTTTTCCACAGTCTTCATCTCCTCTGCTTCCTCTACCTCCTCCATCCCACCTCACCTTTCTCCTCGATTTACTCCACTTTCTCCACTTCCTCCACCTGCCCCACCTCTCCCCCCCCCTCCTCCCTCAAATTCTTAAGGCCCCTCAGGCTGTGTTCGGATGCATTAATACGGCTCCTCGTTCACCGTTGGCCGTGTTGACATTGTGCATATTTTAGCCGGCGCGCCTTCTCTCTTCTCCGCCTGATTGATCATGGGGTATCATGTGCCAGCTATTGTGTACTCAGGGCCCTCCCTCGAAGCCCTTGCGTTCAGGGATGCGTTTTGTTTGACCCTTTCTTTCGCGTTTCTCCCGTCGGATTTGGACTTGATTTTTTTTTATGTCTGTTCGTT
>NC_051405.1:14103640-14103779 GCF_015228065.2 Penaeus monodon
AGTCTCAGGTTTTATGATCTAGAATCATCAATTACCTGACTGGATTTTTAAAATACTGTTAGCAAATGAAAAGGTACAGTCAGAAGACAAAGCATTGATACGTTTTTTTCCAGCTACAGCTGTAACGGAAATGTTAACT
>NC_051405.1:14103854-14104183 GCF_015228065.2 Penaeus monodon
CTTTTTATGGAAATAGAATCAGCCTTCACTTCAATATCCCTTCAATTTGGGTGCATTATGTTTTAATGTGTTGATATATATCCTTTTGATTTTTGCATTCTGTGCAATATTTTAAAAGTGTTTTGGTGTAAGGAACGGCACCACGTTTTAATTTCATGTCCTGATACAATATTCATTTTATGTCACTATAACAGTGTGGGTTTATATAATGCCTACAAAACTTCTTTTTTGCTTCATGTACAGTAAAATTATATTATAAAAACTATTCTAAGGAATAACAGTTTAATTGGAAATAACCTTTTTTATCGTCTTTATAACCTTTATTATTT
>NC_051405.1:14104391-14104486 GCF_015228065.2 Penaeus monodon
ACACCTACGCCGGTATGCAGATCCAAAGCCCACTTTTTTCACTCGCCTTGTATCTTGTATTCATTTTTTAAAAACTATTCTGCGCCCCTTTTCTA
>NC_051405.1:14104518-14104636 GCF_015228065.2 Penaeus monodon
TCGTCCCTTCATGCTCTGATTCTCCGCTTTTGAAATCCTTTCCTTCTGCATGCTATCACATTTTAAATCTATTTTTTCGTGTTTTTCTTTCGACCTCGATGCTTTGGAAATCTGTGGA
>NC_051405.1:14105817-14105996 GCF_015228065.2 Penaeus monodon
CTTTACTAGAGCCAGGTGGGCCTCCTCCTCGAGTGTCATTCGAAGAGCGACACGTGACTCCCCTGCCCCGCTGCACGTGGTAATTTTAGGCCGGGGGGAGGGGGGCTCAAAGCGGGAGGGGAGGGAAATAGGAGGGATCGTTTCGTTTGGGCGTTATTGTTATTGTTATTATTATAACT
>NC_051405.1:14106187-14107376 GCF_015228065.2 Penaeus monodon
ATAGTATGCGTATGTCAGCGTATATGGGAAAAGCGGACGGATGGGAGAGGAGACAGAGAAACTGCAGAATCCCGGGCCTCCCCTGCAGAGCGAAGTGTCTCCTCGCAGACGATCGAGTCAACATGTTTTGACGGGAGGATGGCTCGCAGGCAAATTTGACGTCTGCCTCCAGCCCGAAGGAGCGGTTTCGCCAACTTCTGCTGATCCACGAAAGCTTGTCGACATTCTCCAACGCTGCGCGGATTTGTAGCAGCTGTTCTCAGGTTTGGGGTTTGTTTGTTCACCTCTGTGGTACTTGATGTTACTTCGGCGCTGTGTTTGGGTAACAGACTGTTATTCTTCCTGCTGTGTTTGGGTGGAGAAACTTCTCTTTCTATCGAAGGCTCTTTGGCACTCGCTCGTTACGTTGCCGGAAGGATATTTCCTTTATGAATCTGTCCGTGGTATCTTTGTATTTAGATGCAGTGGTGATACTTTGTTGCGTTTCCCCTCATCCAGGAAAGAGTTTTGTTTTGTTCCGAGGGCGAGGTGCCGAAGGAGGGCCGAGTGTCGAGTGACGGCGTGCGTCGGGGTGTCGCTCCTCCGTCAACAAGTGTCCGTCGCGTCTCAAGTCTCGGTTTCTCGCGGGGCTTCCTTCTCTCTGCTCACTCCCCTGTCCTCCTTATTCTATCCTTTCATTTTTTTCTACGGCTCATCAGTCTTACTTTTTTTCTTAATTCACTGTGCAATATCTGGTCTCTCTTTCCCAGACCGCAGTTGTTCCTATCGCTCTCTGCTCCATCCAGTTCTGTAATCCTTCGCAACACTCCGTCACTTTTCCCCTTATCTTTTGTTCTTCATTCCACTCAGATTCATCTACTATCTCTCGCACCGGTCATACACATGAAATAGTCTCGCACAGTTCTTCCACATATAGCTCCTTCTCAGACTATTCGTCTATCTCTCGACCCTTTCGCCCTGTTCATCTACCTATAACTACCTCCCCCGGGTCCCGCTCATCCATTTATTGCTCCCTCTCGCTCCCTTCACCCATCTGTAACTTCCTTTCTCCCCTTTGGCGTTATCTGTGTTATATGCCTAGCATCTTTGTTAAACCGATCACCGAGAGAATGGCTGTTTAGCACGAAGTTTAGTGGAGTTGGAGTCTGGCGTGGGGCGGAGGACTTATGGGAACCAGGTGTGTGTGCTT
>NC_051405.1:14107862-14108015 GCF_015228065.2 Penaeus monodon
GCTTTCCAGATTTGATCCTAAGTGGAACTCCTTCCTCTCTTTGTCTCGCCAGAATGCAGCTTTCATCAGTTAACAAAGTGGCACTCGTCGGCTCTTACGGAATGTGAATTCCCACTCTCAGACGTTGTTTGGATATGTTTCATGGATACACGT
>NC_051405.1:14108258-14108604 GCF_015228065.2 Penaeus monodon
GCAAAATAGACAGCCGACAAACAAACACACACACATATATATGCTCTACTTGCTTGTAAATGTTGCCATTACACTTGACGGGAAGCCAGCCTGATCGTTGGCTTGGCAACGGCTTTCGGGGCGACTGCCGATTGCCTCTCCGTTGCAATGTTGCAATATGTTAAAAAACGGAAACATGGCAAGTTTTTCACTTGATTTTCATTGTGTTTGGATATCTGGATCTTTCTAGCTATTAATGTTGATCAGGTTCATGGGGTCATTGTGATTAGCAGCATTTACTTAGTTCCTCAATATTTTTAATAAATGTTAATCTATTTTTAATTCATTTCCGCCACAGGGTAACTCA
>NC_051405.1:14108897-14109622 GCF_015228065.2 Penaeus monodon
TATTATTGAATAAGACATGAATAAAATGTATAACAGCATGATGAATGTTATTGCCAGAGTCCCCAGATTACTTTCCCCTTTTTTCACGCCAAGATCTGCATCCATAAATGATAAGATTAGCCTGTTTGCCGAAGGGATTAACCCGAGGCATTCGTCGCCGCCTTTAGTTCTTGGCCGTGTAACAATCCCGCCTTTAATACAGGTTGTATATTCTCCCTTCCCTTACGCTCTCCCGGGATTCGTCTCTCCTCTCCCCCCCTTCATTCCCCTCACCCCCCCTTCATTCCAATCTCCCTCCCTCTTTTCCCTCTCCCCGTCTTCATTCCCCTCTCCCCGTCTTCATTCCCCTCTCCCCGTCTTCATTCCCCTCTCCCAGGATTCGTCTATCTTCCTCCCACTCCATTCATTCCCCTCTTTCCTCCTTTCCTCCTTTCCCCTCGTTCGAATCCTCCCTGACTCCCGTTTTCTCCCCCTTAACTTTTAACCCTTTTACCTCTTGACCCATCCGTAACCCCAGTCAGTTTTCCGAAACTCTATTTTCGTGCCTATGCTAAGGTTCTTGTTCCTTACCTTGTTATGTGTTCTTTGTGCGTTCCTTTGTTCGCTTTTCTTTTTTTCTTGTTCCTCGTTTTATTTCTCGTCTTTGGTTCCCTCTTCTCCCACTTCGTATTTTTATATCTTTTGTTTTACATGTCTTCTCTTTATACTTTTTCCCTTGTGAAGTT
>NC_051405.1:14109914-14110046 GCF_015228065.2 Penaeus monodon
AACACGCCCATACGTGCAAGATAATTCCGGCCTCCGCCCCGGCCTCGCCATTCCACCTCGGGAGCTGTTCTCGGGCAGGAGGCCGCGGTTCCCCTCGGAGTCTCGCATTCCGCCCCGCCCCGCGACTCGTGA
>NC_051405.1:14110143-14110610 GCF_015228065.2 Penaeus monodon
AAAAGCGTCCCCCGCGTGCATCTCCGGGACCCCTGTTACCCCCCCCTCCCCTCCTCTTCCCTTGCCCATACAATCCGACCTCTTCCTCTCCCTTGTTCGCCTCTCTCCTTCCCCTATTCCCCTGCCGGTGGCCTTACCCTCTGATAATTCTGCGGTAATTCCCACAGCGGGGGCTCATAGTTATCAGAAGAGTTAGTAAAATTGTTAGTTTATGGACAAAGTTGGGAGGTTGGTGGCGGGGGCGGCGGCGGCAGAGAGGCTGGCCCACCGCGCGCGCCATGTTGCTAGACGCGAGGCCCTGTTGGTGGAGTTCGTTGGTTTTCGTGTGCGAAGGTTTTTATTGCCTGTGTTGCCGTGTCTTGTCCTTTCTTTGTTTCTGTCTGCTTGGTGTCTTTTTGTGTATGGGATTCGGTCTTTTTTCTCTTGACGCTTGATTGTCTTTGTCTCCGTTTGTCTACTCTTCCTTA
>NC_051405.1:14111006-14111421 GCF_015228065.2 Penaeus monodon
CAATCACCCCAACCCCCTCTTATGTATTTGTCTTCACGCATGAGTTTTTCTCGTCAAAATTGACATTTTTATCCGACCGTGCTGGGCGTCCGCTTTGGAGGGTTTGGGAGGCGCTAGAAGCTAATTAATTGTCATGTGATCCAGTGTTCGTCGCCGCTGATACTTGATTATGGCGCACAGTCGACCGCTTTTTGGCAAACCGGGATGAATAAATTGGCGCAAATTATACGGAATCAAAATTGTTTCGGTTTGATGGCGGTTTAATGCGTGTTTACCGGTAATCCGATTAGTATTAATTACATTACTGTGTAGTTTCTAGATAGTGCGCCGAGTGTACATGACGGCTGTTAATGCGCTTGTACGCACCCCGGGGGAAGTGGGCGCTACTAGTGTTAGGCAGACATCCGGGAAAAAT
>NC_051405.1:14111671-14111775 GCF_015228065.2 Penaeus monodon
AAAATACCCGAAAGAACTCTGTTACGACCGAAGTTTGCGGTCTCGTGGAGCTGTAGAACCGCAACAGCTGAGGCAACACCACAATACCCAGCATCTAGTCCAAG
>NC_051405.1:14112010-14112270 GCF_015228065.2 Penaeus monodon
GTCCATAAGCTCCGGTCGTATTCTGACTCCCCCTGTTCGAGGTTGTAAGGCGCAGCACCACGGATTACGCGGAGTTTGGGCCGGCGTTCGTGATAATGTCCGTGCGTAAATGCGCCAAGTGAATTTTTACCGGGGGAGGATCCGCGGAGTAATCCTTCGTTCAGCCGGGGGGGGGGGGGGGAGCTCCGTTCAGCGACGTTGCCTCTGGTGCGTAGGGCGCTGGGGGGAGCACGTGGGGAGCCGGACTGCGAGTGGGGTGG
>NC_051405.1:14112584-14113311 GCF_015228065.2 Penaeus monodon
AAATATAAGCCAATCTACATGTTTTTAAAAGTGTTGAAAACACCTTTTGGTAATTAGGGCCTTCGGAGAAATTAATCTGACCCACGAAGCGTGCTGTGTAGTGGGCGTTTAGGCGAACCAGGTGCGCCAGGACTTGGCTGGCCAGGTGGCAGAGCCTCTCAGAGGATCATTGTTGTTCTAATATCATCTCTCGATCACAAAGAGCATCCTGCACAAACCAGTGTCCCTACATAATCTAGATTTTTATCATTCTTTGATGGATAGAATATGGTGCTGCATCAAGGACTGAACGAAGTACAAAGAGCAACGGCGGCAAAATGCAATCAGCTAAGTGATGGTAAACTGTTGCTATGAAATAAAGCTCTCATTTTTTGGAAGTGTTATGAAAGTAAGAACAATTTATTTTCTCTGACAAATTGGAAGGGTATGGTGAAGGACGACGCCCTCGGACACCCTCCCCCTTGCCATGGTGAGGACCACACCGGCCTTGTTCCGTGTCCTCTGGTGCAGGTGTTGTGAGGGAGTCGGAGGGGAGGGGGGACGCCGCACCCTACGCCAGTCCCCCAAGTAATGAACTGACTGTCGTTATAGAGCAGCGGTCACCCCCTGTCGGGCCTCGGCCAGCTCTCCGTGCTGCCCGACCAGTGTGACAGGGGAGGTAATTAACAGGGCTGGCTTTCCTTGCCAATACCCCGGTCTCGCCTCTCCCGGGTTAAGGTATGAGCCT
>NC_051405.1:14113345-14114116 GCF_015228065.2 Penaeus monodon
CAAGTGTAATGGATCTCTCCGCCGAATCTCATCAGAGCCAAAAGGGTTGAAGAACAGAAAAGTTGCAGAAAGCTTGAAAAACTCTCATACTGACTGTTTGAGATTATATACAGCCAACGATCTCTGGCTTGATGGAGAGCTGAGAACAAACAGCCTCATGCATGCCTCGTGTTATGTGAGTTCTCCGTACCGCAGCTAAACCTCATATGATGTAACTGCAACCCCATTACCCGCTGAGAAGTTGTAGAGGCCAGAGAGGCGTCTGTGGAGCGCAGCCGGCGGAACATTACCATACAGGTGCCGTATATCAGCGGGGGTCCTGGGGCTCCCCCTGATATTTCATCTTGCTCCTTATCCCACTGAACCCCCTCTCTTTCCTTATTGAGATCTCCCGCCTGATGGATGCTCCCGAGATTTCCTTAAGTTGTTTTCTAGGGACCGAAGCAGCGTCTTGGAAGAGGGGAGAGGGAGAAAGGGAGGGAGGATGTGGGGAGAAGAGAGGAAGAGGATAAGGGAGAATGATGGGGGGTAGAAAGGACACGAAGGGGGAGGGAGGAAAAGGCAGAAGGCGAGAGAGGATAGGGGAGAAGGGGGAGGAAGAAAGGGAGGATGGGAAAGAAGGGAGAAAGGGAAAGGGGTTATAGAAGGGAGCAGGAGAGAGAGGATAGGAGGAAAAGGGAGAAAGATAGAGAAGATAGGAGAAAAGGGTGAAGAAGAAATAGGATACTGGAAAAGGGAGCAGGAGGATGACAAAAGGAGGCGAAAGGAATA
>NC_051405.1:14114284-14114479 GCF_015228065.2 Penaeus monodon
GAAGGATAGTTGGGTAGGGGAGACGGAGATCGATGCATTAGCACATACATCTTGTTCTGGGTTCATTGGCTCTATAAGGAGCGGCCTCGAGGTAAAGAATAGAGTAGATTTCCTCATTTCCCAAAATCTCTCTCTCGCTCCCGCTCGTGTACTGCACACACGCCGTCTCGCGTCGATGGATATCATCAATTTTGT
>NC_051405.1:14114964-14115525 GCF_015228065.2 Penaeus monodon
CTTCTCGGCATAGCTTATACCCGCGTAGCGACTCTCATGTCAGGAATAGAATTATTTTCAACTCGGTTAATTATATTTTCCTGCGCGTGGAGCTGCCGTGTGCGCCCGCCGTGTGCGTCCGTCGTTGTTTCCCCTCTCGACAAACTCGGGTTCATGTGGTCGATGGGGATGTAAACCGGGGATTCCCCTTGTAAAAATACCTGTGCTAACACTTACTTTTGTTTGCCGGCTCTTTAACTGCGTGGTATTCATTGGTCTAACAGGACGAGCGTCTGCGTTGTTTGTTCTGGCCGCGGTGCCGATGCTCAGCAAGTGTGCTTGTTTGTGTTTGTTTGCGTGCGCGTAGGTCGGTGGTTGTTGGTGTGTGAAGGTCTGTTTGTAATTTTTCAGTGTTCGGTTTCATTTTGTCATGTGCGTGCGAGCGAGCAAGTGTGTGTTTGTGCCTGCATATGTGTTCGTGCGTTTGTGTCTGAACCTAGGTCTATGTATTGATAACCAACGCTTTCACTTTCATATAAAACGTTATACTACCATTTCTGTTTTTTTATTGATGCGATGGCC
>NC_051405.1:14116073-14116660 GCF_015228065.2 Penaeus monodon
ATCTTGCCTCATTAATGAACTTTTTGTGTAAAGTGCTGCCATCTTACCAATGCGGTTGAATATTTTGCCATGCAAAAGAGGTGAAGTGTAAAACGATAAATGAAATATATTGCGGGTGCCTTAAGGAAAGGAAATTGCAAATAATAGAACCTCCCCCCCATTCACCCACGTACCCTTTCCCTTCGGAAAGCGACACCCGCGGCTTGGAGTTCGCCGTATGACATCGCTCTCGTGATTACTTCCGCTTTCAACGTGTCATTCGTGACATTACATCGACCACGAATATCTCTCTCGGTCGTGACAAATACGCTGATCTGCCGAGCCCCGTGCGTGCGTCGTCCGTGTCTCCGCTGCACGTGACTGTTCTGATGGAATTTCCATGGGACGGCAACAGTATCTGGGCCGAAATTCCCTTGCGTCAACTCACCTGCCTCCCCGGTGCCGTGATTCAGGACGAGGTAATGGGCAGGTGCGCGACTCACATATTAATTAGTATTAAGGGTTCAGGTTGGTTAAGAGAGAGATGTATCCCACGATAAACATAGGTGCTGTCAGGTGCCCCCAAGTCGTGGTTCACATGCTGAGGT
>NC_051405.1:14116753-14117289 GCF_015228065.2 Penaeus monodon
GAAGAGGAAGAAACGAGGAAAGGAAAGGGAGATATCGCTGAGTGAGACAAGAGGGGACATGAGTTACCAGGTGGACTTCGTGGACCTTACTTCAGGTGGAGGTCGAGGTGGCATGAGGACAATTATGCTTGAGTTGTGCCTCGCAAGGGGAAGGGGCGATGGAAATTACTGTGTGCAATTATGAAGAAAGAAAATGTTCGTTCTACAAAAGAACGACCTTGATGTATATAGACCTATCCACGCAGAGAAAACGATGAAACCGTGACCTCTCGCTTCTCCCCTCTTCATCCTCTTTCTCCTCCTCGCCTCTCCTCCCTTTCCTCTCGTTCCCTCTCTCTCCCTTCCCTCGTTCGAAGATGAGGATGGCCACAGTGTGCGCTTCCATTGTTTGCCTTGCCGGCCGCACTATTTAGTTAGCCGTGTTTTAAGCGGGCCGCTTGTTGACTCAGGGCGGGCAGGTATTCGTAATACATTAGTCATTTGTTATGGATTTGTTCCTGAGGTTGAGTGCGTGAAGGGGGATTTGCCGTATGTTG
>NC_051405.1:14117556-14117826 GCF_015228065.2 Penaeus monodon
CATTGAGCCATAGACTCCTCCAGCGCTCGCTCTCCACCAAGCGGGAGCGGAGCTTGGCAAACACAGGGCTTCGAGAACATTCCCTGGCCTCTCATTAGAATAAAGGAGGCTACGGAGAGTAAGGATTATCATAGAGGAAGGACGAGAAAGAAGAAGAGCAGAGTAATAAGAAAGGGGAATGATGGAGGTGATAAAATAAAGAGCGAAAGCTATGAAAGATTTGTAGACAAAGGCCCGCGGGTAAAAACTTGATAACTTCAAATGATTTTC
>NC_051405.1:14118385-14118601 GCF_015228065.2 Penaeus monodon
AGTCTGTCAGTCCCCCGCAAACCGCGTCTCGCACGGGGAATGAGGTTGTCGACTCCTCAGTGTCATTTATGTTTATGCCATGTGTGGCTTAAGGGCTTATTATAACAACTATGCCGTATCATGCAGTGCGAACATAGGCTGCCCACCAACGCAAGTATTTATGCAAGAAACAAGCACCGAATTTGATAAAAATAAAGACTATATTCGCATGCCTGT
>NC_051405.1:14118659-14119509 GCF_015228065.2 Penaeus monodon
ACTCCTAGGTTTAGGAGAGAGAGAGTGGATCAGGATCTCACAGACACAGACACACTTGTGCGTGCCTGTGTCTGTATGTGTACATTATCACTAGATTACATTTTACAGTGTGTGTTATAACTTGAAAAATGCAATGAAGCCATCCCCTCTGCCCATCATTATTCGATGACACTGCAATAACACCCATCATTGTGCAATCAAACGCATCTGTTTCAGCAACATGTCAGCCATAACACCCTACCATGATGTGGATATGAATTCCCACAGAGGTATTTTTACGAGCTTCTGAGACTTATTTCGGCTCGATGTGGACGACTTTCCTCCCTACAACAAAGAGACAGTTATAGCAAAGAAGGAGAAGAGTCACGGTCGATGTACTTTAGAAATGTGGAGAGAAAAGGAGGTGAAGGAAGACGAGGGAGGAAGAGAGATTTAGGAGACGCTGATGGAGGAAAGACACACGGAAGAAGAAGGAGAAAGAGAAATAAACTCTAAACAATTGTTAGGTGAAAAAACGTGAAAAATAGAGTAACTGTAATACACACAAGCAAGATAGAACTATAATTTTCTTCCATATATTAGATAAAATCCAGAGGCACTGAGGAGGAATGGAAAATACGATAGAGGCTGCGTGAACGGCTGTGTGACTGCCGAGCCTTTGTCTTGGTATGGCTGCGAGGAGGAAATGAACGTTCACAGTGCCATGGTTGACAGAAGGGGCGGGCGGGCGAGCAGCACTCCACGGCGCCTCCCGTCACATCAGCGCCACGCCGAGACAGGCTCAATAACACGTGTTTGTCAAGATTACCTGCACCGGGAGGGACACTTGTCGCGCCGTCTTAGGGCTGGG
>NC_051405.1:14120459-14122868 GCF_015228065.2 Penaeus monodon
GCCGCCCCTGACCGAGGTGGCGGCGTTTGTGCCTCAGCTAACGGTCGAGGGCGGCCACAGCGTCGCCAGACCGCATATGAACCCAAAGCAAAAAACAAAGCAACTCCACCCGAAGACACAGGTCTTTAAGAGTGGGCGGACCTCCTATTAGGAAGGCGGTTTGCTGTCGTTGAGGTCGGGGGCGGGATGTGTGTGTCTAAGGTTTTAAAGATCTCGTTTTTGCTCGTTGTTAAAATTTCCTTTTTTTTCATGTCTCTCTCTTTTTTGTTGCGCACCCTCGAGGCTTGGAGGCATTTTTGCGTTGAGGGGAAAGGAATGGAGACGTTAATGTCGCACGGCTATTAATTCCGAATGGCGGTCGGACTCTTTGGTTGTTGCTTGCGTCAGGGAGGGGCCTCGCGCTCAAAGGGGCGGGCCGGTGTTTTACGGATCCTCCCCGACGGCTCGAGAGATGATGACGCTAATGTAGATTTGGGGAGGATGGAGGTCAAAGGAGGGCGGATAAAGATAATGATGCAAATGGAAATAAAGAGAAAATCGTACACATGAAAGGTTGATGACGACATTGAGCGAGTGCGGGCCAGAGGGGAGGGACGACGATTCGAAACAATGCCTGAACGGTCGATTCTTTTTTCTTTTCTTTTTTGTCAAGCATTTTTAGAGTGAGGGAGTCTTTTAACGGAGCATGATAAGGAGGAAAAGTTCGTTCCTCGCTACAATAACACGTCCATTTAGTATGGATAAATTGGTGTATTTTTTCCCCTGTGATTCGTTGGGGTTCACGCGAGAGGGAGTTCAGCTGAGCGTGTCGGCGGGGAGGCGATTTCTCGAAAGAATTCGCTTTTATACGACTATAAATAGCGCCGGTCTTTGGGAGCGAAATGGCTCGGCTGGTCATAGGTACATTACCTTGAGACTTTTACTCCAACTCTATGAATTACAAGCATTTAGAGACATTATCATTATGTTGCATTAGCAGAAAAAAAATCTGTGGAACTTGCAAGGTGTATTTCACCGAACAGGCAAGATTTCTTGTTCCAAAGTGATGGAGAGTAGGGTAGTTAAATTATTTTATTTTCCAATCTATCCCCGAGACGAAATTTGTAGAGTAAATATTAGAAGAACGGAGAGCAAGGAGGGTTCTTGAAGTCCCCCACGGAAGCACGATCAACCAGATTGAAGCAGCTTACCATGTTGGAGAAGCACACCTACTGTATATTATAGCAGAAGCAGCCTCCGCACTCCGCCCATGCCATTCTCAGAGGTCCTTGCAATGCTGGACATAGCGTGATCCCTGCATTGTTGCAGGGTCTTAGAGGAGAAGTATGTCTCTTGTATAATGTTCCTGTTATGTTAAACGATTTTAGTTGTGTCTATTTTAACGGAACCTCTAAACCGATTATAATGATAAATATATTTTTTAACGATTATGCCTAAAAACATAATCGAGATTTTACGAGCCCAGCATCCAGCGTTGAGTCCAGTTGAAGTAAATCTTGTTCTCCGCTGATGGAGCCACAAGGAACCCCGGTGTTTTACTGATATCCATCTCCATCCCGCCTTAAGTGCATTTAGAATGTAGCTTCCGAATGACCCCGCCTACGCTACCAACAAATCAGCCCACCTGACAACATTTCCACCATCTACCACCATCCTCCCATCTCGTAGGATGCTTGTTTGCAAAATCGCCGCACTTCGAACGCACAATTTTCCTCGTGGACCTTCCGCGTTGAGAAGTGTCCGGCGAGTCTTGCGTGGATTAACACTATCACTTCATCTCTGGTAATTTACTTTTATGTGAGTACAGAATGTTTATCATCGGGGCTGTCAGATTTTCCTCGGCTTATCTTAATACCTGTCCGGTAATCAGCCTCTGCCTTGTGAGTAATGCCTATCCTCGTGTTGTTAAGGCGTGTTCTGTTGTGTTGATTCTCCCCTTGTAGTTTGTTGGGAGATCTCTTCTCTAACGAGCATATTACAGCTTTTAGGAATGCTAAGTATGGCCCTTCCTTCGCTTCATTCCTCCTCGTTAATGCTCTTCCTTGTTTTTATGTGTGTCTTTTTCGTTAATTTTATCGCTTCTTCCTTATTTTTTAAAATGTTTCCCCTTGCTTCTCGTTTCCTTCGTTATCTCGCACGTATTCTTCCTTCTGTTTACTTCTTTTCTCAACGCTTTTTCTTGGTTTCGTTATTTCAACTGATATTTTTTTTTCTCTGCCTCATCATCACTCTCTTTCCTCTGCTTTTATTTTTATTTTGAACTTTCTCATTCTTCTCATTTTTTCTTTTTTTCTTCTTCTTTCTCGGCCCATCATCATCATTGTCATTATTAACATTTCTTCTTTTTTTCCTTCTCGTTGCCTTCTTTTCCTTTTCCTTCTCCCTTTTCTACTTCTGCTTTTACTTTTA
>NC_051405.1:14122959-14123110 GCF_015228065.2 Penaeus monodon
CTCTACGCGTTCTCTCCTCTTCTCACTTACTTTCTGTCTTCTTCTGCCACTCCAGTCTCTCATCCACTTCCCTCCACCCCTTCACTCTCACTTACTGTCCTGCTTCTCCCTCTCCGCCTCCTCCTCACACTTCTCTTCTCCACGTTACGCT
>NC_051405.1:14123411-14123637 GCF_015228065.2 Penaeus monodon
CGAATACAGATGTTCGTCCTTTTACACCAAAGTTCCATTTTCTTCCCCCTGTGTGTCGGTTATCGTCCCGCCCTCCCATTAATGATAAGATAAAAGAGGGAAAAAAGGCAAAGATAACGAAGAAATGGAAACAAGATAAGAAGGGAATAGCCCGGCATCTGGGACGGAGGCTCGCGTTCAAGAGCGGAAGTGGATGCGAAGAGGAAGCATACGAAGAAGGGAGGTG
>NC_051405.1:14123928-14124127 GCF_015228065.2 Penaeus monodon
ATGCTATGGAAAAGTATTTAGTGGGAAGGGTCAGGAGGATTATCAGGAAGTTAGAGAATGTAGAGGAGGGAGAGACGAAGAGAGAAAAGGAAGGCGCTGAGGCGAGTTCCTTTATTTTTTTTTTTATTACGAGACGATTGTAGCATTAGTCCCCAAAGCGATGTGGTGGGTAGAGGGAGCGGGGATAAAAGACGGTGTA
>NC_051405.1:14124176-14125558 GCF_015228065.2 Penaeus monodon
TGTAGGAGACGTAAAAGAGGGTGTCTTGATCCTCCCGCCTATCAGTAGGAACCTATTATAGAGAGTGTTATAAGGGAACCCCACGAGGCGCAGGAATTTGTCCCTTATTGCACTTCACGCTGGCTTAATGTTCGGCCGCTAGATTTATGTCGAGGTCCTAATGTGGTTTACGTCTTGTTCTCCTCGACGGCCGACACGCCGTCACAGCTCCTTCCACTTCCTCCTATCCCGCGTGCCGCCTCTGAGGGGCTGTAGGGGGTGTGGAGGGCCGGGATAGGGTTAGGGGGGTATGGGGAAGGATAGAGGGCCGGGAATAGGGGTCGGGGGGGGTGTATGACAAGGGGAAGGAAAATGGGGAGAGCCATACAGTAGCCGGTCGTTTGGAGGGTCGCCGACAGAGGGACGCATTAAATGAATGATTTACTTAGTGGGGCTGCAGTCGTAGGGAAATTATTGTTTTGTTGTACAAGTTAGTTAGTTGGGAATGATGGCCTTTGTGCGGGGATGATTGCGTGGTCTTTTATTCATTGCGGTGGCTGTGACCCGAGGGGCTTGTCCAGGGCTATAAGGGCGGGGGGAGGGGGTACTCCTCATTTCGCTCTCTGGAAAATTAATATTGCTTTTGCATATTAAATGAAGTTGTGGGTCGCTTTTCCTTTGTGTATAATATACAAATGAGATAATCATTTACAAAATAGTCATCGTGTGTGTGTTTATTTTATCCAGTTTTATTTTGTTTCCATATCGCGTATATGATTAGCTTTGGGTTGTTTGATGTAATAAAGGATTATATCGGGTCTCGAGTGTCGCGGCCGGTTTTGTGAATGGAGGAAGACGTGCCTTGAGCCTTGCAAAGAATTGAAACGTCTGTGTCACGGTGCCGTATGCTAATGCGAAGAAAGATGCCTTGTAAGAGCTGCCTGGTATCCTGCTGGAACAAGGCTCATTTGCATGCCTGTGGTCGGCCGTTCTTGTGAACACAGCTTGTGGCAGAGACTAAGCACGCCCGCCCCCGCCCACACATAACGACGCGCTCCGCAGGGGGACCATAGCAGCCTGAAGTGGCAAGGTAAGCCAAGTTAATGAACGTGATGGCACGACACTGTGCTCCCGCGCCTTAATTAAGGAGCGCGATCAAGTGCTTTTGAATCCGCAGCGAGTAATTGCAATGATGATTATATGGATGGAGAAAGTAAGGATAATGACAATGGCTAAGTAATGAGGTGATGATGCTAGTAGTGATAGGAATAAAGTAATGATGATGCTGATAAGAATTGAGGATGATGACATCGCTAGCAAAAAAAAATAATGATAAAAAATAAACACTGCTTATCTTAGAATTTACCAAGGACCAAGGAGGGGAGAGCCGGGCAACACGCAGG
>NC_051405.1:14125597-14125900 GCF_015228065.2 Penaeus monodon
ATAATAAGCTTGGGAGACAGGGGGCGAGGCAACTCGTAATTAGGTGCCCGCATAGGTCAGGAGTTGAATTGGTGTTGCGGTCAGTCGTGCCTTATCGCCCGCGGGCATCCTCCTTATTCTGTCTTGTTCATCGTGCTCTTAGATTCATGCGAAGGGGGCGGGGATCCTTGAGGCTGTAGAGGAGGGGGGGGGGTTCTTGAGGCTGTTCGGAGGGGAGGGGGTTCTGGGGCGGAAGGGGGGAGGGGAGCGAGAAGAAGAGAAAGAGGGGCGCCAGATGCAACTCTCGGCAGGCGTCTTGGATCA
>NC_051405.1:14126521-14126616 GCF_015228065.2 Penaeus monodon
GTTTATCAGCGTAGCCTTGTAATTAAGACAGCTGTATCTTTATCTAAACATCTGCCCTAAACTTCCCCCTCAGCAGTAACGGAGGAATTATGCAA
>NC_051405.1:14126774-14127693 GCF_015228065.2 Penaeus monodon
CTTACGTTTGCGTTTATATGTTTGTGTTTTCGCCCTTTGTCGTCTTTTACTTCATCAATATCATTATTTATTATTACTTGTCCTCTTCCACCTCGCGGGTTTTGTATCTAACATTGTAGTTCACGACTGCCATGTATTGTCCCGTTATTAGCTTATCCTTCCGCCTCCGATTCGTTTTTATGACGACATCAGTTTTATGCAGATCATTGGGTTTTTCCTTCTCCCCGACCGCCGCATTTCTTTCCCACGCTCTTCTTCGCGTTCTTTCTCCATTTTTTCCTCATCCTGTTTCCCCTTGCACTCTTTTCCTCTTTCTTTCCGCAGTCTCTCCTCCTCCCCCTCTTTCTCTCCCACTCTTTTCCTCCTTTTCGCAGTCCCACTCTCTTCGACGCCTCCTCTTTGCATTCCCACTCTTTTTCTTCCTTCACTTGTATCTCCGTTATTTCTTCCTTTTCTCTTGTATCTCATTCTTTTAACTCCTATTCTTCGATTTTTCACTCTTTTCTTCACCCTTTCCTCCTCCATATTTAACTTACTGCTTTGCATTGTTCACCCCCCCCTAACTCTCTCTCCATCTGATCTTCCTCTACTTCCTTTTTCTTATCTTTCCTCCCTCTTACCTTTCGTCGTTGCCCCTCTGTCTTCATCGGTCTTCCTATTGGCCATAAATGCGAAGGTAATATTTTTAGGCTCGATCGCCGAAAGTGGAAGGCAGTGGTGGGCTTTTTTTTATCAAAGGACTTATTTTTCTTCATTAATGGAGTTTTGTCATCAATGAGCGATTTTTTTTTTTTAACAATGGGAGTCAAACCCTTTTTTCCGGAACAAATTTTGTTCGTGAAAATTCAGACAGTCCACTCCACGCTTTCCGTAGAGTTTTATAACAATAAATCTTTGTTAATATCAAGGGTTGTATTGG
>NC_051405.1:14127797-14128137 GCF_015228065.2 Penaeus monodon
CCAGAACTTATATGATATATTAAAACCACAGGAAAAGGGGCAGTTGTCCATAACTCACTACGCGGGTTTAAGTAAAAGGGAAAAAAAAAAAAAAGCTTATTGACACCAGGTAGAGCAAAGCTGCAGCGCGCCACTTAGGTAGCAATATTAGCTGCATGAGGCGACCATGTTTACTGCAGGTCGTTCAACACTATTGTATTAGTCGAAGTGACTTTGCCCTAGATGTGCGCTGCAGGGTGGCAAAGCAGCTCAAATGAATGTATGATATGTGTGTATTCTTGTGCCCTGTATGGGTGTCTTGTGTTACGTGTTGTTCTTTTCGGGGTATGTTCAAATTACG
>NC_051405.1:14128172-14128301 GCF_015228065.2 Penaeus monodon
GGTGCTTCTCTATTGACTGTTGTTCTTTCGGTTCTTAGAACTCTTTTTTTTTTTGTTCAGTTTCTTCATTTTTTATTGTCAGCTCCTCCATTCCCTTTTCTCTTTGCGCTTTCTCCATAGACCCACCCC
>NC_051405.1:14128595-14128684 GCF_015228065.2 Penaeus monodon
CCACCCCCACTTCCACGTGGCTGTGGGCATCCGTGCGTGAGATATAGAATGTCGTAGTGCGAGCGTGTGACGGTATACAGGGTGGTCTC
>NC_051405.1:14129220-14129355 GCF_015228065.2 Penaeus monodon
CAGGATCCAGCCACCGGCACAAGCCATCCATGTGCAAGAACGACCTGGAACCATCCAGAAAGCAGCAGTCCGAATGCAGCCAGCCAGAGCCGCAGCCATGAAAGCCAGCCAGAAAGCAGCAGAAGCAGCGCCGAA
>NC_051405.1:14129609-14129723 GCF_015228065.2 Penaeus monodon
GTTTGTATCGCAATATGGTCACCGAGCAAAGCTTCAGTAGAACGGATGCTAAGTATGTCATGAAAGAGAGGATTGAAAGGAGAACATGAAATAAGGAAAATATCCCTGGATGGA
>NC_051405.1:14129791-14129941 GCF_015228065.2 Penaeus monodon
CTGATCGGTAGAACAAAGCATGAAAGCGAAAGTGGAAGAAGAAAAGAGATGAAGAGGATAATGCTGGAAGTGCGATTCGAGAGAGGAAGCGCACAGAAAAACAGTATGAAGGATTAGAAAGATAGAATATAGATGGAAGAGATAAGTGCG
>NC_051405.1:14129959-14130115 GCF_015228065.2 Penaeus monodon
TCTGTTTAGAAAGCATTCTGAAAAATATTTCGTAAAATATCCTTTTTTTTTTTATTTACTTAAGGTGAAAATAACACGAATATCAAATTTAACATGCTTTTCAAGTGGTGCGTTTACATTACTAATTTAAGGAAATCCAGAACTGTTTCTCTTACT
>NC_051405.1:14130226-14130658 GCF_015228065.2 Penaeus monodon
GCTCCTCGAGCTTTCTCTCTTCCATCTTTTATTTTACTGCTTGCGTGAATGAGACCCCCGATTATAAGGAGAATGTCTGGCCAACGACGGCATAAACGGGCCATCATGTGCGGCCAGGATACAATGCGCTGGAGTCCGGTAATGTGCCAAGGATGAGTGCTCTCCCTCGGCACCAACGCCCGAGATCCTGAGAGCCGGCCACCACGAGGATAATGCCTGGTGCTTGGTTGAGGATGATACACATGTTATGGGCCAATATATTCTGTGACAGTGGTGGCCGCAGGAAGGGGCGGAGGGGGGGGGGAGCGGTGTGTCAGCGAGGACGTCAGAAGGGGAGGCGGACGAAAAGAGAGGGAATATTTTTTTTTGGTAAGTTTTATCTGTCAATTGGATGGATGTGTGTAACTAGCGTATTGTTGTGTGTGCATTGTG
>NC_051405.1:14130703-14133415 GCF_015228065.2 Penaeus monodon
AGTAACTTTGGTAGGAGCATGTCAAGCTTGGCATGTGTGTGCATTAGTAATCAAAAATTGTGTCCGTGGGTGTTCCAGGGTAGATTTTGATGATGATGTTGATGTCACTGGTTGCGTGAGAGCACGGGAAGAGCTCGGGAGGCCTGTGGCTACAATTTGTACCACAGCGGGTGGGGGTAAGGGGGAGGGGTGGGGAGGTGGGCGTCTCTTTGTTACGGGCACGTGGTTGCTCTTGTCGTTATTGCTGCCGTTTCCGACCTATTGTTGTTTTATGGGCCCCGTGGCCGTCTCTGCCTTCCCGGCCTGCTGCTCCCGCCGGGGCACTCGCCCCCCGCCCCATGTACGAACACTCCCCCCGCCCTCTGCATACTCGCTCTCCCCCGAAATTGGCCTTCCTAGGGGGGTGCTGTGGGGATCGACGTGTTCCCGCGGCTTTGAACACTTTATAGCATACCTGGAGCGGGGAGCGTGAGCCATGGGACAGGCGTTCGGGACGGATTTGGTGCGGACCGCCTTTTCTGCCCGGCCTCGGCTCTTTTTCAGATATTCCAGTGCGCAGCGTAAAAGAATCCACGTCAGACTTCTTCATGCTCGTGGACGCGGAATTCTGGAGTCTAATGCCCGTTTACATTCCATGCCTAGTTTTCAGAAACGAAAATGAGAGCACATTGATGGAGAACATACTGAAGACAGTATGTGTGCGGTATCCTCAGAGACCCGTAATCTACTTTATTCCGAAGGTCTTTACCCTCAGCCTTTGGAAGCGCAAATTTATAGCTAGTGTTGCTCTGAAAATACATCGTACATGAAACTCAGTACTTATAAATGTTCACATCTCGCTCACACACATTTCATAAAGGAAAAATATCATTGCAGTGGACACTGGTGCCTTGCGGGAGTTGCATGTGTTCGTGGTATTACTTCGCAACACTCAGAGTGAAATAGTTATGCTGCGTTACATTCGCCACAAAGGCTATGGAAGATTTCGGGTTCTTTTTCGTTTTATATTTAGGGGAAAATACTAAGAAAAGGTAGTATGTGAGTGTTTGTTTTTTCCTTTTTGTTTCGGTATCATTTTAAGAGTTTCATCTTGGATTTGACAAATATTGTCTATTTTCAATCAGTTCACGGGTCGTCATATAAAAATCATTTTCGTGAAAGATAATCGCGTTTGGAGATAATAGCTACATACAGGAGCTTTCCACAGTTTCCCCTGGCTTCTCACGGGGACGATAGATGGCCGTAGTGAGCCTTGCCCGCCGCTTTCCGTCTCTTCGCCTCGAAAACAATCTCGGACAATACGTTAATCATATTCCCTGACGAGGATCACAGGCAGACATTCGCCGTCATCGTCGCGGAAAAGCCATCGCAGGAGACAAAAGGGGTGGTAATCGTATTAGCTCCCACAGGACTTCCGACCTTGTGTGATACACGGAGAAACCAAGGAGGGGCGGGAAGGTGCTCAGCGGGGATCTCTAGGGCGTGGAGGGGCGTTGACGATCCACGCATGACTGCTGCTGCCACGTGCCCGTCATTTGGCGGGAGCCCCATCTCGGTTCAGTCATCCAGTCACTGTCATCCTTCATCCTTTTGTAACACGTCCTGTCATCTCTTTATCTAACGGCCCTGTCACTCTCTACTACCATGTCCCCCTTTTCTACTATGCCTTGTCACTCTTTCTCTTTTCTGCTATGCCTTGTCACTCTTTCTCTTTTCTGCTATGCCATGTTACTCTCTTTTAACTCTAAACTCTTTTCCAGCACCCGCTTTAGCATACCCTATTACCTGCCACTACCATGCTTTTTAGTAGTCTGTCACTTTTTAAAATGTCCTGTCACGTTTTTTAACACACCGTACCGCCCTGCTAGTAATATACATT
Organism: Penaeus monodon; assembly: GCF_015228065.2. NCBI lineage: Eukaryota > Metazoa > Arthropoda > Malacostraca > Decapoda > Penaeidae > Penaeus > Penaeus monodon. The sequence continues at coordinate 14,132,583 of NC_051405.1, forward strand.
ATCGCCATATTTTAGCATTCCCTGTCACCCTACCACTGCCTCGAGGCCGCCCACCCTGCGTCGCCAATCACCTGACGATGTTTACTTCAGCAGAGACCAGGCGGCTTCCCCTCGCTCGGCTGTGCGCGGGCAGGCGGTCCGGGTCCTGTAAGTGGGCCGCGCTGACTGCCGTGTTTAACAGCCTTGTTTTTGTCGCTCTTTAGCACTCTTCCCGGGGATTATTTTTCGTTTTTATCTTATATTTTGTTGGGTTTTGTAGATTATTTGACTTATTAAATTGGTTTTCTTTTACTTAGTTGATTAGCTCGTTTTTATTTCTCTATTTATTTGTTTATCTTTTAAAATCGTTTTCTTGCCAGTTTTCTGCAGATTATTGTGTTTATTTTTTTATTTTGTGCTTTGCGAATTCCCTGTTCGTTTTTTCTTTTTTGTTCGCTCGTTTTGTTCGCTCGTCTTTATCAATTTCATGTGCATTCCTTTCCTTGTTTATTGTTGCTATGTTCTTTTTTACCCGTTTTATGTACATGTTTTCCTTGTTTTTCTTTGCGTTATACTTAATCAGTTTTCTGTCAATTTTTTTTTTCGCGTTTTCTTACGATCTCATTTTTCCCCTTAGATTTCGTTGTTTGTTTTCCTTGTTTCTCATTTGTTTTCTTCTTCCAAGTTCAACTCTTCTTTACTGCCCTTGATTCTTCTGTTCAGGTCCGGATGTTGACTTTTGCTCGGATGTTTCGGATAGTTTTGTTTATTTTTTAAAGTGATTTCTCTACGATTTAGTTCAATTGGTTCAGATCTTTTTAACTCATCGTTGTTGCAATCAGTGAAACGTGGAA
>NC_051405.1:14133456-14135492 GCF_015228065.2 Penaeus monodon
GATTTTTTTCTTGTCCATCTTTCTGATTTTTGTTATTTTGTTTATTTGACTGTTTATCACTTATCCGTTCGTTTACTTAATATTGTGGTTTTGTTCCCCACACCTGCCAATATCTGCCTTCGTGACACTCGTGATCTGCTTGGCCGAGACCGAGTTTTATTCACCGCCTCTAGAAAGAACACAAGACCAGCTATTTTATATATATTGTTTTTATTGTCTCATTTCCTCGTTGTTTTTATGACTCGGGTCTGTATTTGTGCGCTGGCGTTAATTTGTGTTGCTGTATTTTCTCTTTTGTTTTCTGCCGGATGTCATGGAAAAAAGGTTTTTGCTCTGAAAAAGTAAATGATAAACATGTACAACTGAAATGTTTTATTGCTGATTTGACGACGAGTCTTTATTAAAAATGATTCACCGAGATTACTTCGTACCTAGCAGTGGATGAATATTTAGAAGGCGATGTTTAAATCTGCAAACAAGTATGAACAGCGATCGACTGGGTGTGACGCGGGGATGGCTGTTCGGTATTTCCTTCGGCGGAAGAGAAATTATTGTCTTTTTTCTATGTTTGGGTCTCACGTTTTTTGTTGTCATGTTATGTTACAGGATATTTCTTTTGTATACCGAGGAGTGGTATGAGGTATTAAGAGACGCATTTTTGATAGGAGCAAATTGTATCTATTGTATTCGCGAATTTCAGCTAAATTGAAGATGATGTAATGCGCTAGAGCGTTGGTTTGGATCGCGTAATCTGCCGGCTTTTGGCATTAAGGGATTTTGATGATTGTTTTAGTTGCGTTTTTAGTTTTCGCTCCGCTTAATCCCGGGAAATGTTTACGAGCTAAACTCTGGGAATGGGAAGGCATGCCCATCCTCGCGAGAGTAATGATATTGATCCATTAAGTTCATGAAAGCGAAAGGGAACACACTGCCCCTCACGAGCCGCGTTCCCATGGCGGGACCCTGCTCGTGTTATCCCTCATGGCACACTCAAGGGGCCCTCTGTCCCGCGGCCGACGGGCACTGAGCCCCGCCTCACTGCACCTAGGATGACGCAATGCACAGGATTAGACTCACGAGAGGCATTGAAATAGGATATGCGTGAAGGAACAGTCGCTTCGGCCTTGCTGCTTAGGCGCTGAGATACGAGACGAGATGTGTATACTAACATCAAGGTGTATATGGATAAGTTGGGCTGATGTATTAGGTGTGGGTCGTCAGCCCGAGAGATCGCAGTGCTGACACGGTCCAAGGGGGCTGAAGATGAGGATGCTTTAGGAGCTGATAGATTGCATGTGCTGTTGCTAGAGCAATCTAGAACACTGTAAGTGTTGCACTGTACGTACGTGTATCTCGATATCGAGTTTTTCGGTTTTTGTGGTTGTTGTTCTCAGGGTAATGACGGGATGAGTGGCGACCCAGAGGACCCCGCGTGGGTGACGATGTAGTATGTACACAGTATTGACAATCGCCACGTGCCAGGCATGCTTGAGGGGTTAATTATACGGGCGGGAGGGACCCATGGAGGGAAACCTATGGGGTAGACCTATGAGGGCTTCCCAGGCCTTATTTGGAGTGTGCCCTGTCTTCTGGGTGAGGGCGGGAGGGGATTATCTCCCAATCTAGAGCGGAGATCCTACGGGGCCGCTGTCTTATTAATTATTCCACAATCCGCTCGACTTGCATTGTGACGGCGAGTGATCACGTGACTGATCGGCCGAGATTTGGGTAAGAATATTGATTCAGAATTTTGGGAATTCGGTTGTGTATCACTGACCGGGGATTAGTTTCTCCGTGTAATCGTAATCCTGGAGATGAAAAAGGTTACAAAATTGCGACCGAATATTTCCAACACGGGAAAATCGCTTTACGTAACGTTTTATAGCTGTGGAAACCCGAGGGATTTATATTTTTTTCTTTTTTTTAAATTCTTCTTTATAGTTTTCCGCGGCAAGTACGAGACGCAGATTAACTCCGCGTCCATATGTCGTCCTCGCTACAAGCCCGTCGGTAACTTAAGTGTAAGCCTTTAATTG
>NC_051405.1:14135608-14135960 GCF_015228065.2 Penaeus monodon
TCAGCGGATGGCCTTTGATAACGCCCATTTTTCTGCCAATCCATCAGGCCGATGTCGATGTCGAGATGAGGATGTCAAGCGAACTAGCGAGATCCGGGGGGAAGGGGAGGGAAGGAGGCGAGGGGGGGAGAAAAGCAAGCGGCGAGGTTAGGGGGGCCGAGGGGGGGAGGGGAGAAGAGCAAGCAGTGGGGTGGAGGGTTGTTGAGGGGGGGGGGAGTAATCAGCCTCCTCCATCTCTTTTGTTTGTTTGTCGTCGCGAGAGTAGATCGCTTAACGCCGAGCGATTTCCGTGCCTATTGGACCGGGATTAGCCATAGGATACTCCACGGATTATCTTATAGGTAGGCGGGGA
>NC_051405.1:14136015-14136148 GCF_015228065.2 Penaeus monodon
ATGATTGGAGCATTCAGATTGGGAGGAAAAGCATGGGAAGGATTTAAAAGAGAAAAAAAAAAGACGGGGGTGAATAGAAAGGAGTCAAAAAGCGGAAAAAAAAACATGAGAGCTAAAGTGGGAATGAAATAAG
>NC_051405.1:14136225-14136420 GCF_015228065.2 Penaeus monodon
ATTAGGGGAGACGGGATGTTACTATCAAAGATTATCGGTGCAGTAGCGGTGACTCACGAGACAGGCGCAGCTGGGTGTCCGCGGGCGTCTGTCTGCATCGTGGGCGTGGGGCGGGGGATGGCTCTCAGGCCGTTGAGACTGCGTTATGAGTGTCGTTACGGGATCATGGCGTTTATTCTGGTCCTCTTTTACCGG
>NC_051405.1:14136531-14136740 GCF_015228065.2 Penaeus monodon
CAACGATTTCGATTTCTTCGTAATAGTCAGCGATGAAAGAAATACATTACCTGCGTCATCATCACTAATCGCTTATAACAACAACAGCTGAATATCAGCCGAGAACCTGCTTCCACGTCAGAGCCTCTTTCTGGAGTTGGAAAGTCTGCAGCGCCGCCTTCCCCTTCTTCCCCTTCCTTCTCGCGCGTCTGCAGAAGTCCTGTTCCTGT
>NC_051405.1:14137092-14137604 GCF_015228065.2 Penaeus monodon
TCGGCTCAGGGTCTGTGATTGCGTGGGGATGTCTTCAGTTTGGTGTTCGTTGACGGTTTGTTTGTTTGGGTTTAGTTTTTGTGTTTATTGTTGTTCTTGTTTGTTTTTGTTGTTGTTTAGTATTTGTGTTTGTTGTTTATTGTTGTTCTTGTTTGTTTTTATTTTTGTTTAGTATTCGGTGTTTGTTATATGTTTTTTGTCTTTATTGGTGTTTATTGTCATTGGTGTGTTTATTGTTACTTTGTTTTGTTTTCATTGTTTTTTCATTTCTGTGTTTGTTTATTGCTTTTATTATTTGTTGGTGCTTTTTTGTGCTCATTGATGTATGTCTTTGTGTTTGTGTTCATTGGTGTTTATTTTTTGTTTATTGTTGTTTGCATTTTTGCGTTTATTTTTGTTTTGTCCTTTGTTTATTATTGTCTATCATTGTATTGTCTTTGTTTATTATTGTTTATTGTTGTAATCGGTGTTGATCCGCGTAGTGTCTTGGATGTGTTGTAAGCCCCACTATT
>NC_051405.1:14137656-14137740 GCF_015228065.2 Penaeus monodon
AATAATTGCAATATTGATGAAGATTATGGCGATCATTATGTCGGTGATAACAGTTCTGGTATTAAGAAAATGACGAGGATATGA
>NC_051405.1:14138960-14139769 GCF_015228065.2 Penaeus monodon
AGTTATTTAAATGACGATTTCGACATATTCATTTTATATAACTATTATTAATGGTATTATCGTGAATGCTAACAATAAAAGTGCATGGTTCATGTAATTCCAGAGTATTTTTCATTCAGTTAATTTAATTCGAAATATCATAATGAAGTTGTTTATTAGGATTAGTAGCATTTTTATGCATCGCATCGAACAGTAATTACCTTAGCCATTATTGCATGTATTAACAGAGGACGGAGACCACATTGCTTTCCATTTATGTGCATCGATACGCATGTTACAACAAAATCATCAAGGGAAAAAAACACAACAAGGAAAGGTAAACAAACGACTAAAGAAGAAACAAGAGGCGAATTAAAGTCCAGAGCGATCGGGGATAAAAGCGGCTACCGACGGGGCCAAATTAGCACGGGGTAAAGAAGCTGCCGACGAGTGTGTGTCCCTGAGCGCCACCATTGCCAGAGAGAGGGAGATTGTTCCCTCTGACGGCGAACAGCTTTGTCATTCATGCCGCTGTCTCGCCGGTGGTGTCCTTAGATGCCGAGGCGGTGGAAAATATTGGGTAAATAATCGTACTGCAATTCAGGGGGATGTGATTTGAAAGCTTCCTTTGAGGACTGCATGTTAAAAAAGCACAGAGGTATATTGTGAGTAAAATGCTGGAGTCTGGGTTAGGGTGTCGGGTCGGCCGCTGTCTTCATGCACAGATGGATTCCCAAGTTATATGATTAACATGACACAGAACATCTCTGACGCACCGACGGCAGGCGAGTGGATCGGCTCGCCATCAAAGGACCAAACTCACGCTCCTG
>NC_051405.1:14139856-14140249 GCF_015228065.2 Penaeus monodon
TATCGCGTACACCCAGCCCGTTATGGCGAAGCCTCGGTATCTCACACGTTAATTGGTAGCGTCAGGTTACGTGGTTCCTGCATGCCTGCCGTCCTGACCCTCGCTGCCACGATGCATAACACATCCTGACGGCATCCTGATGGGACAGTCGCGCTCGTGTCTGTCGCCCACGCCCCTCGCCTCCCCGAAGGCTTTCTGCTCTTGGAACTGGGCGTGCTTTCTGATGCGGGCGCCGAGTGGGGTGATTGAGAGGCCAAACACAGGCCTACGCGCTAGATTGGAGTCATTCTTGTTGAGCGTCATTTGCCGCCGCAGATGGCCGGGAAAAAATGTAGTCTCGATGAACAGCTGTTGGGATGATGTCGTTATTGTGGCAGTGGCTCCCAGGCTGTC
>NC_051405.1:14140520-14141947 GCF_015228065.2 Penaeus monodon
TCCGCAGCCAACGGCGTCTGCGGCATCTCGGCTTGGCCCAGATAGTGAAGTTGGAAGCAGGACACTTATCAAAGGCCTGTCTGTTGCTCCCACACAACCTGCCCTCTCGTGAAGGGTGCCTCCCCCTCCCTCCCTTGACCCCAGAGTGAAAGGGCGGGGAGGAGATGGGTGGGAGAGTGGAAATGAGCGGGGAAAGGTACCCCATATGTGCGTTTATGACTTGCCCTTATAATGTGTTTATGTGTGTGTTTACGAGACCATCGCTCACGGCTGTTGTTTCTGCGGCACAGTGCCACTGTCAGGGCGTAGCGTACGAGTGAAAGAGAGGGGGGGGGTGAGGATGAGAGGGAAGCGGGGTGATACGCGTCCCAAGTGGCCTACGGGACCCTCGTTCATTTTTTTTGTGGCACATTAACTGCACTATCCAATTAGTCCCCTTGAGATAAGTCAGGTGATTGACATGCCTCTTTCAGATAAGGAGAGTCGGGGGAGGGCACGGCGGGTCGGCCATTGTCTCTCGCTTCGGAGGGCGGAACAATGTCGGTTTGTATGGACAGAGGGGGAGGGGGCTTAGGGCTGTATCTCTGTGACTTTGATGTTGATGGATGGGATGGATTATGTGGATAGCGAGGGTAAAGGGGTTTTTAATTGTGGATGTTCGTGTGTAAGAGAGATTAATTGCGATTATTGTTAGGGTTACTTGCCTTTAGCTGTGATAGCCAAGCATTGGATATAAATGGAGCAGTAGATATAGCGTAATGGGGTGAGAAAACGGATATCGGTTCTCTCTCTCAGTTTCAAAGCACCATGTTTCGGATCAGAATAAAAGCGTCTAAGGGGGTCTGTGTCAAGCGAAAAAGCTTGTCTTGTTAGATAAATGGTAAGTTGTGCTTCAAAGACGCTATTCACACATACTGGGAAAGACCAGATTCGGGCGAAACTTAAATAGGAAGTTATTGATAAAGCGCCAAAAGAAAATAGATCCAAGAATAACAAAAATATTTTCGTGTTTTCTTTTTCCTTAGAAATTCTTCAGATTCCCTCGTTTCGTTAGGAAAGATTTACTGTTGTTGCAATTTGAAGGATGCGATGTTAGTGACGCACGAAAGAGTAAGCTGATAGCCATAGTAGTGGGCGGAGTGACAGTCATGCAGACGGAGAAGGTGTATGACATGAAGCAGACGAACGGAGAGGGGATTGGGTGACCCCTTGGCCCAATGACCCGAGTTGCCAGGTCAGGGCGATTGCTGTAGTGTATTTGTTTGGCCAAAAGTAAACCTCGCATTGGGTAAGGGCGTCTGGTACTAGCGATGTGCGTAAATACCAGGATGTGAGTCGACTCATTCATCGTCGGGTGAAGAGAGGGGCGAGGGGGGGGGGTGCTGATGCCCTGCATGGAGGACTCAAGAGCACGAGAGCGCACGCGG
>NC_051405.1:14141998-14142083 GCF_015228065.2 Penaeus monodon
GAGAGTTGCCTTGCGGTAAAATAATATGAGTAGAGAGTATAGATGTACCGCTATTACATTCATAGTCTTCCATATATATTTTTTC
>NC_051405.1:14142152-14143042 GCF_015228065.2 Penaeus monodon
CAACAAAATCGACGAGAATGAGAAATTGATTTTAGAAAAAAAAGACACCAAGCCAGCGGCTTTCTCGAGCATCCTAGCAAATCCGATAGAAAAATGATTAGACGCGGTTGAAGGCCTTCTTGTACTCGGTTGCGATTTGTGTGTTGTCTCTCCCTCTTCCTGATCCTTTGTTTCTGCCCGGGTCACTCACCCTTTGTAATTATTTGATTATATAAAGAAAGGTTTTTTGTTTTTTTTGGTAGTAAAGGTATCGTAAAACTCCATTTTATCATGAATCCATGGAATATGTCGACGTCGATGAAAAAAGAGAGCGGTGTTTTGGAAGAGGGTCATGTGAATCCTCAACGCGCGAAGCAACGACGGGCGGGGCAAGAGTGGGCGGCGTCTTGCAAAGGGTACGTTCCAACGGGAAGGAACGCAAAGGCATAGGGTAATGGGGTGTGTTGCAATGGCGTGCCATCGAGCGTGAATTGCATAACGGATGTGTGGGAGCATTGTGATGCATCGCGCGCAGAAGTAGATGGTCCACCTTCGCTTGCCGAGGTTGTGCCAAGACGGTTGGGGTGAATCCACGTGTCGGTGTGGCTTCTTACTCGCAAGAGAAGTCTCTCACGCCCTCGCTCAGTTTATTTTAGTTAACCATCACGTATCAGAAAGATAACCTACCCTGAAAAATTTTCATAAGACAACGAATTCGGGCGTACGTTAAAGAATGGGGAATATGAATTACACATCTGCCCTACCTGCGGGGCCTCCATTGTGAACCGCAATTAGCAGATATTTTAGCATTTCTCCCCCGCCACCCCTTTGCTCAGCCCATCTGGAACTCTGCGATGGAGAAGGCTTATTTAAAAGGAGTCTTTTTTTCTTAAGGAACTTTAATTATTTAA
>NC_051405.1:14143264-14144483 GCF_015228065.2 Penaeus monodon
ATGCAGTACCATCAATGAGAAAGGAAGCCAGATATCTTCTTTTGCGCTTATATCCGCACTTGGGTCGACTAGGCTTGCTCTGCGCCCCCCCCCCCACCTATCCGCACTTGGGTCGACTAGGCTTGCTCTGCGCCCCCCCCCCCCCACCTATCCGCACGTGGGTCGACTAGGCTTGCTCTGCGCTCCCTCCCCCACCTATCCGCACGTGGGTCGACTAGGCTTGCTCTGCGCTCCCTCCCCCACCTATCCGCACGTGGGTCGACTAGGCTTGCTCTGCGCCCCCCCCCCCACCTATCCGCACGTGGGTCGACTAGGCTTGCTCTGCACCCCCCCCCCCACCTATCCGCACGTGGGTCGACTAGGCTTGCTCTGCGCCCCTCCCCCCCTCACCTATCCGCACGTGGGTCGACTAGGCTTGCTCTGCCCCCCCCCCCACCTATCCGCACGTGGGTCGACTAGGCTTGCTCTGCGCGCCCCCCCCCCTACCTATCCACACGTGGGTCGACTAGGCTTGCTCTGCGCCCCCCCCCCCACCTATCCGCACGTGGGTCGACTAGGCTTGCTCTGCGCCTCCCCCCCCACCTATCCGCACGTGGGTCGACTAGGCTTGCTCTGCGCCCCCCCCCCCACCTATCCGCACGTGGGTCGACTAGGCTTGCTCTGCGCCCCCCCCCCCCCACCTATCCACACGTGGGTCGACTAGGCTTGCTCTGCGCCCCCCCCCCACCTATCCGCACGTGGGTCGACTAGGCTTGCTCTGCGCCCCCCCCCCCCCACCTATCCGCACGTGGGTCGACTAGGCTTGCTCTGCGCCCCCCCCCCCACCTATCCGCACGTGGGTCGACTAGGCTTGCTCTGCGCCCCCCCCCCCCCCTATCCGCACGTGGGTCGACTAGGCTTGCTCTGCGCCCCCCCCCCCCCACCTATCCGCACGTGGGTCGACTAGGCTTGCTCTGCGCCCCCCCCCCCCCACCTATCCGCACGTGGGTCGACTAGGCTTGCTCTGCGCCCCCCCCCCCCCACCTATCCGCACGTGGGTCGACTAGGCTTGCTCTGCGCCCCCCCCCCCCCCACCTATCCGCACGTGGGTCGACTAGGCTTGCTCTGCCGAAGGAAAGGACAGCGACAGGGCGATGCTTTTTGTTTATTCCCGGGCGATGGAGCGCGTGTTAATTCGGTTACCGGGAGGGTGAGGGACGGAAGGGGAGAAGGGGAGGTG
>NC_051405.1:14144905-14145404 GCF_015228065.2 Penaeus monodon
AATGATGCTAGGGTACACAGGACAAAGCAGATGGGAGAGGTCGCGATAACGGTAGGGAAATGGAGAACAAGAACATGGAGACGAAGAAAAGCTAAAGCTCAGAGTCCCTTAAAAGGTAGAACAAATAACCGCACATATGACGTCATGCTTGCAGTGACTTCGAGCGCAGTGCCGTTCCTCGCCCGTCTAGGTGTGTATCCAGCCACGTGACCCGCTTGTCCTCTGCCTCACTGTGGCCTCTGACCTAAGCTACGGTATTGTACTAACTATCGCTTTTAATCCTTTCTGTTGCATCTCCTTCATTTCCCTGTTGATATATCGTCATTCTGTTTGTTTATTTTTATGTTTAGTGAGATAATGTTCTGAACATTTTAAATGGAAGAAACAAAATGCCATTTTTACCTTTGATAACGTTGTTTTGAACGAGACAACTCACTGAATTGCAATTCATTTATTTGTTAATACCAGATTTGTATATATTTAGGTTCACAAACGTCAG
>NC_051405.1:14145563-14146026 GCF_015228065.2 Penaeus monodon
CGCTACTGAACCAGTGTTACCGAGAATTCATAATCCTGAAAAGTTTGTTGACATTCCCCCCGAATTACCGTCTTGTGGGCACCGATTTGAATACATTGTCATTCCGTTTAAATTATGCGGTGCGAGTCATCATTACATCGTCCGCGGCAACAATGGATGAGACAACACATGTGATGGCCCGCTATTCCGTCGAGCGTAATTTTTTTTTTCTTTTAACTTAATACCTGTAATTTAGGCAAATGCGCTTTGTATTTTATCCGCCGCGAATAACGGCCTGGCCCTGCCTCGGTGCCAGCAGGATGCACGGGCGGCCGGCGAGGAGCCACGCTTGGGAACCGCTCGTGGACTGCTCTCGCTATTGTTCTCGGGCCCGGCGGGTGCGCGAGGAGCAAATATTGTTCATCAGCGCGTGACCTTGGCCAGGTGAAGGTCATGGCAGTCACGCACGATCGCCGCCCCCCAC
>NC_051405.1:14149797-14150418 GCF_015228065.2 Penaeus monodon
CGTGTGAGTGCCACCCCTTGCGTGCCTGCGCCTGCAAGCCTCTCCTCCCTCTCCTTCGGCGCCGTCGTAGCATCCCGTCGGGCGAATTGTCTCCCGGCTCCGTGTTTCATCAAGGAGGCGACGAGAGCGCTGTAGTGTTTGCAGAGTGCGGAGAGTGCTATGAATTGCAGTGCGTGGCGGGTGTGAAGTGTGATGTATATTGCTGTATATGCAGAGAAAGAGTGATGGTGTATGTTGCATTGTGTTGCAGAGCTTAAAAATGATGCGAAATATGAGTGGAAGCGAGTGTGGCGATGCAGCTGGAGGTCACGTGTCTGCAAGGAAGTGCGTTGCACCGTGCGGACGTGTAATTGCATAGCTATCCGTTTCGGAGTTCTTGGCCCGCGCCACGCTGACCAGCCGCGTCCGAAGCGAGCAAGGGAGGCGGGAAGGCAAAGGAATTATCAGTGTGCATTTTTTTTTCTTTTGGTTCTGTATGAGATGCGCGCATTTGATTCTCTTTTGAAGTCACACCTTAAAGGGAATCTAATCATAATGCGTATTGCAAGATCATTGGTTTACCAATTTCCTTTGCATTTGTTCACGCGACAGCCTGCCAGCAAAGCAAGTGTTAAGAAAAGA
>NC_051405.1:14150455-14152403 GCF_015228065.2 Penaeus monodon
GGCAGCCAATCATCTGGTCGGCAGCCAGTGAGAACTGAGGATTTTACGTGATTTTGAAAAGCCACATTTTCCGCGGTCAGGTAATGCAGTAAGTAAGTGAGTCATGCCTTCTCGCTGAAAGGGCGCCGGTGACTCACGCAGAGAAATGGAAACGTGGGAATGCAGTTGTCACGGCAAGTACAGATCGCCGTGGAGGAATATGTAGCCTTCAGCTCGAGGTTATCCAAACATTACAGCAGTGTGTTAGAGCCGGATCCATGAATGATTCATGGCGGAGGATGAAAGTTAAAATTGGCGAATAAATCTCATTTGGAGGAGGAATTCTCCCGTGGCCGCGACCGGCTGCTCCTGCTTCTTCCCAGTGTGGAGTGCCTGGCCGGCGCTCGTCTTGCACGCCCCCAGCGTCGGCCTTGCACACGTTGCTGGAATCCCCCGCCCCTCTTCTCGCGCCCCATATTGACGTATGCGGCGCACGTATACATTTCACGTGTACGTCGGCGGGTTGGCATCTCTGGTTAATGAACAAAGGCATGCGTGCTCTCTGGCCGGGGTTCCTCGCGTCTGCCGCGGTGGCGCGTGGCGGCGTCGGAATAATTCAGAAGTGTGTTTGACAAGGAGAGAATGCTTGATTGCGCCGGCCGCCATACACGCTGGCCGCGAGAGCCAGTGATGGCTGTAGGGTTCCCAGCCCGGATTTGTAGCGCAGGGCTCCACGGGGACCCTTCAGGGTAATTTGCATAGTATAACGAGGCTGTACAACTCGGGGGAGGCGACGGGCGTGGCTGGCGGCTGGGGCGCTTGGGGGAGGAGGGGCAGGGAGGGAAGGAGGGAGGAATGGAAGGAGGGAGTAAGGGAAAGACGAAGGGAGAGAACATGGAAGAGGAGGAGAAGGGTGAGATGGAAGAGCAAGAGGAGGAGCAGCAGAAATAAGAGCGATTGGAGGGACCAGAGGAGTAAAGGAACAAAAAATGAAGAAAAGGAGAAAACATGAGAAATGACAGAATGACCAGACTTTACAAGAAAACGAAACAAAACCTCGAGGAGGAACACATCAAGCCTCGAAGGAATGCCGAAATAGGGTGCAAGCATGTGTCGGAGGGAGTGTCCAGGGGAGAGCAAAGTTGGCGAAAGTTGTTGCTGGGGAGGTGGAAGGCCGAAGCTTGATTAGCGGTTGACGGAAATATGGCTGGCGGGGAGAGCGTTGCCAGGGAAATGAATGCTGAGTGCGGCGCAGATGCATAACAAGGCGGAGGATGCCGGCACATTCTTAGAGAAAAGGGAAGCAAGGAAAGAAAAAGAACATAGCGTAGCGCCAAAAAATACACCGCGGGGAGACTTCCCTAGAAGGCTCGTTTAGAGTGCTGTATGTTTTGAATATATTTCCTCTTGTATCCTGGTTGTTTGGGATAGACGAAACGATCCTGTATAGATCGGTATCTTATTTGTAGATATTACTTTTCAGTTGTATTTTCTAATTTGCTGTGAATTTCCTTTGTTAGATTCCTTTATAGAGATTGGCAAAGTCTACCGTACAAAACGTGAAAGGATTGTACATATGCAACCATATTCCCCTCTCAGGTCTCGGCACTTGAAAGGTTTTTAACAGTTGCTGGGCTTTAGCCTCCCTGGCCATTGTTTAAACTTGCATTGATTGGCCTGAAGTTGGAAAGCAGTTGGTCCACTGAGGCGAAGTTGGCGGAAACTGCAAGATATTAATTCCATAAACTTGGAGACGGTTTCTGCCACCTGCATGTCTCCTCCACCTTTTTTCGCAGCTAATGTTCGCGGTGAGGACGGTCGTTGGTCGGACTTTTCGGGCGGTTGCTGTTGCTGTTGTTTTTTGTTTGTACTGCGGAATTCGTTTTTCTCTCTCATGTAACTTCATGTTTTCCAGGAGTTTTGTCTTTCTTTGATATGTATAAATGTAATTTGAGAACCAATCAGAAGC
>NC_051405.1:14152527-14153003 GCF_015228065.2 Penaeus monodon
CTTTGACCATGGAGCATCTAGAGGACATAGCTCGCTCGCCCTTCGCCGGCTGCGTCGGTGTCCATTATCTCGGCCGGAAGTTCGTCCAGACGCAGTAAAGTGTTGTCTGATAAGCAAACAATTAGAGGTGGGCGAGCACACTCCGCCGGTCCGCTAGGAATGAAATAAGTTAACGGCCTTCCCTCGCAGAAGAACCGGGATGCTAGGATGGATGTTGTGCCCTGGAAGTTCCGCTCGGTTCGTGTTTTAGCGTGAGCCATTTTCCTCCCTTTACACGTTCTACCCCCTTCATTTTCATTAGTGTGAACATCGCGGGAGGTGATAATTTTCGTTCTTCCGGCAGATCGGGACCCTCATTGCAACGGAATGACCTCTGCAACCACTCGGACATCAGCCTCAGCTGGACGAACCTCCAGTTCTGCACACAACACACGCTGCTTAAGTGCATCGAAACTGCCTGCGATAACCACAGTCTT
>NC_051405.1:14153118-14154262 GCF_015228065.2 Penaeus monodon
AGGGGAAGGACACGACGGAGAGGATCCGAGGGGAGGGGGAGGGAAGGACATAAGGGGGATGCAAAGGGAGGAGGGGAGGACCCAGGTGGCCGCTCCGTCTCGGCATGGTTGGACGGACACGTACTGCAGATTTACCACTTTGTTTTTCCTTCATCTGCAAAGCGTCTGCTGCGGTGAGAGGACGGAAGGAAGAGTGGGGAGGGGAGAGGGAGAGGATGCTAGGGAGCAGCCTCTCTCGGGCTCAGTTGGAGAGAGGGGGAGAGCGAGCGGCGCTGAGGAAATGGTTGATTTTATCAAAAATTTCAGCTGTTGCGGTTCCGAGCCTACTTGTTTGCGTCCGTGCTTGACCACTACAGGATGTGGCCGCCAGAAGATGCAGTGACCACGAAGTGTCCGGTCACTACTCACTTCTTAGGTTTATGCTGCGCTTCCCACACAGTACTGCCGGCGGCGTCGACGCCGTCACTGAAGGATAATGCACTGCCCATGTCTGTGAGGAGTGGTTTCCTGATAAATTATATTGGACTCATTACCCGATGTTGTGTGTTTGTTTTAAATAGTTAATAAACTTATGTTTTCTGACTGGCAGCTGCGGGTAGCCATGACGGAGCATTAGGGTACCCTCGTTTGCTTTCACCCAGGCAATTTCCCTCCGGGGGGCAGAATCTCGGAGTGACTTGCACGAGGGTTAATGCCTGGTGTTACATAGATGCTGTCGATACGCAGATGTTGGAGTCGGATCCAAGTCACTCTCATTTCGTCTTATTACTGATTTTTATCCTCCCTCCCCACGCACACGCTGTGCCCACGCGAGGGTACTGTCATTACTGCCCCTCGCTGGTGAATCATTGTTATTGCCTCATCGTTACTCTTGACCGCCCATGCCTCGTCTGCGCTGGCTCTTCATGGCCGCATATGTAAGCAGACGGCCTGTAGTCACGTGTCGTAATCGCTTCCTCGTCGCGTCCCATCGTCAGTAGCCCCGTGTCATGTGTGACATGTGTTGTCTGTGTCATATCCGGTCTGCATAACTAGGTTGCTATTCTGAATGATAGTTTGACTTCCCTGTTCATTTTCCGCGTTTATCTTAATAATAATAGTGATATTTAAAAAAAAAATCAGCAATTGTTATCACCACCACCAC
>NC_051405.1:14154432-14155163 GCF_015228065.2 Penaeus monodon
CCTGAAATAAAGACTGAACAAATGAAGTTAATAGTTAACTTTTCTGCAACAGAAATAAATAAATGCAAAGAGGAATAATAGGAATGTGGATAATCGAAACAAATTTGTCATTCAGCCTACTCTTTCCCGGAAAAGGGAAATCAACAAAATGAGAGTGATAAAAGTTGTGGGAAAGAGTATCAGATTAGATGTAAGAGACATAAAAACAGTAACTAACACGCCCGAAGCCAGACGAAGAGCGAACGGAAAGATGGCACACGAAAGGAGAAAACTACGCAATAGTAAATGAAGTTTAGTGTAAGGAAAAATGAAATGTTAGTGCCAGGAAAAAAAGGGGAGAGAAAAAAAAATAGATGGGCATGCGAAAGAAAACCTTCCCGACGGAGGCCATAGGGGCGGGAGTCGGCTGGCGGCGGCGAGGGCGCGTCTCTCCCGCTGTATAACGACTCAATTCACCGGCGATGGCTCGTGAAACGTAACGCGCGGAGCAGACGTCTTCAGATTACCTCTTCCCGGGAGTGTGGTGTGATGACCTGCCTCCTGGGGCGTCACTGATGTGATGACTCGCCTCCATGTATGATGAAATGCCTCCTGCTGCATTTTGTGTGATGATCTCCCTCCTGGAGCGTCACTGATGTGATGACTTGTTACCTTGGAATGATGGACATCCCCTTGTTGCATTTTGAGTTATGGAATCCCTCTTTGTGTGATGACCTGCCTTCTGGAACGTC
>NC_051405.1:14155196-14155751 GCF_015228065.2 Penaeus monodon
AGGAAGGAATGCCTTTTAATTCATCCTTATTGTAATGAAAAGGGTCCTACAGTTGCTTTGGTTCCTTGTCTTCTGATAAACTATTGAGGAGAGGAGTTGCTTCATCCGTGTGATTACCGTTGGTTTAGTTTAATGTAATGCATTGCCTTTTGGCTGATGACTGTGATGGTCCTTTCTACAAGATCGGAGAGAAGTTTTAACAGGAAAAGTTTGCCAGTAACATCATTACATTACTTCCTGATCTCGGATTTCCGGCAGTCTTGGACAAATCCCAGGTGTTACATTCTAGCGTACGTCACTGTATTAGCCATTTAAATGTCAATATTGTAAAGTGACAGTTTTACTTATGTAGCTACAGGTTTATGAAATATAATGAAATAATGTACTGACTTGCTTGCAAAGTGTGGTGATTTGATACAACATACGATGTGATTTTAAGACGGCTTAACTTCCTGTACATATTTCTCGCTTCTATGTGCGTTGATTTTATATAAGAACTTTCTTCCTTACATGATCATATTCAGTATGTTTTGAAGGCAATACTTTGCGAAGGAA
>NC_051405.1:14155919-14157547 GCF_015228065.2 Penaeus monodon
TGGCATAAAATGTGAGGCATGTGATTGCCTGTGCTCTGACCCTTAACCAGACCCGTTCACCTATGACACGTTCTCTGGGACTGAAGATGAACGAGAACCATTATACCTCCTCCCTGGCGATAAGATTGCTTTTTTTTCTTAATAGAATTGTTTATCGTTCGTGTGATGTAATTGCCTTTTCTTTTTGGACTTTTGATTTATGTTTTTTTGTTTGTGTATGGAGCATCATTTTTCGGTATTTTTCATTATATATTTATGTGTTTTTAAAGTAGCAAAGACTCTTCTGTATTTGAGGGATGGCGTCCAGGAGAGCCCTTAAGGAGGACGAGGCTGACCTTGTGATCGTAAAGAGGGCAAGGGGAAGGGAGGGGGAGGTAATGGGGAGGGGGATTTATGGGCCATGGGAAAGGGGAAGCAATGGGGAAGCATGGGGAAGGGGAGAACGGGACACTGAGTAAGGGGAAGCGATGAGGGGAATTGGGGGGAGCGAGTAAGTAAGGGGTAAAGGGGAAGGGGGAAACGATGAAGGGACGTGGGTGGCGGGGGCCAGGACGGGGTAGAGGGGAGGTGGACGATAAGGGGACAAGGGGAAGGGGGGGGGGGCAGGACAGAAGAAGGAGGAAGGGGTAGGCGGGGAGGGAACGCGAGGGGTTGGGGGCGGGGCGGGAATGGAGGGGGTGGTGTTCCAGCGGAGGTCTCGCTTACGGCAGCGCGGTCGGCCTAACATTATTAAATCGTAAATAAGTCTGCCAACCTCACGTGCGGCCGCTGACGTTCCTGCTGATGAAGGAAGGAGAACTCTCGCCTCCGACGCTCCTTTTGTGAGGTGATGAAGTGGCCCATTCTCCCCCCCCCCCTTTCCATTTTCATTCGCCCTAGAATGAGGGGAAGTCGTTTTCCGAGTCGTTTTGGAACGTATTTGAGTTGGAAGAAGCATGAATGCGGGAGTGACTCAACTATTTGCTGTAAAGACAGCAAAAGTGTTTCTAAAAAGTGTAAAAAAAAGGCCTAGATTTAAATCGTGGACAATTATCATGGACTGACAAGGACGTCGAGTAGTTTTATCCATCTTTATTATTCTTAGGAATCAAATTGCTATATTAGCATTTGTTTAGGTGGAAAATTAGTTTGTGTCGGGGACATAGTAATTACGAAAAAAAAATTGTTACGGTTAATGATTAATGATCTTAGCACCACGTTTTTTCTCTCTTCTAACGAGCGAATCATGTACAATGAGTCGAGGTCGCAGAGTACCGTAGGAGTGAAGGCCCTCCTCTGGCCTTGAAAAAAGAAACTGATTTTTTAGAATCTTGAGCCGAGGCAACCCCCGGGGCACGAGAGGGGAAACTGGCCTCTGTCGCAGGGGCACATAAGGGGAAACTTCCCTCCGTTGGCCCTCACAATCACTTCGTTTGTACTACGGGAGCCTGGGGGGGGGGGGTGAGGGGGAAGCACCGGGGTGGTATTACTGAGTCTGAATTCCAATACTGTGGTATGGCGAGGGGACCGAGGGGAAGTTTCGCTTCGTGGGTGGAGGGGTTATGGGGGCCATTATCGCGTTCTGTGTGTCTGTGAGTAGTTGCGAGTCTTATTTATTTGAGGTGTAAGTATTTTCCCTGAGTTTGTTT
>NC_051405.1:14157653-14158442 GCF_015228065.2 Penaeus monodon
TATTTTTTGCCTCCCACACTAAAAGTATAGACGTGTCTGTTCGTTAAATCGATTACCAGAGATACATGCATGGATAGGCTGGTGAGAACACAGCATCGGTTGTTTGTCCATGTGATGAGGAGACAGAGATTCGGTTGAGGCTGGAGCCCGCATCTGTCGTTTCATCTTACTATCTCCTCTCCCCTCTGCCCCCTTTCCTTCTTATTTTCTTTTTCTCGCCCTTTCCGAGAACGCAGATTGTTTTATCATTTTGCGAAATTGGTTACATCTGTTTACATGAACTATTGTTGTAATGGTGGAACACGGCTAGGCTTTGAAAGGTATGATGGTGAAAGTAATACCGACTTTATGAGAAGGCCTGGACTTCATCCCGTGTCCCCCTCCCCCTCCTCGCTCATCACTTCCCCCAACTTCCGAGTGGGGAGTTGAGGGTTGTAAGGTCGATAGCATTTCCTCTCGCACGTGGATGAAAATGGAGATGGGCGGTCGGATTGTGTGACACATTTGTCTAAGAGTTTTTTTCCAAACTGTGTAGCACTGTCTAATTATAGGAGGAAAGCTGAATATACATGGATGACGCGTGACTGGCTTACAATATCAATACTTTGATTATTATATTTAGACCAAAGTCGATTCTCTGAACTGACGGGATTGTTGTGTTTGCAAGCCAGAGCAATAACATGGGGTCGGTGTCCTTTATGTGGAAGTATCTTGTTACCGTGATGCTACAGGGATCAAAGGCACACCTGCGATCATCCGTTGAAACCAGCGTGGAGTTACGTTAGAATT
>NC_051405.1:14159595-14159733 GCF_015228065.2 Penaeus monodon
AGAGAGGGCGTCAGGCAGCCATACGGCGAGACCGGAAGGAGAAGCTGAGCAAGTTCGCAGAAAGCTCCCAGCGTCTTAAGCCGAGGAAGAAAGGCGGGCGAAGAAGAAGATTACTTCCCGGGCGTTTGAATCTTTGAT
>NC_051405.1:14159771-14159922 GCF_015228065.2 Penaeus monodon
AGATCGCTTCCCGTGTTTACAGTATGTCTGCGTTACTTCCGGGTTTTATTGGCCCGTAAAATTTGATCGAGGCGAAGGAGGCCCGGTATGATTTCCTCGGTGGCTTGTGTTTTACTGGCTTCTGGCGAGAGGAGGAGAGAGAGCTTAGGAC
>NC_051405.1:14160009-14160246 GCF_015228065.2 Penaeus monodon
CCGCCCTGTGTAATTCCATTTTTCTCTTTTATTTCCAGGTAAGCATGCAGCGATGAGGCAAACGTAAAGACGTATGTACTTGAATTCTATCTAGTGTTACTGTACACACGTAACCTTGAAGTCGTGGTCTTGCATTATATTATTTCCAAGGGGTGCTTAGACATCTAAAATTAGAGAAAGGAGGAGAAACGTATGGGATACAAAGAGCCTGGCTGGATGTTGATTACCTCAACAGGT
>NC_051405.1:14160303-14162270 GCF_015228065.2 Penaeus monodon
TTCTGATGCCACATAATGCAGGTTTTAGAACGGCTTGTTAAGCGCCATTCAGCCTACCCTTTCCCTCCCCACTTTTGTATTTATGTATTTAGATGTATTCACATATGCATACAAAAATGACACCTCTCACAGTACAATGGCGCGCCCAGTTTTGTTTGTGTCTGTTTGCTGTGTGATTTTTCGTTTTATTTGGCCATCTGGTGTTCATTGGTGAAATGACTGAATATTCATCATCTAGTTATGTCATTTATCATTTTCCGTCGATTTTGTCATGAATACTGATTGTAGTTTTTATTCGTTGGGCCTGTTAGTGTGCTTTGTCTGTGCCCTACCCAATCCTTTTTGTATAAATTGCTTCGAGAAAGACAAAAAGGTTGACGTAACGGCCGTTCCATCGTACATCTGACTCCCTGTGTGATTTGCAGTTTCCTTGTTTTTTGGTATTGATTTACGACTTGTACGGGGAGCGGATTAATCACTGCGCTGCGATAGAATTGGGATGATTAATAATAATTAATCATGATGGTGAGCATCCATGGTGTTGATGGATTGCATTATGCAGGACCCGAATGGCGGGGTATCTAACTGCTGTTGATTGGCTGGATCCATAAAGAAAGGGGATGGTAGATAATGGCGAAGACCTTTAAGAATGGTTAATTGCGAGCCAATCAAGCGGCTTTTCTTAAGCTGTTCGCACGGCGGGCAAAGCGACGACCCGGCCACGTCAGTGGAAGCATGTAATGAGGTATATAAAAGTTTACATCTCTGAATAAATGCGCCATCATAAGCACTCCAGATATGCACTCTCCTGTCTTAACGGAGCTCTTGCAGACGGGAGCCTCCGAGGAGGAGGAGCGCACGGCCGCGCATTATTTTCCTAAGGATGATCCTCCGGAGGATAATCGGGATTAAGAGGTCCTTCGTGAAACTTTTACGCGGCACTAAAATCGCGCGAAGGAGGCTCCGGCGCCCTCGCCCGCCGCGCTCCTTTACAGACTCCCCAAACACCCTTCCAGCCTTCAATGGTCCTGATCTCGGCCTCCCGCTCGGCTCGTGCTCAGCGCCGGACCACGAGCGCCCTGCGTGTTGAGTGGGGGAGGGCTGGGGGCAGCTGCTCGGCGCCTCACCTC
This sequence comes from Penaeus monodon, assembly GCF_015228065.2. Lineage (NCBI taxonomy): Eukaryota > Metazoa > Arthropoda > Malacostraca > Decapoda > Penaeidae > Penaeus > Penaeus monodon. Next base: position 14,161,434 of record NC_051405.1, read on the forward strand.
GCGATATCTCCGTCGCTTTTGTCACTAATTTCATTTGTCTAATTTACTCGTCTGGTATTACCACGTTTTTGATATTTCAGTTAATTATTTGCTTTCTTTACTTCTGCTAAATGCCATACAGTCGTCACAGTTTTCCTGTGGTTTGTTTAATTTGCATTTACGTTTTTTCTAAAGAAAGCTGTCCCTTTATCTTATAAATATTTTAGTTTCATGTAAATAACGCAAGCTGATATCACAAAAGTTTTGGCACTTTCCAAAATCACCAGGCTTGCTTTTCTCCCCATTTCCACGTAATATTCCTCAAACACGCTCCCACCATAGCTCTCGGACACCCCAGTCACCACACTGTAACAGCGTTCGGCAACGTACGTCCTGGAGGCCGGATCCGGCTTACCACTCGAAGTCGTCGGCCCGCAGTCATCTTACCCTTAGCCACCTTGTCGTCTGATGCGAGAACTCGAGTGACACATCAGTTTCACAATAATTGCATGTATTCTTATACATAAAATACATGAAATGTTATTCCTGTTTCAGTATGCCTTGACGTTATCAATGTAATACATAGAAGGGGGCCCATCACCGGCAGACAAAAGTCCCCAGCCTTATGTGAAGGTCTATACCCACCCCATGATAGCTCGATCACGCCGTGCCCCGAGTCACTACCATTGCGGTACCTTCAGCCTAGTGCATCCCGACTCGTTCCACACTGCAACTCGAGTCATCGCCATCACTACTCCATCAACTAACTGTACCCCAATTCACCACCATCTTACACACTCAGCACAGTGCCTCTTGACTCACCACCACTATACACCATCATCACAGTACTTTCTGACT
>NC_051405.1:14162419-14162747 GCF_015228065.2 Penaeus monodon
TTCATTCACCGTTCTGGCAACAAATTACCCCGGGGCCTGAGGGAATCTGCCACAGTGTTGCCAATTTCATGAATGTTGCCTCTGGGACCTGTTTTTCAGATTCACGGGCAACCCTGATTGTTCGGAATCTGATGAACTTGGGAACGGCAAAGTTTACCCTTTTTTCGATTCTCCTTTTTGACATTTTAATTGATATTAATTCGTTCTCGGATGACGGATGTGCTGGGGGCGAATCAACTGATGGCATGACACTATTTTTAGATTGGATCACCCGCGTCTTTTCCATATTACGAATTTTGACTTCTTGTTTTTTTATCTCTCTTTATTT
>NC_051405.1:14163018-14163116 GCF_015228065.2 Penaeus monodon
GCCGACCGGACGCACTTCTCTTGTTCTGCGACTTGATGCAATTCAGTAATGCACAGAGAATCCAGTTAAGGTGTCAGAGAGGCACAAAGTCAACGGGA
>NC_051405.1:14163221-14163530 GCF_015228065.2 Penaeus monodon
TTTCGAAATTATGCGATTTATAGATTCCGCAACGCATCGTGATCGTGTTTTCGCCTTCCATTATAATTCCGAGAACTTTCACAATTTGCCATTTGAAGTAATGTTCTTTGACCCCTTCCTTTTTCGACTTGTACGAGGTCATCAGGGGGGAAGAAGTGAATGCCATGCAGAAACCGTTCTTGCCGTTAATGAAATTGGAATGGAAATTTCGAGTTGGCATTCATACATATACGAGCTGCGTTGCATTTCATCTTTGCGCGCAGGTTGCTGTGTTTGTGCTCGGCATGTGTGTGTGTTTGTAGGTATGTT
>NC_051405.1:14164565-14164909 GCF_015228065.2 Penaeus monodon
GAAGGCAAGAACTAATACTGATTATCATTACGTTATAGTGTTAATTGGCAACCTCATCCTTGCGGCCAAGTGGCGTTCTTCGGAAGGGGGTCCGCGTCGGGATGGAGGGGGGAGGGGGCAGAGAGGGTCAGGGAGGTCGCCAGGGGTCAAAGTCATGGGTCACGAGGCGGGGAGTGAAAGGTCAAACTCCCTCCCTGCATGCGTTGCCTGGCGCTTGATTTTTTTCTGACTTTTTCTGACAGACGCACGGCCATTTTCTCGTTGTTTTTGTCTTCTCTTTTCTTAATTTATTTTGTCGCCTTTCTCATCTCCTTTTCTGGTGTGCGTTTTTTTTTCTCGTGTCT
>NC_051405.1:14165427-14165643 GCF_015228065.2 Penaeus monodon
GAGAAGTACATCTATGTCAGTTATCTTTCAAACCGTAAGTTAGATTAGAGAAAGGGCAGCTCGCCTTCCTAAATCAGGTTGGCTCATGAGGCAGTTGTCGCTAGAATCTGCCGTGATGAGGCGACACGCGAGCGCCGGAGTGAGGCAATGAGATGGGGCTATTTACGATGGAATTAGACGCTTTTATTGCTCTCCGTATACGTTCAATGTGTTTTT
>NC_051405.1:14165954-14166663 GCF_015228065.2 Penaeus monodon
GTTTGGATTCTGTTCATGTGCTATGTTTTTTTTAGATGATAAATGGTTGATTCTGTCATCGCTCGTTTTCAAAATGGAGAAGAAGACAAGGCGGACAGCACGACAAGAGATACAGGAGCGGGAGAAGAAAAGTTTCGTAGAAGCGAGAAAGAGAACGTGGAGAGGGAGAATAGCACACGGAATAAGCTTAGTTGTCCATGATGAAATGTGTGTGTGTGTGCGTGCGTACTCCATATTGTTAATGGGCCACATGATGTCTACGGGCCCCTGGGACCACACCTAATTCGTTTTGCGTCAGGAGGGTTCCCGATTCTAGAAGGAGAGCCGCTCATTCTGTGTGTGCGTCGTTGCTTACCTGGAGACCTTGCTCGCCCTTGCAACATCCTCTCGGCAAAGGCTCTCATGGCTCCTGGTTGCAACGGAAGAACTCCTGAATATTGTCATGTTTTGTTGTCATTTAGTGAGTCGTTTGAATTTTAATTAGGTCGGCATGTGGAGAATCCTAGCATTGTCCTTATAAGAGCTGTGGTTAACTGCATCATTTACAAGGCAGCGGTATTAATAAAGCACTTGCAAACATAAAGGATTTGCCTGTGTTCTCGTTTTATGTGATAGAGCAGATAAGGAGAGGAAGGAAAGGTGAGAAAGAGACATATGAAGAGGGACATAGAGAAACAGAAATGAAAGAGTGGCCAGATGAGAAATGTCA
>NC_051405.1:14166738-14166812 GCF_015228065.2 Penaeus monodon
CCGGTGAGACAGAGACAGGCACAGTTGTTTAGTAAGACCGAGAGAACCGGAGAGAGAACTGGCTTAGCAATATG
>NC_051405.1:14166852-14167047 GCF_015228065.2 Penaeus monodon
AAAGAAGAACATATGATGGAAGGATGGTGTTTCCTCCCATTTTATTTCTTCTCGTGCACGACAAATGCTCCCGCTTGTTAGGTTGGCGTGGCGGGGCGAGAGGAGGTGAAGCCTGGTGCTCGCATGCAAGGGGTGTGTCAACGAAGGCTTTTACAAACACTTCGGTGTCATCCTTTTATGAGCAAGGATTTTTAA
>NC_051405.1:14167158-14167407 GCF_015228065.2 Penaeus monodon
GTTTACCAGTGTGGTGTGTGTAATGGCTGATAGTCTTCGTTTTGTTTTCTTCGGACATGCTCAGAATAAGCCGCGAGGGCGGACGTGGAGTCCCAAGATAGATCCCGCGTCGGCGTGCGATCCCACTCGAGATATTCTGGAAATCTAAAGTGACCATCTATTGGGCCGGAAACAAGTTTTAAATGAGAACGCGCAGTCAATCCCCCTCTCTATCACTAGAGTGAACAATGAGCACAGATCCCCAGACGG
>NC_051405.1:14167448-14168568 GCF_015228065.2 Penaeus monodon
CCATAGGACAGCCAATTTCGCAGCCCCTCCTGCCGCAGGACGCGTCGCACGGCCGTTCAGACAGCCAAAGGGCCGTGAACATCCATTAATCTCCCGTGTCAAAACTCCTTCCGACGTCGCCACGCACCCTTTTACGATCCGCGAGGGACGGCCGCTGATGGTCGAAAACCTTGCGCAATGTCCCCGGCCGCTGGACCTTATCGGTTTTAATGGATTTATGCGGAAAATAAGGCTCGATGGGTCCACTGGGTCGGCGACGCAATGAGTAGGCCATGTATTCATCATGCTCAAGTGGATGTTTGTCATGAGGGAGGCGGGCGGAGTGTGTGCAGTGCCTCGTGATAGTGTCGGGAGAGTGAGAGTTAGTGGAGTGCGTCGCTGAACTGCTCAGGACAGCTGCTTATCGCGGGCCGAGACGATTAGCAAGATGAATGAAGCCAGCTCTCGCTCCAAGACCACCGTCGTCGGCAATTAAGAGACAGCCATGTTGGTGTTCGGTTAATGGTTTCGATGATTACGAGCGCCCGGTGATGAGCATGATAACTGTGATGATGAAGTAATGGATACTGGTGATGGGAGGACGGTGTTCACACGGAAGGAGGTGTAATGTGGGTTGTATTTACGCTTAATCGATGGCGATGACGGAGCAACAAAAGCAGGAAGGGGAGAGAAGGCTGATGATGGATCGTGGATCTTATTCCGTCCCCGAGAGGAACGGACGAGTTCCATCTTTATGGACAAAGGAGAGGAGTCCCTTTGCACGTCTGTTGTTGTCGTCTCCATCATTAGTCATAACATTCGGATTTGTAACGAGAAAACGTATTAATTAACCTCCTTTTTCCGTTAGCGGGAGAACTCGGAGTAACACGCTGGCTTTTAGCATTCGAGAAGGAAAGGCCGTTTGGCGTCGATTGAGGTTTTAAGCCAGTAATGAAAAGGGAGAGCGCAGTTTGACTTCCTCTGAATCGGCTCTCCAAACATCCGAATATCTGCATTTCATCCCGTATGGAAATGGAGGCGGATTTATATTCATCTGAGCGTGCGTGTGCGTGTACGTGTGCGTGTGTAGTTGTTTGGAATATTTGTGCGTACACTGGATATTTGTCTGACTGTTTCTGCA
>NC_051405.1:14168973-14169183 GCF_015228065.2 Penaeus monodon
TGCGAGAGGACCTCTTTCGCCTTATGACTCCAGGATCCGGAAGCCGCCCTTTGACCTGTGACATTACGGCCGAGTGTTCTGGCGGAGATGATCGGCTTTGGGCGCGCGTGGAGGCGGCGTCCCACGTGGCCCGGGCTCTTTTCTTCGTTTTTGAAAGAAACGTTTGTTTTTATTTTCCCTTCCTCTTCTTGGCGTTTGGGAGAGAGGGAT
>NC_051405.1:14169665-14169872 GCF_015228065.2 Penaeus monodon
TGCGATAAATCTGCGCCACGGTCCTCAGATTTCTCAACTTCTTTTATATACACACGAGTCTTCTGTGACGCAGGAAAATGCTATATTTTTAAGACAGTTTCCCCCTGCAACAAATCTCCTGGAGACGCCGGCTAGCTTACGGGGCCACACAATGGACCGGCGGGGGGGGCGCGTGCGGGATGGACGAGCCGGGACAAATTGCGTACA
>NC_051405.1:14169929-14170029 GCF_015228065.2 Penaeus monodon
TGCGCTAGAATAGTGGGACATGTGTATACGTACAGTCGCACATGGACGTTTACGCACACGCAGGCATTTGCACACGCGGAAACGCACCTGCACGCACAAG
>NC_051405.1:14170153-14170271 GCF_015228065.2 Penaeus monodon
AACGGGAGGGAAGAATAGCACGGTGCTTCGGCCGTGACGAACGCACTGGAGTGCCGGGAAACGCACTCGCTGTTGGTACTCTTCCTGGGAGACATTGTGAAGGGGAAAAGGGGGCTTG
>NC_051405.1:14170323-14170430 GCF_015228065.2 Penaeus monodon
CGCCATTTGCCCAGATCTTCCCTCCGCCCGTTTACCTCGATCTCTTTTGTGGGTCGTTGTTGGCTCATGTCGCGAATGCCGTGGGAGTTTTACACGGCGCTTTGGTG
>NC_051405.1:14170531-14170868 GCF_015228065.2 Penaeus monodon
CCTACGCTTGGGAAGCTGTGTCGGTTTATGTATTGAAAAGTTGTGCCTGTTTATGTGTGTGTGTAAGAAGAGTTTTGTTTATGTGCACCTGGGCATTTGTGGCTGCAAGTATGAAATGTATACATCTCTCTCCTTTCTGATGCTGGATCTTTGAGGATATCTTGCGTGCCCCTTCCGGTTCCCCTGTATATCCACTGCATAGCTGCCCACGTGGATCCCATTTTGGAGTCGCATAAAAAAGGGATTAATCATGAACTGAATCATGAACTGAATGATTAAAAGAGCAACCTTGCAATATTAAACCAAATCAGTGTCGGATCATTCTGTTTAATATTTC
>NC_051405.1:14171401-14171776 GCF_015228065.2 Penaeus monodon
GCTTATAATAGATGGTAAAGTGCGTAAGGTAGCCGAGCTGCCTGTAGTGGCGGGCCATTTCGCTTCTCATCTAAACTTCCATCGGAGCGCGTTTTACCATAATAGTATTCTTTAATTTACATTTAAATGTGCACGCGCGAGTGTACACAGCAGGGGCCGACCCCGGGCATGAGGCTGGCATCGTTCTCCCCGCGTCCACCTCGCTGCTCGGGCCGGATGGGACGCCCGGCGGCGCGCGGGCCGGGGGCTTGCGGAGACAGGTGCTTCGGAACCTCTGCTCTGGGGCGCTTTGTAGGGCGGAAAACCTTGGACGTTGCATTAGGCATCCTGAATTATCTTTTTGGATGACTACATATGTGCGTATTCTTGTGATTG
>NC_051405.1:14171808-14171907 GCF_015228065.2 Penaeus monodon
ACACATACATCCGTCTGTCCGCGGTCGATATATCATTCGTAAACCTTTGTAGAATATGTTGTCCCAGCGTCGGGGAGAGGCCCTTCGAAGAGCCAGCCG
>NC_051405.1:14171964-14172373 GCF_015228065.2 Penaeus monodon
ACAATGGCGTCGTGTGAGGCCAGGAGGCGCCCGGGGACTCCCGTAAACCGCGAAAACGCTCTCCTTTTTCATCGCGGCAGATCCTTTGAGTCGTGACTCCCGGTGATAAATAATTCACAATGATTATCACACTGAGGTATCATTGTCTGCAGGAGCCTCCTCCCCCAGGCCTCCCAACCACGCCGCGTCCCTGCCCTTCTCCGTCGCACCCTTTGCCTTGCCCCTCCCTTCTTCTTTCACCCTGCCGGAGACCCCCCTTTACCCTTGCTGAGCCCCACCCCTTCCCTCTCCCCCCTTCCACAGACCAGCTTTCTCCCCCCTTCACGTCACTGCAGTCCTTCCCCATCCTCCTCCACCCTGTCGCAGCTCTTGCTTCCCCTCCCAACGTCCCTCTGCCGCAGCCCCCCGC
>NC_051405.1:14172411-14172739 GCF_015228065.2 Penaeus monodon
GCCGCAACTTCGGCAAACACTGCTGGATTCGCCCTCAATGGCGGGCCGCGACACCGTGTGAAAGTGGCCATTGTCGGCGCAGCGTCATTGTCCTCGAGCCGTTTTGCGTGTCGTTTTATTCTCCCAATAGATACAGCGCGTTACGTCCGAAGTTTGCATGCTAATTGATTTGGTGGATTCGCGGAAAGTCTGCGTTATTAAACTGTCAAGTGGTTACGGGTTAGCGGTAAGTGATCGAAGGTCAGGGGAATGGGATTTTGTGTTGTATGGAAGTTCGATGGACGGGTATCATGTCTTTCTCTCCTTTCCTTTATTTCTCTGACTTTTC
>NC_051405.1:14172934-14173501 GCF_015228065.2 Penaeus monodon
TTGAAGATTGATACAGATATTAATGTTATGGCCGTGAAAGCGTTATCGCCATCATTTTTTTATTATCCTTTCCGTCAATTTTTTTTTCCTTTCATGATTTGATTTTCGTATCTCACGTTTATATTTCTGTCTATTCCCTGTTTTCTCTGTCACCATGCGTTATCCCATGCATTGTTTTATTTTCCCTCTTGTCTGTGATATTTTTTCTATTTTCATTCACATCATCTGTCTGTTAATTTCCTCTTCTTTTTTTCCCTTGGCCTGTGGTATCATTCTCTCTTGTTCTGTTTTATGTTCTCTCCTCTTCGTCTGTGTATATTCCTCTATGTCTGTTTATTCCCTCTCCTCTGTGATTTATACCTATTTTATTTCCTTCTGTTAAATTCCTCCCATTTTCCCCTTTGTCCTGTTACATCCCTCTCTCTTTTTTCTTCATACGCTCTGTTAGTCCTCTTCTTGCTTCCATTCCTCCTCATGTTTTCCATCTTTCCTGACAATCCTTCATCCCTTTCCTTCATCCCTCCCTTTCTTTTCTCCTCGTCTCTATCCTTCCTCCCTCATTTCCAA
>NC_051405.1:14173628-14174107 GCF_015228065.2 Penaeus monodon
TTTCCTTATATCTATGTATCCATCTATTTCTGTCTCTGTGTCTCCCCTTTCTATCGCCGATCAGTTGGTCTGAAAAGCAGAGCGGCTGCGTGTGTGAGCAGATGGCCTCGGAAGCTAGCGTCGCAAACCTTCTGAGAGGCTCTTTGAAAAAAAAGACACTGGTATTCAGTTTCTACTATTTTCTTTGTTATGATCAATAGATTTTTATGCTTATAAGTATGTGCGGATGTATGTATTTACGCATGTGGGCATGTATGTTTTGGCTCATGGGTGTATTTCCATGTGTGCGTGTGTTTACCGTTTTAGCAGTAATTGACATTCTAAGTCTGTTGAACTTTAAAGGGCGTATGTGCATCATACAGACGGTATTTAGGGAAGTGAACGTAAGGAAATTATATTTGATAAGTATTTTAGTAATTGTTACATATTACAAATTAGAAAGACTGAATTAGAAAACGTGAATGGTGAGTAACATTATA
>NC_051405.1:14174214-14174627 GCF_015228065.2 Penaeus monodon
GTCATATTGTCACAATCATACAACCACACAGACATACAACCACATGCAGTCACAGAATCACAATCAAGCACACAGACAAGCATCCACACATATTTTTCGTATTTATAAGATTACCATTATCGCATCATGATTGCAGCATATCACGAGAGGGAAAGATTATCCGATTTTACACGATCAAATGCGGCGAATTGGAGGATGAGAGACTCGATCATTAGCCGGAATCGCATGCAGGATGGGCAAGCGCTCGCCGTTGTCCATCAGACGGAATAATTAACGAGGACGCAAAGGTTTCTGATCAATTCCTCATGTCGGGGAATTCCTGGTCAAAGGTCATTGACGGCCGCCGCTGCATTCGGGTCGACGAGGGAGGGCGCAGCAGATACTTTTTTATGCTTATTTCTATCTGCATACGT
>NC_051405.1:14174736-14175488 GCF_015228065.2 Penaeus monodon
ACGGGACGTGTGTGGTAGCGTTTTTTCCTCTCTTTTTTTTTACCAATCTTTCGATTATTTTTTGAAAAGCATTTAATGAGGCGGGACGTAATGATGGCAGTTGGCGATGACGATGGTGACGGTTATGATGACTATTTGTGATGTTTGGGATGATCGATCGTCGTTGCTGTTGGAGGAATAAAGGAGATCTGATGTGATAATAAAACGATGTTGATGATCAATATTATTTAGTGTGTTGCTTGAGTATTAATCTAGACGTACCAGAGTTTAGACGTCTTTCGGCGAGTTTCTTTGTTAATACCAACCTATATAGAGTAATAAATAAATGTAGGTGTATGTCGTAAGCTATTCACCTAAGTCTTGTTTAAAGATTATAATAATAATAAAAAAGTTATGACCCTGAAAATCAAGTAGAAAGAACAAAAGAACAAATCGCGGGACCGCCTGCCACGCGCCGTCCGCCGTTCCCGTCGCCATCTCGCCATATCCAGCCGTGATAAAGAGAGATTGCCACTCGCCGTTTATTCCATAACGAGACGAGAAACGCGGGGGGAGTCCGTGAAATTGGAATCCGCGTCCGACCGCCGGTGGAGACGCCGACACCTGAAGAGGTATGGGATTTTTAAAGCCAAGGGGCCGGGGCTAATGAGGGCCGGGGAGGGGGAGGGGGAGGGGGGAGACTTCGTGGTGAGGGCACTGGGGGGGGGGGGTGCGTGGGATTGCCTCTGGGGAAAAACGTTTTGGGTTTTGAG
>NC_051405.1:14175768-14175981 GCF_015228065.2 Penaeus monodon
GTCAACTGATAGGATTTATTTTTATATCTTTGTTTTTGTGTATTTGCGTGCGGGGTAGAAGGGATTGAAATTAAGTGATTTGTTATTTTTATTCATACTGTTTGCATAAATATTTAACGATTAATATTGTAATGATAGTATCAGAATGGGACAAGATGTGACGCGAAAGGGAAAGTTTACAAAAGGAAAAAATCGGTGAAGAAGTAATCACTG
>NC_051405.1:14176041-14176255 GCF_015228065.2 Penaeus monodon
GGTAGAAAAACGACGCTGCAGAAAATAGAGTGAAGGCTGAGCATCGGGGAGAGAGGAGTTATTGAAAGAAGGGGAGACAGTCAGAAGGGCAGATTCGGGCGCGGGCGGAGGAGCGAGTCACCGGTTGCGGGAGTGGTTGGCCACCGGGGCGCCCTAACACTTCACGTCCGGCGATACAAAGGACAGGTGAAAAATGGCGAAACCCCGGGAGGCA
>NC_051405.1:14176291-14176569 GCF_015228065.2 Penaeus monodon
ATTCTTACACTTAGGCATGCCCCTTACTCCTACTCCTACCCCTATCTCTGTCCTATTACCTCTTCCTCTATCTCGTCTTCTTGCCTCGACCCTGACACATACCTTTTCCGCTACCTGTGCCCTGTACTTCTACTCCTCCACTCTTACCCTCCACCTCGACACCCACTCATACCCTACCATACTCCTATTCCATACCCCTATTTCCACTCCTTACTCGTACCCTTTACCTCTGTCCCCTTCCCGTATCCTTACTCCATACTTTAACACCCACGCTCACA
>NC_051405.1:14176608-14176866 GCF_015228065.2 Penaeus monodon
CCCCCAGTCCCTGGCCAGTATTACTCACCCTGCCCTGGCTTCCACCCGCGACTGCTGTGATCCAGACTGTAGGGGGAGGAGCTCTTTTCTGGACCAATGACATCAATGTTTATTCAGCGCCGTTATATGCAGTGCGGGCTCAGCTATCCCTGGTCGAAAGGATGAGAGAGGGAGACGCGGTCCGCTTTATATTTAGCACTTTGGGAATATTTCCCCCGATCCTCTGTGTCGTTTGTTTGGACTTTCAACAGTAAGAGA
>NC_051405.1:14177454-14177614 GCF_015228065.2 Penaeus monodon
GGACACCGTCAACCAGAAACAGGCAAACATTATTTTCTCTCTGCTCAAGGTGACAATTTCCGGGTGCGTCATAACTGCGCCTCGTTTGTTGCGGGAAGCATGACAAATTGAATAGTATTTTCAACCAAAATGATGCTTTGCCGAAGTGAGACAATAATTC
>NC_051405.1:14177642-14177724 GCF_015228065.2 Penaeus monodon
GATCGGCCTCGGGCGCCGTTCAAATTGCACGTTTCAATGCAAAGAAATAATCGCTCAGATTGAGGAGAAGGAATTGCATGTT
>NC_051405.1:14177763-14177930 GCF_015228065.2 Penaeus monodon
TGTGACGATTGAAAGGAAATCAGCAAGAAAAGAGGTAGTTTCTGGAAAAGGATGTTGGCCACGTGGGTAAGAGTTGAAAGAGAATTCAGAATATCAGCTTACAGGGATGTTTGTGAATAATTCATGGCTACGAAATGGAGTGAAAAAAAAACGTGCTGAAAAAATAA
>NC_051405.1:14178085-14178427 GCF_015228065.2 Penaeus monodon
GTTTAAAGATGATAGTATACTGAAAAAAATAATATTTTAATAATTTTCTGCGTTCCTCACGTCACCACACACCATTTTTCCTATAAATTTAGGAGCGACGTTTTGGGGCAACAATTAATTTGAAGGAGCCGTCTGCGGGGCGAAATACTCTCTGTCGATTAATTATCGGGAGAAGGCGCAGCTATGATGAAACTCGTGAGCGAAATGTTAATGAGTATTTTCTTTTTTTTACGCAAAAAAAGGTGTGCGGATTTTGAGCTCGTGATTATTTTCGGGGACATTTTGAGGCTTGTTGTTTTTGTCCTATAGATTTGTGTGTGGTGGAATATTATTATTTCTGTC
>NC_051405.1:14178560-14179072 GCF_015228065.2 Penaeus monodon
GCAGTTTCGTTATGTTTTAGCGGTAATACAATGCGGGGTTATTGGCAATGATTGTATGATTTTGTGAATGATTATGGGATTATATATGTTCATTATGCATGTGTATCATGTAATATTGATATTTTGTTGTTAAACACAAGAAACTTTTGATTATCATAATATTGTTTCTCGAGATTAAAGAATCGTTGTATTTTGTGATGGCGTTGTTTTGATATTGAAAAGGTAAAGCTAATGTTAATTTTTTTTTCATGGAGGTTTCTGATTCGAGTGCCTGCTCAGAGCTGTTTTATTTTATTGGAAAGAAGCGTTGTTTATTATTCAAAAGGAGCGGCAGGCACGAGGGCCTCTTCGTCGGAGAATTTGTCTTTTGGAGAACTTTCTTCCGGAAATCGGGAAGGGACTTGCAGGAATTGTGTTGCTCTCGGCTTTGCTGTTGATAACACTCTGACCTTTACTCAAGGTCTGAAAACGATGATTTAATAGAAAAGGGGCAAATGTATTAGAAAACTACA
>NC_051405.1:14179465-14179941 GCF_015228065.2 Penaeus monodon
CTCAAAAGTGTGGGATCAGCAAGAACGTTACTCCTGTACGAGGTGCTGTAGCTCAATGCCTGGTACTTCAGCTGCATTAAAGTCGTAATTTTATGTAACCCCAATGACTGGCAGATTTATGAAACAGGATGAATTTGAGGAAAAGTTATAGTCACTTACGTCGTCACTTGGGTGCCATGATGCGCGTGTTTTAGTGTTTTGCTTTGAATTAATGAAGTGATGTAAAATGAACCTGTAAGTGGTATGTGATTATGGATGATGTTTTAGCTTTTTTGAGAAATTGCTGAGATGATTTTGATGGATTTTTTGCATTTTATTATTTATGTCATAGGTTCGAAAATATTGCATTCGGAGGCTTATGATAATTTTATTTCCATTATTATCGACATAATGTGATAGTCATAGTGTGTAGTCATTGGAGCCTGAATTATTTTGAATAAAGTAAGTCACATATGGAGTTTTTCATACTGTCTCTG
>NC_051405.1:14180336-14180885 GCF_015228065.2 Penaeus monodon
TTATCAGAATGTATGTTCAAGGTCAGCACACTGCAACAGCATAACCACGACGCCTCCAGCACTGCAAGGAGCTGCCGAATCATCTTCCTGCGCCGGGCTGTCACCACAGTGGTTTGGCGGCGGCTTGATCGGCCGTGACGGCGCAGCCTGCAAACGCTGGTCATCAATTGCTCTTTTGCCGCAGCTGACTCATCGCCCGAGGCCGCCGCTCCACGGGTAGTGTTCTTCTGATAGTCATGCTTGGATCGAGTAAGTCTCCTTGCTTACATCCTGTCGAGGGCGCGAGGGCGTGGGTGGGAGAAGGAGCGGAAGCCCTAACGGTGCGGGAACAGAATGCCGCTCCTTCGAGGGCAAGGCGGATCGCTGGCGCCGTGACCCCGGAGGTCATCCCGGCAGTGCGTGCATCCTTCAGTGCGTGAGACCGTCATACCAAGAATGCTTCCCGACCCGGTGGGACTCGCGGCGGGCTCTTCGCAACAGAAACAATGCAACCGTTCGCGTGTTTCTCTTGCCGGCCGGTAAGGTCGCCTTTAGACGACGCGTCCCCCG
>NC_051405.1:14180939-14181244 GCF_015228065.2 Penaeus monodon
TGCCCGAACCCTGGCACCCGCGTGCAACATGCAGGCCCGTGATAGGTTATAAAGTGCCACGTGTTTTTTATCGAGGCTTCCTCAGCCCCTTTCCCGGCACCTCGCTACCCCCGGGGACTTGTAAACAAAGCGCTATAAAGTGGATTGCCTCCGCAGGATCACCATAATGGTCGCAGGTGAAATTGTCCGGCGGGAAGATGTATGCAAATGCGGCGGCCGTCACGGCGATGGCGCCCTCGGCCCTCGTCGGGAGCGCCGCCTGAGTGATCCTGCGCCGCCCTTCGTCACTTCCTTTTGTTGCTGCG
>NC_051405.1:14182456-14182793 GCF_015228065.2 Penaeus monodon
AGTTGATTATTTACGCGTTATACTTTCTCACTCTTTATGCTATTAGCCAGTACTAGTTGCAGTGAAGCTTCATATTTCATTGTAAAAGGTCTTTTCATTATGCATGAGTTCGTGGATCTATTTATATTCAGTGCTTTAGCAGTAAAGAACATAAATATTCGACGTAAATATAATGTATATTTGTGAACTAAAGCAATTTTCTTGTTCTTTACAGGTATGTACTGGCGCGTTATTACGGAGGTTCCCCTGTTCGAGGTAATGTCGTGTACAGTTTAGCCAGAGTGCAGCTCGTTTCACTCGTTTCATTCGTATGTCACTTAACTGTTAGTCGCGATGG
>NC_051405.1:14182854-14182943 GCF_015228065.2 Penaeus monodon
ACCTCGCTTCCGCGGTGCTGCCGTGGGGGATTACGGCCCGAGGGGCGGCCGGACGGCAGCCGCGATCGCTTCCCCCTTTCAGGCATTTT
>NC_051405.1:14184483-14185190 GCF_015228065.2 Penaeus monodon
CCACGAAGCGTTCAGCTGCTGTGCATAACGCACTGCCATTGTAATTCTTTTCGGTTTGCATCGCCCTTGTATTGCTCTTCCCGACAGCAAGAGCTCGACGCGCCACCTCGGAAATGAGTGACGCGTCAAGGGATTACGTCGAGGATTGTGCTTGGCGTTTCCGCGGATGTTGTGCAACCTGTGCGGTATATGCTGCATGCTGTGTGTTTATGTCCACCGGCGAGGCTTTAAAGGCCATTTTAACGTGCCCTTTTTGCGCCGCGATTTCAGTCATTGCCTGCATGCCTCTCTGCTCTGCTCTATCATTACAATGTAAAGAGTTTTTAATTTTTTTAAACGATGATTATTATTACTGAATAATTAATACAAATCTTTTTTTTTTTGCCTCTATTTTCGTGCAGCGACTACACCAGCGGGCTAATTTATTCCTCTTTAGTCGATCGATTGAATGTTTTACGGTTTGATGACTATAGCTAAGTGATTAGGTTCAGTTGAGACTTAGGGTGAGTGAGGGAGAGAGAGGGAAGGAGAAGAGGGGGCGGGGAGAGAGAGAGGAGAGGGCAGGGAAGGAGAGGAGGGGGCAGGGAGGGAGAGGAGGGGAGAGAGAAGGAGAGGAGGGGGCGGGGAGGGAGAGGAGGGGGCAGAAAGGAAGAGGAGGGGAGAGGGAAGGAGAGGAAGGGGCGGGGAAGGAGTCGGGGAGCGGGATG
>NC_051405.1:14185281-14185614 GCF_015228065.2 Penaeus monodon
GGGGGTAAAGTGGAAGGGAAAATAAGTCTCCGGAAAAAGGTAATAGGGTAAAAAGAAGAGAAAAGGAGTTAGATATGGAGAAAAAGGGCACCGACTGAATGCGAAAGATGAAAAACGAGAAGGAGATATTTTTTCCATAACACGAAAGGAAGTTCAAAATTAAAAACAAAATTAAAATGATAGGCAAGGCGAAAAGATAAAACGAGAGGATCCAAACCAAAGAAGGATAAAAGGTAAGAGGGAACAGCGAGGACGCCGAGAGAGAGGAAGGGAAACGGATGAGAGAACAAGATAAACGTGGAAGAAGGATAAATGGAAATACCTCGACGGCTA
>NC_051405.1:14185744-14185859 GCF_015228065.2 Penaeus monodon
CCTGGGAAGCCACAGGTGGAGGGGCGATCATCCCTATGTTAGACTACCCTTATTGTTCATCCGTCTGGGAAGGGGCGCCGCTCCCTCGCCGCGCCGCCTCGGCTGCCGCTCTCTT
>NC_051405.1:14187322-14187495 GCF_015228065.2 Penaeus monodon
CACCTCGCTGCTGGGGGCCGGGAGGGGACCCCCGGCGGCGCGCGGGCCGGGGGCTTGCGGAGACAGGTGCTTCGGAACCTCTGCTCTGGGGCGCTTTGTAGGGGGGAAAAAAACTTGGCTGCTTTACATCCTAAATTTATTTTTTTTGGATGAATACTATGTGCGTATTCTTG
>NC_051405.1:14187533-14188431 GCF_015228065.2 Penaeus monodon
CACATACTCCGTCTGTCCCGCGATAATCTTCGAAAACCTTTGTAAAATTTTTTTTTTCCCCCAGGTCGGGGGGGGCCCTTCGAAAGCCCCCGGGGCGGAGGGGGCGCAGTGCAGGAGGGGGGCCGGAGGGTGTGGGGGCCCGGGGGGCACAATGGCGTCGTGTGGGGCAGGGGCCCCGGGGGACTCCCTAAACCGCAAAAACGCTCTCCTTTTTCATCGCGGCAGATCCTTTGAGTCTGACTCCCGTAAAAAAATTCACAATGATTATCACCTGGGTATCATTGTCTGCGGGAGCCTCCCCCCCCAGCCCCCCAAACCACGCCGCTCCCTGCCCTTCTCCGCGCCCCCCTTTGCCTTTTGCCCCCCCCTTCTTCTTTCACCCTCCGGGGAACCCCCCTTTCCCTTGCTGAGCCCCACCCTTCCCCTCCCCCCCCTCCCAGACCAGCTTTCCCCCCCCCTTCACTCACTGCGCCCTTCCCCACCTCCTCCCCCGTCGCCTCTTGCTTCCCCTCCCACGTCCCTCTGCCCACCCCCCCCCCCCCTTTACCCATACACCCTTCCCCCTCCCTTCACTCTGCGCAACTTCGGAAAAACCCGCTGGGGGTTCGCCCTCAATGGGGGGCCGCGACACCGTGTAAAGTGGCCATTGTCGGGGGCAGCGTCATTGTCCTCGAGCCGTTTTTTCGTGCGTTTTTATTTTCCCATAAACAGGCGTTCGCCGAAATTTTCATGCTAAATTTATTTGGGTATTCGCGGGAAAACTGCGTTTTAAACTGTAATGGGGTTTCGGTTCTAATGATCGAGGTCAGGGGGGAATGGATTTTGGTTGTATGGAAATTCGATGGGCGGGGATCAGTCTTTCTCTCCTTTCCTTTATTTCCTTTTTGACTTTTCCTCC
>NC_051405.1:14188527-14188938 GCF_015228065.2 Penaeus monodon
CTTCCTCCCCCCCTCTTCCCCTTCCCTTCTCTCCCCCTCTCTCCTCTCTTTTCTCCTCCTTCTCCTTCCTATCTCTTCTCTCCCCCCTTCCCCTTTTTCCCTCCCCTTTCCCCTCCCCCCCTTCCCCCCTCCCCCCCCCCCTCCCCTCCCCTCCCTTCCCCTCCCTCCCGCCCTCTCACTTCCCCCGGGCCCCCCACTCTTCCCCACTATTTTCCTCCCTTTGAAATTGAACAGTATTAATGTTATGGCCGTGAAAGCGTTATCGCCATCATTTTTTTATTATCGTCCCCCGCAATTTCCCTTTCAATATTTTCATATCACAGTTATAACTGTCTACTCCAGTTTCTCTGTCACCATTATCATTGATTTATGGGGTTTCCATTATCAGGTTCGTATGGTTGTTGGCATCAT
>NC_051405.1:14189000-14189321 GCF_015228065.2 Penaeus monodon
GTTTTATTTCCCTCCTCGTCGGTTATATTTATACTCTATTTTATTTCCACATCATCTGTTAAATTTCCTCTCTCATTTTTTCCGGCCTTGGCCTGTTACACTCCCTCTCTCGTCTGTTTTGTTCCTTCATTCGTCTGTTAGATTCCTTCTTTCGTCTGCTTCATTTCCTCCCTCATTTGATTTATTCCTTCTTTTCCTTCGACAATCCTTCCATCCCCTTTTCCTTCAGTCCCTCCCTTATTCTTTTCTACAGCCTCGTCTCTGACCTCCCATTCCTCGACCGTCATGTTCCAATCTTTCCAAAACATCACCATATCACTC
>NC_051405.1:14189463-14189857 GCF_015228065.2 Penaeus monodon
TCCTTCTTCTTCTTTTCCTTTTCTGCCTTTTTTCCTCTCTTTCTCCCTTTCTTCCCTCTTTCCCCTTCCCTCGGGGTTGCTATCTATCTTTTCCAAATTCTATTTTAAAAAAATTATTTCTGCTCTTTTTCCCCTTTTTTATCCCTATGTTTTGTTAAAGCAAGTGTTTGCTGGGGACAGATGGCCTGGAAGTGCGTTGGAAAACCTTTTAAAAGGCTTTTTAAAAAAAACTGTTTATTTCCACATTTTTTTTTTATAAACTAGATTTTTTTTTAAAAATTCAGTAGAAATTATTTTTTTTGGTTTGGGGGATTTTTGTAATTTGTTTTTCCTTTACAAATTGAAAGCTGTTGAACTTTAAAAGGGTGTCATATACGACATTTAGGGGGGGCCC
>NC_051405.1:14190115-14190553 GCF_015228065.2 Penaeus monodon
CCCCTTTTTTTTTGGGTTTTTTAAAAGCCAAGGACCCCCGGCGGGCGGGTTTGGTGTGAGCAATGGCCTGGGAAAGCTAGCGTGAAAACCCTTTCTGAGAGGCTCTTTAAAAAAAAAGACACGGGTATTCAGTTTCTACATTTTCTTTGTTATATCTAATTTTTATGCTTTAATATTTTCGGATGTAGATTTACCATGGGGGCAGTATGTTTTGGCCGGGGGTATTTCCATGTTGCGTGTGTTTACCGTTTACATAATTGACATTCAAAATCTGTTGAATTTTAAAAAAGGGCGAAAAATTGCATATACGACGGTATTTAGGGAAGTCCCGTAAGGAAATTATATTTGAAAAGTTTTTGGAAATTGTTACTATTACAATTAGAAAGACTGAATAGAAACGTAAAGGGGTGATACATTACACCACGCCGCGGGCCCCAA
>NC_051405.1:14190634-14191033 GCF_015228065.2 Penaeus monodon
CCCCCACCCTATTGTCACAATCATCAACCCCCAGACATACACCACATGCGTCACAGAATCCAATAAAAGCACACAGACAAGCACCCACATATTTTTTTGTATTTATAAGATTACCATTATCGCTCAGATTGCACTTCACGGAGGGAAAAATTATCCATTTTCCCCCGATCAAAAACGGCGAAATTTGGGGGATGAGAGACTCGTCATTTCCGGAATCGCATGCAGGATGGGAAGCGCTCGCCGTTTTTCCATCAACGGAATAAATTTAAAAGGACGCAAAAGGTTTCTGATCAATTCCTCTTCGGGAATTCCTGGTAAAGGGCATTGACGGCCCCCGCTGCATTCGGTCGACGAGGGGGGGGCAGCAATACTTTTTTTTTGCTTATTTCAAACTCATAC
>NC_051405.1:14191140-14191336 GCF_015228065.2 Penaeus monodon
ACGGGCGGTGTGGGACGTTTTTTCCTCCCTCTTTTTTTTTTTTTTCCAAACTTTCGATTATTTTTTGAAAAAAGGGCTTAAAAGGCGGGACGTAATGTGGCATTGGCGATGGGGGGGTTTTTATTTTTTTTTGGGTTTGGGGGGTTTTCCCGGGGGGGAGAAAGGGTTTAAAATTTTTTAAAAACATTTTAAAAAA
>NC_051405.1:14191360-14191695 GCF_015228065.2 Penaeus monodon
AAAAAACTTTTGCCTTTCTTTTTTTTCCCAAAAATTTAAAAAAAAATTGGGGGTTTTAAGCTATTCACCAGTCTTTTTTAAAAGATTAAAATAATAATAAAAAATTATGACCCTGAAAAACAAGTGAAAAACAAAAAAAAAATCGCGGGCCGCCTGCCACGCGCCGCCCCTTCCCGTCGCCTCTCGCCATATCCAGCCGTGATAAAAAGGGGAATTGCCACCGCCGTTTATTCCATACGAGACAGAAACGCGGGGGGTCCGGAAATTTTGGGAAACCGCTCCGACCGCCGGGGGAACGCCGACACCTGAAAGGTATGGGATTTTTTAAAGCCAAA
>NC_051405.1:14191776-14191883 GCF_015228065.2 Penaeus monodon
TTGCCCCTGGGAAAAACGTTTTGGGTTTTTATTGTCATTAGTGTTGTGTTCTGTTGGGATGTTTTTTAATATTATGTACACAATGGTAGGGATAATAAAAATAGTGG
>NC_051405.1:14192063-14192291 GCF_015228065.2 Penaeus monodon
TATCACGTTCATTAGTCAACTGTGGGTTTATTTTTATATCTTTGTTTTTTTTATTTGCGTGCGGGGTAGAAGGGGTTGAAATTAAGTGATTTTTTTTTTTATTCATACTGTTTGCATAAATTTTAACGATTTATTGTAAGATATATCAAATGGGACAAAAATGTGACCGAAAGGGGAAATTTACAAAAGGAAAAAAACGGGGAAGAAGTAATCCTGAGAAGGGAGTGG
>NC_051405.1:14192334-14192833 GCF_015228065.2 Penaeus monodon
GGTAAAAAACACCCGAAAAAAGGGGGAGCATCGGGAGGGGATTTTAAAAGGGGGAAATCGAAGGGCAATTTGGGCCGGGGGGAGGAGCGAGTCACCGGTTGCGGGAGTGGGTTTGGCCCCCCGGGCCCTAACACTTCACGTCCGGCGATCAAAGGAAGTGAAAAATGGCGAAACCCCGGAGGCCCCATGCACCCTCGTCGCCCTCGCCCCTGCCCCCCATTCTTACACTTTGGCATGCCCCTTTCTCCCACTCCTACCCCCACTCTGTCCTTTACCTCTTCCTCTTCCGTCTTCTTGCCCCGACCCCGACACATACCTTTTCCGCTCCTGTGCCCGTACTTCTCTCCTCCACTCTTTTTCCCCCACCTCGACCCCCATCATACCCTACCATACTCCTATTTCCCAACCCCCCTTTCCCCTCTTTCTCGTACCCCTTTTCCTCTGTCCCCCCTTCCCGTATCCCTTTCTCCTTTTTTTTTTTTTTAACACCCACGCTCAA
>NC_051405.1:14192881-14193157 GCF_015228065.2 Penaeus monodon
CCAGCCCGGCCGTATTACTCACCCTGCCCCGGGTTCCACCCGCGACTGCTGTGATCCAGACTGTGGGGAGGGGCTCTTTTTTGGACCAATCATCAATTTTATTCGCCCTTAATGCTGCGGCTCACTTCCCTGGTCGAAAGGATGAGAGGGAGACCGTCCGCTTTATATTTGCACTTTTTGGGGAAATTTCCCCCCCATCCTCTTGTCGTTTGTTTGGACTTTCAACATAGAGGGGAACGACAGTGTGGGGTTTTTTATAAATAAAAAATTTTTTTT
>NC_051405.1:14193759-14193945 GCF_015228065.2 Penaeus monodon
GAGAAGGTGTGTTGGGGGTTTTGTAACAGTGGACACCGTAAACCAAAAACAGGCAAACATTATTTTCTCTCTGCTAAAGGTACTTTTTCCGGGTGCGTCTAACTGCGCCTCGTTTGTTGGGGGAAGCTAAAAATTGAATAGTATTTTCAACCAAATGATCTTTGCCGAGGAGACAAAAAATTTCCC
>NC_051405.1:14193977-14195398 GCF_015228065.2 Penaeus monodon
GATGGGCCTGGGGCGCCGTTAAAAATTGCACGTTTAAATGCAAAGAAATAATCGCTAGATTGAGAGGGAAATTGGCATGTTGGGAGGAGGAGGGGGGGGGGGGCGAGAGGTGGGGAAGGTGTGAGGGTTGAAAGGAAATCACAAAAAAAGGGTATTTTCTGGAAAAGGATGTGGGCCCGTGGGTAAAAGGTTGAAAAGAATTTTAGAAAACACTTACGGGGTGTTTTTTGAATAATTCATGGGCTACGAAAAGGAGTGAAAAAAAACGTGCTGAAAAAAAAAACCTTTCCTTTGAAACGCCCCCACCATACTACTGCACGATACAACAGATTCACGAACACATCGTAGATGCACATCCTACATGCCACAACTAGACACACACAGACACTGGCATAGATACCCCCCCCCTCCTACCACTTAAAAATGATAGTATACTGAAAAAAAAAATATTTTTAATTTTCTGCGTTCCTCACTCACCACACACCATTTTTCCTATAAATTTGGGGGGACGTTTTGGGGCAACAATTATTTAAGGGGCCGTCGCGGGGCGAAAAACTCTCGTCGATTAATTTCGGGGAGAAGGCGCAGCTATGATGAAACTCGGGCGAAAAGTTAAAGAGTATTTTTTTTTTTTTTAACGCAAAAAAAAGGGTGCGGATTTGAGCTCGTGTTATTTTTTGGGCATTTTGAGGCTTGTTTTTTTTGTCCTATAGTTTTGTTGTGGGGGAATTTATTATTTCGTCTCTCTCTTTCTCCATTTTTTTTCGACTTTTTGCTTTCTCATTCGGTTTGCTGATTTTATTTTTGTTTTACTGTTAACATTGTTTGGTAACCCAAATTTTTTTTATCATCCTAATTTTTAAATTGCTTTTTCGTTATTTTTAGCGTAATACAATGGGGGGTTATTGGAAAATGATTGTATATTTTTGAATGATTAGGGTTATATATTTTTCATTATGCATGTTTCTGTAATATTAAATTTTTGTTGTTAAAACAAAAAAACTTTTGTTTATCAAAAATATTGTTTCTCGAATTAAAGAATTTTTGTATTTTGTGATGCGTTTTTTTGATTTGAAAAGGAAACAAATGTTAAATTTTTTTTTTCAGGGAGGTTTCTGATTCGAGTCCCTGCTCAGGCTGTTTTTTTTTTTTTGGAAAGAAGCTTTGTTTATTTTCAAGGAGCGGCAGGCACGGGGGCCTCTTCGCGGAGAATTTGTCTTTTGGAGAATTTCCCCGGAAAATGGGGAAGGGACGCGGAATTGTGTTGCTCTCGGCTTTGCTTTTGATAACACTCTGCCCTTTTACTCAAGTCTAAAAACGATGATTTAAAAAAAAGGGGCAAATTATTAAAAAACTAAAAAGTTCAAATTTTAAAAGGTTTTAAACTTTAGTTTAAAAATATGAAAATACGATGGGATGAA
>NC_051405.1:14195481-14195969 GCF_015228065.2 Penaeus monodon
GGACATAAAAAGGGTGATGATAAGTTGAGATTTTTGAAAAAATATTAAAAATGTACTGTAATAATTTTTTGAAAATGATGCTTATATAAAATTTGAAAATGTACTGATGATAATTAAAAAAACAACAAAAAAAGAAACTATAAATCAAACTGTCGTTTGAAATGCCTCTAAATGCTTCCTCCATGAAAAGGAAATGCCCGGGGGTTTAATCCCTAAAAATTGTGGGATCAGAAAAAAGTTACTTTCCCGTAAAGGGGTGCTGTAGCCAAGCCTGGTACTTCAGCTGCATTAAATCTAATTTTTTTGTAACCCCAATCTGGGAATTTTGAAACGGATGAATTTGAGGAAAGTTTAGTCTTACGTCGTCACTTGGTGCCATGATGCGCGTGTTTTGTGTTTTTTCTTTTTAAATTTAAAGAAGTGTTAAAGAACCTGTAATGGGATGTGATTATGGATGATGTTTTAGTTTTTTTAAAAAATTGCTGATG
>NC_051405.1:14196006-14196308 GCF_015228065.2 Penaeus monodon
AGTCATAGGTTTTTGAAAAATTTGCTTCGGGGGCTTATGATAATTTTATTTCCATTATTATCGACTAAAAGGAAGTCCTAGTGTTAATCATTGGAGCCCGAATTTTTTTGAATAATAAGTCACATATGGGGGTTTTATACTGTCCCCTAGGATGATGAGTGTTAAAGTACGGGGGGATAATTAATGATAGTTGTAGTAGGGTGATAATAAGATAATGATAACAATTTTTTTAATAAACGTGTAGTCATAAAAACACAATGCGGGGATAAAACAAAAAAAGGTAGTATATTAGAAGTATAGTG
>NC_051405.1:14196390-14197039 GCF_015228065.2 Penaeus monodon
ATTTTAAAAAAAAATTATTGCGTATCTATCGATGATACCGTGATATAATGATAAATTATAAATTGATAAACTAATGTCTGACATTGCACAATATGTTAGGTATGATGGCAGTGATGCTGTTATCAGAAAGTTTTCAAGGTCCACACTGCAAAAGCATAACCCGACGCCCCCCCGCATGCAAGGACTCCAAAAATCTTCCTGCGCCGGGCTGTACCACAGTGGTTTGGGGCCCGGGTTGATCGCCTGCGGCGCAGCCCGCAAACGCTGGCATCAATTGCTCTTTTCCGCGCTGACTCTCGCCCCAGGCCGCCGCTCCACGGGTAGTGTTTTTTTTCTTAAACATGCTTGACGAGTAATCTCCCCTTTCTTACATCCTGTCGAGGGCGCGAGGGGGTGGGGGGGAGAAAGGGGCGGAAGCCCTAACGGTGCGGAACAGAAAGCCGCTCCTTCGAGGGCAAGGGGGATCGCTGGGGCCGTGACCCCGGGTCACCCGGCAGTGCGTGCATCCTTTGTGCTGGGGCCGTCAAACCAAGAATGCTTCCCCACCCGGTGGGACTCGCGGCGGGCTCTTTGCAACAGAAACAATGCAACCGTTCGCGTGTTTCTCTTCCCGGCCGGTAAGGTCGCCTTTAGAACGACGCGTCCCCCG
>NC_051405.1:14197092-14197401 GCF_015228065.2 Penaeus monodon
TGCCCGAACCCTGGCACCCGCGTGCAACATGCAGGCCCGTGATAGGTTATAAAGTGCCACGTGTTTTTTATCGAGGCTTCCTCAGCCCCTTTTCCCCGGGCCCCCGCTACCCCCGGGGACTGTGTAAACAAAGCGCTATAAAATGGATTGCCTCCGCAGGATCACCATAATGGTCGCAGGTGAAATTGTCCGGCGGGAAGATGTATGCAAATGCGGGGGGCCGTCACGGCGATGGCGCCCTCGGCCCTCGTCGGGAGCGCCGCCTGAGTGATCCTGCGCCGCCCTTCGTCACTTCCTTTTGTTGCTGCG
>NC_051405.1:14198777-14199160 GCF_015228065.2 Penaeus monodon
GTGTAACCCAACAAATCACCTTTTCGCTCAAAACCGCCAGTTGTTATTTACGCGTTATACTTTCTCACTCTTTATGCTATTAGCCAGTTACTAGTTTGCAGTGAAGCTTCATATTTCATTGTAAAAGGTCTTTTCATTATGCATGAGTTCGTGGATCTATTTATATTCAGTGCTTTAGCAGTAAAGAACATAAATATTCGACGTAAATATAATGTATATTTTGTGAACTAAAGCAATTTTCTTGTTCTTTACAGGTATGTACTGGCGCGTTATTACGGAGGTTCCCCTGTTCGAGGTAATGTCGTGTACAGTTTAGCCAGAGTGCAGCTCGTTTCACTCGTTTCATTCGTATGTCACTTAACTGTTAGTCGTGATAGGAGCAT
>NC_051405.1:14199204-14199347 GCF_015228065.2 Penaeus monodon
GAGGGAGGGAACCTCGCTTCCGCGGTGCTGCCGTGGGGGATTACGGCCCGAGGGGCGGCCGGACGGCAGCCGCGATCGCTTCCCCCTTTCAGGCATTTTTGAGCGTCGGTGATGCTGATTTTTGTATGCATGATGCATGTTAG
>NC_051405.1:14200750-14201958 GCF_015228065.2 Penaeus monodon
GCGAGCGCCCACGAAGCGTTCAGCTGCTGTGCATAACGACTCCCATTGTATTTCATTTCTGTTGCATCGCCTCTTGTATTGCTCTTCCCCGCCAGCAAGAGCTGGGACGCGCCACCTCGGAAATGAGTGACGCTCAAGGGATTACGTCGATGATTGTGCTTGGCGTTTCCGCGGATGTTGTGAAAACCTGTGGGGTTTAATATCCCTGCATGCTGTGTGTTTATGTCCACCGGGAGGCTTTAAAAAGGCCATTTTAACGTGCCCTTTTTGCGCCGCGATTTCAGTCATTGCCTGCATGCCTCTCTGCTCTGCTCTATCATTACAATGTAAAGAGTTTTTAATTTTTTTAAACGATGATTATTATTACTAATAATTAATACAAATCTTTTTTTTTTTGCCTCTTTTTCGGCAGCGACAAAAACACCAGCGGGCTAATTTATTCCTCTTTAGTCGATCGATTGAATGTTTTTACGGTTGATGACTAAAAGCTAAATGATTAGGTTCAGTTGAGACTTGGGGGAGTGAGGGAGAGAGAGGGAAGGAGAAGGGGGCGGGAAGAGAGAGAGGAGAGGGCAGGAGGAGAGGAGGGGCAGGAGGGAGAGGAGGGGAGAGAGAAGGAGAAGAGGGGGCGGGGAGAGAGAGAGGAAGGGGCAGGGAGGGAGAGGAGGGGAGAGAGAAGGAGAGGAGGGGGCGGGGAGGGAGAGGAGGGGGCAGAAAGGAAGAGGAGGGGAGAGGGAAGGAGAGGAAGGGGCGGAAAGGAGTCGGGGAGCGGGATGGAGAGATGAGAGAAGGGGAGAGAGGATACAGAGGCGAAAGGGAACGAAAGAGCAAGGAAATGAGAAAAAAAGTAGATTAGAGAAAAGGAGGGGGGTAAAGTGAAAGGGAAATAAGTCGCCGGGAGAAAGAGGTAATAGGGTAAAAAGAAGGGAAAAGGAGTTAGATATGGAGAAAAAGGGCACCGACTGAATGCGAAAGATGAAAAACGAGAAGAAGATATTTTTTCCATAACACGAAAGGAAGTTCAAAATTAAAAACAAAATTAAAACGATAGGCAAGGCGAAAAGATAAAACGAGAGGATCCAAACCAAAGAAGGATAAAAGGTAAGAGGGAACGGCGAGGACGGCGAGAGAGTGGAAGGGAAACGGATGAGAGAACAAGATAAACGTGGAAGAAGGATAAATGGAAATACCTCGACGGCTAAAAGGAT
>NC_051405.1:14202079-14202245 GCF_015228065.2 Penaeus monodon
CCTGGGAAGCCACAGGTGGAGGGGCGTCATCCCTATGTTGCTACCCTTTTGTTATCCGTCTGGGAAGGGGCCCGCTCCCTCGCCGCGCCGCCTCGGCTGCCGCTCTTCCCCTTTCGGGCCGCTCGTCCTCGTGCTCTCTGTTAATACATGAAGGGGGTTTTGTGTT
>NC_051405.1:14203694-14204380 GCF_015228065.2 Penaeus monodon
CCCCCTTAAAGGGGGCACCGTCAGTCAGGATGGCTCTGCGCGGATGGACGAAACCAAAATCTGGCTGTTTTAGAAAGGGGTTATTCCCCGCGAGAGGCTAGCGGTTAGAGATACCGCGGAACGGAATTGCCATCTAAATCGGGGAGGGGTTTCCAAACGCAAAGAAAAAGCCGATTTCCTCTCCGCGGTCCAAAGCCTCTCCCACGCGGTCTCAATCTGGGGCCTGGGGTGTGAGTGAAGAGAGTAAACGAGTAGGGGATTGGCCCCGTTATACTATCCTTTTGATTTTAAATTTAAAGGTTTTTATTCGAGGGCTGCGATCCTCTTGTCTCAAAGGGACAGTAACCCTCTTTTCTGGGATTTTTTTTTTTTTATTCCTTGTTGCGCTATGGGCCTTTGTCCCGAAGGTGATTTATTACGAAAATTATACCCCGCGTCCTCGCCTTGTAAAGAACTTATTTGTGCTTGGAGGTTCCTAAAGCGTAAAGGATAGTTATTACCCGTTTATTTTGCGAGACGAAGCTGCTTTGGGGGCATTTCCTTGACTGTGTGGTGGGGAAAGGGCGGGGGAAAGGGAGATTCCCCGACAATGGGTAAGAGAGAGCGGGCAGGGTTTACGCCCCAGAAGCGGGGAGAAGATAAATGGACAACCAGATTTTTTTTAAGTTTACCCGCACCTTTCCGTA
>NC_051405.1:14204759-14204980 GCF_015228065.2 Penaeus monodon
ATGAACAAAGTAAACTAATAAAGAGGCAGCTCTGATTTTTCCTTTTTCCCGCAGATTTACCACACACACTCCTTCAAAATAAGAAAGATACATATTTACATGTATGTATTCATGTACACATATATGAATGTAGCACACAGGTCTCCTTCCATGTCTTTCTTCTGCCCGGCTTCTATTTGCATAACTTATGTGTCTTCACTTGAATATGAATGGAATGTACA
>NC_051405.1:14205577-14206378 GCF_015228065.2 Penaeus monodon
TTGTGATTTTAAAAACAATATTCTGTATTCACTGCTTGCATGTTACTGAATGTATGACAATCAGTTTAAAGAACTGTTAGTGCGATCTGAAGAAAGCTTTACAAGTAGATATATCTGAATAAAAATTCCTGATATATACTTACATGTTTATTATTCAAGAGTCGTTTGGTGTCATAACAAGCCACTTAATTCCAAGTGGTTTCCCAACTTCGCCCATCATAAGTGCTCGTCCATATTCCTTTCTTCCTTAATTACAAACGAAGCAGGAAGCGCCGTTGACCCACCCCCCACCCGCTCTCACCCCACCCCCCCTTTCCTCTGGGCACGGGGCCCCCTCCCCCACTTCAAAGAGTGATTGACAGGTCGGCGGCGGCCATCATTACCCCCGGAGGCACCACCCCGTCACGTCCCTCCGTAAGCATGACAGTCGTTCAATTATCGCCTTCACGTTTGATTTACAGACTCGTTGCCTCCGGACATTGTGTGCTTCCTCGTCTTATCCAGGTGTTGTGACGTAGGCCTTTGGGAAAGGAAGATGGAGTATCTTTCTCAGGCCTCTTTTGAGTGTTCGGTTAGCATAAGGCCTTCTTTCTATAGTGCAGTTGTTGGTAAAAGTGCGTGTCTTACTTTTCTTTTTATTCCTTCGCCAGAGGGAAAGGAGGAATGAAAGGAATTCGGGAAGGGTAAGGGAATCCAGCTGTAGAGAGTTGATTCGAGAGGGTCAGGGAAAACATGCACGGGCTACGAAAAGATAGATCGTTAACGGCAGGTTTGGTTTTCCCCTACGGCAGTATACAATCA
>NC_051405.1:14206806-14208241 GCF_015228065.2 Penaeus monodon
TTTAAGAGGATATTAAATGGTTTAATATCCGCACCTAGACAATTACCAAAAGGGACAGTGATTAAGATGATTGACAGTTTAGCCGACCCGTTTCTGTAATGACTCTCCCTGCGTGGACTATTTTATGGAGGGGAGCGAAGGGACAGGGAAAAGGGGAATCTCGGGAATGGAGTAAGAAAAAGAGGCAAAAGGGGAGACGGAAGGACGGCGGTTAAAGGAGGGGAATTGAGGAAGGAGAGAGCAAGGGAGAAAGAGATTAGGAAAATAAGGTCAGTACGGGGTTTAATGATTAGATGAATAACCAAGAGAGACTTGGAAATACTAAAGTAATCAGTTATATAAATTATATTCCAGTTATGTAATTAACGGATAAAAATTGAAACATTCTTCGGGAAATGTTTTTATATAGACAAATGTGACATTATTTTGGAAATGTCAGAGTATGATGAGAATAAAAAAAAAATAGCTACACGAGTTTCACAGAACAACCAGATATAAAATTGCATGATATTCCGCGTATTGCGTTTCCCTTGAATGATGATATGTAAGCAATAATATATTTGTAGACTTCATGTTGAAAAATTGCTCTTAGTACGCTGCAGCCATGTCCTGTGATATTTGCAAAGACATGTTGCACATTAGTTTTCTTGTCGGCGCAGTGAAAATGATATATTTGCCGCGTTCTGAATGTCTCTGTATTTTTCATTCCTTATCATCGCTGTGTTACCTGTTTTTTTTTATAGATTATGTAAGGCAGGTGAGAACTCCCAAGTGTCCTGACAGTATGTGAGAGTCGGCAACCTTGAGGTGACAGGAAATGCAGTTCTTCGCGAGATGTGTTTAAATGTTATCTCTGTTGTCTTCTGTGTAATGTTAAACCACTTTTAGAATAATATACGTTTTCATTTAATCCATTACACTATTTTGGTCTGCGATCCCTAACTTTTATTTCATCTCGTATACTACATGAGTCTGTGAATACTGTTATTTAGAAATTACCATAATCGTATACTAGTTTCTGTTTCGTTTCATTTTTGATAAATTCGATGCCACATCTTCGCTTCGAAATGAAATAGAGTAGAATAAATTTCAAAAAGTAAATTGTCCCAATATTTTCAGCCAGGATTGCCGCAGCGGCTGTATTCGTTCGTTCCGCGCTGTTATAAATGCATGTCGCGTCGTTATGCATTATGCCAAAGGTCGTAAATATCTGAAATATTACGTAGATGACCCCGAGGGGAAAGGAGGGGGGGTAAGGGAGGGTGAGAGAGGGACTAACACGGAGGAATTTATGCGACTTTTATTCCGCCTTGTACTATTAGGGACACGCCGCACTGATAACCCGAAAAGGAAGTGAAATAATTGGGAATGCACGGAAGGGAGGCTTCTCGAACGGAGCGAGAAGGGTAAGAGAAAGGTAAGAGAAACGCACGTC
>NC_051405.1:14210163-14210658 GCF_015228065.2 Penaeus monodon
CGCCCACGAAGCGTTCAGCTGCTGTGCATAACGCACTGCCATTGTATATTCATTTCGGTTTGCATCGCCTCTTGTATTGCTCTTCCCCGCCAGCAAGAGCTCGACGCGCCACCTCGGAAATGAGTGACGCGTCAAGGGATTACGTCGATGATTGTGCTTGGCGTTTCCGCGGATGTTGTGCAACCTGTGCGGTATATGCTGCATGCTGTGTGTTTATGTCCACCGGCGATGCTTTAAAGGCCATTTTAACGTGCCCTTTTTGCGCCGCGATTTCATGTCATTGCCTGCTGCCTCTCTGCTTGCCATCATTACAAGTAAAGAGTTTTTAATTTTTTAACGATGATTATTATTACTGAATAATTAATACAAAATCTTTTTTTTTTTTGCTCTATTTTCTTTGCAGCGACTACACCAGGGGTAATTTATCTCTTTAGTCGACGATGAATTTTTTACGGTTTGATGACTATAGCTATGATTAGGTTCATTTGGATTTGG
>NC_051405.1:14211041-14211365 GCF_015228065.2 Penaeus monodon
GGGGGTAAAGTGGAAGGGGAATAAGTCCCGGGGGAAAAGGTAATAGGGTAAAAGAGGAAAAGGAGTTAGATATGGAGAAAAGGGCACCGATGAATGCGAAAGATGAAAACGGGAAGGAAGATATTTTTCCATAAACGAAAGGAAGTTCAAAATTAAAAACAAATTAAAACGATAGGCAAGGCGAAAAGATAAAACGAGAGGATCCAAACCAAAGAAGGATAAAAGGTAAGAGGGAACAGCGAGGACGCCGAGAGAGAGGAAGGGAAACGGATGAGAGAACAAGATAAACGTGGAAGAAGGATAAATGGAAATACCTCGACGGCT
>NC_051405.1:14211495-14211610 GCF_015228065.2 Penaeus monodon
CCTGGGAAGCCACAGGTGGAGGGGCGATCATCCCTATGTTAGACTACCCTTATTGTTCATCCGTCTGGGAAGGGGCGCCGCTCCCTCGCCGCGCCGCCTCGGCTGCCGCTCTCTT
>NC_051405.1:14213274-14214000 GCF_015228065.2 Penaeus monodon
CTCCCGCTTAAGAGGCGACCGTCAGTCAGGATAGAGCTCTGCGCGGATGGACGCAACCAAAATCTGGCTGCTTTAGAAATGAGGTTATTACCCGCGAGAGGGCTAGCGAGTTAGAGATATCCGGCGGAAGCTGGAATTGCCATCTGGAATCAGGGACGGGTTTCAACGCGAAGATAAAGCCGATGTTCCTCTCCGCGGTCCAAAGCCTCTGCCTACGCGGTACTCAACTCTGAGGCGCTGCGAGTGTGAGTAGAAGAGAGTAGAACGGAGTAGAGGATTGGCTCCGTTATACTATCCATTTTGATTTTGAATTTGAAGGCTTTTATTCGAGGCGGCTGCAGATCCTCCTGTGCTCAGAAGGGACAGTAACCCTCGGTCTCGGAATTTATTATTTTTATTCCTGTGTTGCGCTATGGCCTTGTCCACGCGAGTGTGATTTATTACAGTAAATTATATCCCGCGTCCTCGCCATTGTCAAGAACTTATTATGTGCTTGGAGGTTCCTAAAGCGTAATAGGATAGTTATTACACCGTTTATTTTGCGAGACGAAGCTGCTTTGTGCATTTCCTTGACTGTGTGGTGAGGAAAGGGAGCGGAGGAAAGGGAGATTCGCCGACAATGAGGTAAAGAGAGAGCGGGCAGGTTGAGGCGCACGCAGAAGCGGGGAGAGAGATAAATGGACTACACAGATTTTTCAAAGTTGTACGGCACTCTCCAGTATTGAT
>NC_051405.1:14214404-14214622 GCF_015228065.2 Penaeus monodon
TGATATGATGTGCTAGTTATATATTATATTTTTAATTACAAATAAACTATTAAATAGAAGATTCTATTTTCCCGCAGATTTACCAACACTTCTTAAAATATATGAATAGATACATTTCTATCATTTGTTTGTATTATGTATCACTATATTGATGTAGCACGTCAGTTTGTCTCTCTCTCTTTGTGTCCTGAGTGAATTTTACGACGAAACAATGTGAA
>NC_051405.1:14215252-14216072 GCF_015228065.2 Penaeus monodon
GACAAAAAATATCACTGTATTGTGATTTTAAAAACAATATTCTGTATTCACTGCTTGCATGTTACTGAATGTATGACAATCAGTTTGATGAACTGTTAGTGCTATCTGAAGAAAGCTTTACAAGTAGATATATCTGAATAAAAATTCCTGATATATACTTACATGTTTATTATTCAAGAGTCGTTTGGTGTCATAACAAGCCACTTAATTCCAAGTGGTTTTCCCAACTTCGCCCATCATAAGTGCTCGTCCATATTCCTTTCTTCCTTAATTACAAACGAAGCAGGAAGCGCCGTTGACCCACCCCCCACCCGCTCTCACCCCACCCCCCCTTTCCTCTGGACACGTGGCCCCTCCCACATCAAAGAGTGATTGACAGGTCGGCGGCGGCCATCATTACCCCCGGAGGCACGACCCCGTCACGTCACTCCGTAAGCATGACAGTCGTTCAATTATCGCCTTCACGTTTGATTTACAGACTCGTTGCCTCCGGACATTGTGTGCTTCCTCGTCTTATCCAGGTGTTGTGACGTAGGCCTTTGGGAAAGGAAGATGGAGTATCTTTCTTAGGCCTGTTTGAGTGTTCGGTTAGCATAAGGCCTTCTTTCTATAGTGTAGTTGTTGGTAAAAGTGCGTGTCTTACTTTTCTTTTTATTCCTTCGCCAGAGGGAAAGGAGGAATGAAAGGAATTCGGGAAGGGTAAGGGAAGTCCAGCTGAAGAGAGTTGATTCGAGAGGGTCAGGGAAGAAGCATGCACGGTCTACGAAGAGATAGATCGTTAAACTGGGCAGGTTTGGTTCCGCTACGGCAGTCTACAATC
>NC_051405.1:14216564-14218095 GCF_015228065.2 Penaeus monodon
TTTAAGAGGATATTAAATGGTTTAATATCCGCACCTAGACAATTACCAGAAGACAGTGATTAAGATGATTGACAGTTTAGCCGACCCGTTTCTGTAATGACTCTCCTGCGTGGACTATTTTATGGAGGGGAGCGAAGGGACAGGGAAAGGGAATCTCGGGAATGGAGTAAGAAGAAAGAGGCGAAAGGGAGACGGAAGGACGGCGGTTAAACGGAGGGGGAATTGAGGAAGGGAGAGAGCAAGGGAGAAAGAGATTGAGGAAAATAAGGGGTCAGATACGGGGTTGTAAATGATTAGATGAATAACAAGAGAGACCTTTAGGAAATACTAAAAGTAATCAGTTATGTAAATTATATTCCACTTATATAATTAACGGATAAAAATTGAAACATTCTTCTGGAAATGTTTTATATAGACAAATGTGACATTGTTTTCGAAATGTCAGAGTATGATGAGAATTAAAAAAAAAATGAAGCTCAGCTGAACAATGTTGAAATTATTTTAAAAAAATAGCTACACGAGTTTCACAGAACAACCAGATATAAAATTTCATGATATTCCGCGTATTGCGTTTCCCTTGAATGATGATATGTAAGCAATAATATATTTGTAGACTTCATGTTGAAAAATTGCTCTTAGTACGCTGCAGCCATGTCCTGTGATATTTGCAAAGACATGTTGCACATTAGTTTTCTTGTCGGCGCAGTGAAAATGATATATTTGCCGCGTTCTGAATGTCTCTGTATTTTTCATTCCTTATCATCGCTGTGTTACCTGTTTTTTTATAGATTATGTAAGGTGAGAACTCCCAAGTGTCCTGACAGTATGTGAGAGTCGGCAACCTTGAGGTGACAGGAAATGCAGTTCTTCGCGAGATGTCTTTAAATGTTATCTCTGTTGTCTTCTGTATAATGTTAAACCACTTTTAGAATAATATACGTTTTCATTTAATCCATTCACTATTTTGGTTTGCGATCTCTAACTTTTATTTAATCTCGTATACTGCATGAGTCTGTGAATACTGTTATTTAGAAATTACCATAATCGTATACTAGTTTCTGTTTCGTTTCATTTTTGATAAATTCGATGCCACATCTTCGCTTCGAAATGAAATAGAGTAGAATAAATTTCAAAAAGTAAATTGTCCCAATATTTTCAGCCAGGATTGCCGCAGCGGCTGTATTCGATCGTTCCGCGCTGTTATAAATGCATGTCGCGTCGTTATGCATTATGCCAAAGGTCGTAAATATCTGAAATATTACGTAGATGACCCCGAGGGGAAAGGGGGGGGGGGTAAGGAGGGTGTAGAGAGGGACTACACGGAGGAATTTATGCGACTTTTATTCCGCCTTGTACTATTAGGGACACGCCGCACTGATAACCCGAAAAGGAACTGAAATAATTGGGAATGCACGGAAGGGAGGCTTCTCGAACGGAGCGAGAAGGGTAAGAGAAAGTACACTTAACGCACGTCGATACAGTACATAGACATAGACATAGACATGTACGCAAACGCACAAAGAGGAACACA
>NC_051405.1:14218313-14218513 GCF_015228065.2 Penaeus monodon
TACACACACCCCTCTCACCAACAGGCAAAAATCAACGCGTTAAGATTCGAACAAAGGACGACGGCGAGAGTGCAAAAGTTTCCGCGGAAGTTGACGTTTCGCGGAGACGTTTCGGGGCTTTGTCAGGATACGTGCGGGAGGAGGGGGCGAGGGGCGGGAGAGAGAGAAAGTATGCTAAGGAGGAATCTGGGTGATGGAAG
>NC_051405.1:14218550-14219264 GCF_015228065.2 Penaeus monodon
TTGAGGAATTGTTGCAAGTATAAGGGGAAATGGGAAATAGGGTTAGTGTATAAGGGATACAAATGGCTCTTGTATATGAGGTGAGACAGGAATAGTGGTAATGCATAAGTAAAGATAGGAATACTGCTAATGCACAAGGAGAGACAGAAATAATGTCCATGTATGAGAATAGGTAGAAATGATGTAAATGCACGTGACAAGTCACCATATAAAGAGAAATAGAAATGGTATCAGCGTAAAAGGAGTGATGAAACTAAAACCAACATATTGAGGAGAAATGGAAATAATAAACGAGGATTATATGTAAGGAAATGGATTAGAAAATTGGTCACTGAAATGGCCTTTCCTTTGATGAATTCGCAAAGATCAGTAATGGTATAAAAATAGGGTAAATGAAGGTCAAGAAGAAGCGGCCACAGGAAGAAAGAGGTAAAGCGAATAAAGACAGACAAAGACGGAGGAGGAGAGGCTAAGTCCAAGCGGATAAGGGAGCTGGATGAGGACGTGAGTGGATAAGGTCGTGCATGGCTGAGAATCTCTCTGCGTCTCTCGTGGTGGTCTTGAGGGCCCTAGTGGCGGACGCGCAGCTGGTTACTCGCCTGATCCTCTTACGTCAAGCGACTCCCGCTGCCCCGATCCGACTGGCCCGTTGCACCTGCCGAGGAGAGAGCTTAGCGCGGGGATATGCCGTCTCCTGGCCGGACCCGCGGCTGC
>NC_051405.1:14220096-14220506 GCF_015228065.2 Penaeus monodon
GTAAAAGCAGTTCTGTATCGTTTTGTTCATTTTGTGTAATGGAATTAAGCCCCGTATGTTCCTGCTTGCCCCCCCCCTTAACCCTGATTAGATCATTGGCTGCGTCCGGCTGAGGGAGGCCTAGGTCGTCCTCCAGCCCTTTGGAACGTTTCTGTGACTCCTTCGCGGCACCGATTTCCGAAGGAGTGCTTAGCGAGAGAGGGGGGGGGGTAAAAAAAGGAGATTTGGCCCAAGGGATGTTTGGTTCGAACGAAAGACCCGAAGGAAGTCTTCCTCAAAGACTAGTGCTAACGCGAAAGAGGTTTAGCATGGTGTTCAGTGCGAAAGACCTCCTGGCGAGCCGTGCATGAGCGAGCTGACCTCTCCCCCCCCCTCGGTGTTTTATAGGCTTTCTCCTTAGGGCGAGCGAT
>NC_051405.1:14220533-14220618 GCF_015228065.2 Penaeus monodon
GTCAAGCTCTTGCCCGCCGATCGAGAGGCCTTCACTTGCCAACTTTCCCGTGGCCTAAAAAGCAGCTTTCTCCGTCTATACACTC
>NC_051405.1:14220955-14221168 GCF_015228065.2 Penaeus monodon
AATCTTCCTCATTTTGCTCTTTCTCTCTTTCTTCCCACGTCCATCTCCCAATATGTGTGTGAATACATTTATTTTTTTGTTTGAGTCTTTGCATTTGGGATTACGCATGGGAGATATTCGGACCTACCTTAAAATTGCCGCAGGCGGGATCGGGAGGGCCGTGGCGACGCCGAGTTAGATAATGACAGAGGGCCATCTGGGGACCCGCCGCCG
>NC_051405.1:14221227-14221315 GCF_015228065.2 Penaeus monodon
GCCACGCTAATGTCAGGATTGATGTCCTCCTAACTCTTATTAATATCGCTAATGATCCCGGCCTCCTCGGCTATAATGACAGCGAAAA
>NC_051405.1:14221355-14223484 GCF_015228065.2 Penaeus monodon
CGAAGGGGAAAAACAGGAGGCTTATTAAGCTTGATTAACAGGTTTACAAACTAGAGAGACCGATTCGTCTTGCAGGGGCATCGCGGAGAAAGGGGGGAGGGGAGAGAGTGGTGAGAGGAGAGGAGGAGAGGGAGAAGGTGAAGCAGTAAAGGAGGCGGTGATGATAAGCAGGAAAGAAGAGAGACTTGATAAGGGAAGAAGGAGAAAACAAGGTAGGGGAGGAGAGATGAAGAGAGGGACATGGTGAGATAGGGAAGGAGAGGAAAAAGATGAGATAGGCGAATGGGGGGGAGATAGAGAGAGGATAAGGTGGAAGAGATGGGATAAGGGGAAGAGGTAGGGGAGGAGGAGAAGAGTAGAGAAAAAATAAGGTCGGGAAGGAAGGACAGGAAGAAGATGAGGCAGGAGAGAAGAAAGAAAGATATGGGTGATAGGAGGAGAGGGATGGGATGAGGTAGGCGAGGGGTGGGGAGGAGGGAAGGGATAAGGCAGGGGAAGGGAGATACAATGCAGTGTGGGGATATGATAACGTCACGCACTTTCGCTAATGACATATGAGGGATTTTAAGGGTCGGGAACCTAATCGCTGTGACCGATTTGACAATGGAGAACCATCTGATGTTAATCCATATGAAACGCTCCGATTGATTTCGTGCAGCGTAGGTGGAGGCCGCAGTGCAGGTGTGGAAGGCGAAAGGGATTATAAGTTGCTGGCATATTACACAGGGATACAGGCTCGAGTACCAAGCATAGCGGCGCAGTGTAGATACTGCTTGCCCAAGGTGAACTCTGGGAGATTAGTGCTGTTTGGGAGAGGGAGAGGGAACGAAAGCGCAAATGAAATTACGACTATAGAAAGGACATAAATTAGATCGGATTTCCTGACGAGATGAAGATGTGGGAGGCCGTAGTAAACAGATGTTCCTCGCCATACCCCCGACCGGCCGCGTGCCACCTCCCCCCAACTCCTCTCCCTCTCGATCCCGGAAGCAGTCGACGTGTCGGAAATTGGTTGCTGCCGGCGTGCGTCCAGTCGAAGTGTGTTTTGTGCGTGCGGAGTATGATCTCGGTCCGCGTGTGTGAGGATAGTGAGGTCACCATTCCCACACTAAAGGAGGAGAACGTGGAAGGAAAGGAGGAAGATTTAGAGGGGGAAAAGGAGTGCCGTTGCTAGAGAGAAAGGGGAAGAACAAGGACGTGTTAGTTCCACGGAGGGACTTGGAAATAAGAGAGTTCCAAGACTCGGAGAACAACGGAAGGATAGGCATACGTCCAGGGACGAAGGGAAAGGAAAGGGGATTGGCTGCGTCGATCGGCTAATGCATGTAATGGTTCTTGTTCCCGGCCGGGCCTTCCTTTGCATTACCCGAGAGGAAGTCCGGCCAGCCTCTCCCGTCTTGGAAGACCCGCCTCCTCGTCCCTTCCCCGCCGCCCCCTTCTCCCCTGAGGCATGGAAGGCCCTCGATAATGTATGCTACTTTTGCTTCAGATCGTGGAGCCCCTGTGACACTGTCGCTCCCTTGCACTTCGATATAGCGGCGAAGGGTTGCTAAGGGCAGATGGCGATTGTTCGGAGATATCGCTAAGGGTTTGGGAACGCAATAGGTGCACGTAAGACTGCACAGAAAAGAGCCTTATTGTCTGTGTTTACATTTTACGGTATGTCTAGATGCCTGATGTCATGCAAATCATGTTAGACCGTGTTTTATAAGGGATAGCACCTCAAAGAAAGTATTATGTCCATATAAGCTATGGCTGAAAGATCTTTCGGTTCCCTCGGATGCAGATTTTTTTTTTTCGTCTCTTGAACATTGCCTAAGAATTATCTTGAATTGCACAATATACCACCAAGGCGAAGGAATCTATCAGGCAATCCCTCATAGTAGAAAACAAGGTATTGATGCTAGCCGGGCAATGAATTATGGATGTTGCTTCGTGGTCCGACACGCGATGAATAAAATGATTCCCGATCTCGCCTGTCCCCGCCAGCGTAACCAGAACCTTTCGCCAGACACAAGGGGCCAGGCTTTATGAATTCCTAATATTCAGATTTTAACACTCCTTCCGATATGGTGTTTTCTTCTTTACCTTGTTCTCACTCTCGGACTCTTACTTTCTCACTTTCTCAT
>NC_051405.1:14224417-14224635 GCF_015228065.2 Penaeus monodon
AACGAATATTTCCCCTTAATTCCTTCTGTCCATACCTTCTCTTCTTTCATTTTTATTGTTGTTCATCTCTCTTTTCTCTCCCTCCTTTTCGCATTCCACGTGAACATTTCCATCATATCCATTTTCTTTCTTCTTTTTTTTAACAGATAAAACTTTGTGAATTCCAAATCGTTAGAGTATAAAACTTTTTTACTTTAACAAAAATGTGCTGCTTTCCC
>NC_051405.1:14224920-14225667 GCF_015228065.2 Penaeus monodon
TCAGCTGATGGTTTAATATGCGACCCCGGGACCCCGTTATATGTATTATTAAAGACAAGGCGAGATTGGATATGGTTCCTCCCCAGGGTTCGAGCATGGCCTTGTTCCTCCCGTGTTATTGATAATGTCCCCTATTTCTGGGCCTCGCGATGCTTCCCGTGTTCTTGCGCAATGTCGTGTTGTTTACAAAAGGCGAACCCTTTCTTGTGCCTCGGATTTTTTGCACGGATGGGGTGGTAGATTACAGTAAAAGGTTATGTAGGAGCGGAAAATTATGCGTGAGTTTGGTTGATCAGAGTGCAAAAGTATGGATGAGCTTGTAGGTTAGAATGTAAAAGTTGTTAGATTAGGGGATAAGGATAAGTGTGAATGTATAAGTTGATATATGAGAGGGCAAAGATATGTATGAGTAACGAGATTAGTGTCAAAGGATCTATAAGTGATAGATTATAGTGTGCAATAGTATGTATTTTTGCCTTTGTTTTTGGTTCTTCTTCGGCCTCCTCCTCTTGGGCTTTTAGAGGTATAGTCTTCCCACGAACGTATTGCTGCTGTTGGGTTGAAAGGAAAATTCATTGACTCTTTTAGTACCTTGCATTTTTACGATAGGCAATGCGTGGATTTACATGCATCGAGAGAGACAACTTTATGCCGTGACATCCAATATTTATACTCTTTTTTTATTCCACCATTTCAGTCGGTTATAATTAAACGTTCATATAATATAAGATTAATTTTCCCTGGGGA
>NC_051405.1:14226024-14226548 GCF_015228065.2 Penaeus monodon
TAGCAGCATATTTTTATCGTACTCTATCTATCAGAATGATGTAATGAGAGTGTTCAGGTTTCTCGCATTGGTACACTTCCACCGAGGCTAATGATGAACTGGAACATTTATAAAACCTTACAGTCGGCAAACGTTTGTTATAAATTTATTCTCATGCATGAACTAAGTGCTTATAAATTTGATTTCATTCACAACTTGTTAAAATAGAATTGTTCAAAGACTGATTCACATGCTTTTAGCATCAAAATATCGAAGGTGGGTAAATGTCCTTGTCGACCCCAAAATATCCGGATAATTTACGGCCATCAAACGGCCATCCACATAAAGCACGCAGCTTAACGAAATCCCAGTGTATCTTCGCAAGTATTTCGCCATTCGTTGATGAACCTTCAGACAAGCTATTTCCGACAGCAAGGAACTTATTTTAGATAGGCAGTTAACAGAGATATCTTGGGATGTTGTAAGCTGTTCTTTTTGTAATATATTTTTTAAATATAAGACGTATGGAGAAACATACTGTAGAT
>NC_051405.1:14227440-14227718 GCF_015228065.2 Penaeus monodon
TTTCGAAAGGCGTCACTACCGCGTCAGATGATGTAAATAAAAGCGGTATAATGACGCACGAGAAGCGCATGAGGAAGATGTAACGGATAGTATGTTGCTATGTGGGATTGACACAACATAGTCATACTAGATGTTTGTCTGTTCTTATAAAGCGTAGGTGCTCTTGTAAAATGCCAGTTTAAGTTAGAAAGATGTGTATGTACAGTTTAATTACCTGTTAGTGTGTGCTGGCTTATAAAAAATATATATGTAAAGATACAGAATTCTCCTACTTCCAA
>NC_051405.1:14227783-14227988 GCF_015228065.2 Penaeus monodon
TTACCGATTTATATTGATTAAGAAAGAACTCCGTATTACAGAAAACCTGTGATACCGCAAGCTTTAGTAAAGGAAGGACGAGAGCAAATATTAATTTCCCTCAAAAAATGCGTATTTCTCCCGATGACTTCACATTAATTAAATGGGGATGACATGTGTTGTGAGAAAGACCTCGACATTTTCAAATTTAGGATTCTTCATGATG
>NC_051405.1:14228029-14228142 GCF_015228065.2 Penaeus monodon
GGGGGGGGGGAGAGAGCGCTTTAAAGACGAGATTTCTGTTGGAGCGTAAGTCGCTTCCGTTTTCGTTTTATTCTGGTACTTTTGGATAAGGAAAGGAATTATTGCGAGGAGCT
>NC_051405.1:14228333-14228637 GCF_015228065.2 Penaeus monodon
GAGCGAGCGTTAATTTTTACACGTCATATGATTCTGTAAATATCATGTTACTGTAGCGAGGAAACCATGATCATAAATGTCAGTGTTATGGGGATAATAGTAATTCACTTTAGGTTTATACATTGCACACATATCTGCTCTCAACTTGGCAGATCGAAATTCAACATTTGTCATCAGTTTAACAGTACCATAGAGATTTATTAATGCAAAGGCATCGAGGGAATGACACAGTTGATTTCTGCTTCCTCTTCTTTTCATTGCTTCCTCCCTCATTCTCGCTCTCTTCCTTGCCTCTTGTTTTTTT
>NC_051405.1:14228690-14228984 GCF_015228065.2 Penaeus monodon
CGTCCATATTAACCCCCCCACCCCCCTCATAGAATGATAAGGGGAGGGTCCAGAGGGTAATTACCGTGGGTGGTGATGCTCGGGGGAGCGCTATCCCCCCCCTTCCCCCTCCCCCCGATTCCTCTTCCGCGTGGGTGGGTCGGTCGGCTCCTCCTCGTTACTGGAGGCTTAGGCTTTCATCCGCCGTCATTTTTTTTCCTTCTCTTCTAGCATCTGATGTGTGTGTGGTGGGGGGGGGGGGAGGAGGTTCTAATAATTATTTTCTTGGTGGGTTTGAAAGATGGCAATGCGATA
>NC_051405.1:14230464-14230566 GCF_015228065.2 Penaeus monodon
AGTCACAGCGGGAAGAGTGAATGCTATCGCTTGTGGTAAAAGCGAGCCTCATGCCAAAATTCCCTCTTTTCCCCTCACCCCTCAATCTCCACATACTGCCTG
>NC_051405.1:14230585-14231368 GCF_015228065.2 Penaeus monodon
ACGTCATTAACCACTGCTGGCCGTTCTATCGCTTAATGACCTCCGGCGGCGACTAATCTCAAGCGCCAGACCATTAGCTATTTACGTTCGCCAAAAAAGATATCGCGGAGTCGGAGTAACTGCAGATTGATTTGGCGTCTCGTGTGCGGTTGGCCGGGCGTGGGGTATGGTCGCGTCTGATGGGATTTTTGTCGCGTGGAAACGTTTTTTCCTTTTTTGGAACCTGTCGCGGCCTCTCCGAGCGATCTTTTGGTGCAAAAACAAGGCCCGATAGATAACGGTAAAGGTAAAAACAGAATTAATATCGGGGATAATGCGGTATGAACAGATACGTATTTGTTTTATAAAGTGTAGAAAGATCGCTTTTGTCTATGAAGCGCGAATATAAACGTTTTGTTATTGTTAATGGGGCGTGATAAATATAACAACGTTAGATATAAAGGCATGAGATTAAACGTTTGTCTCTGAAGTCCAGGCAAGGCTCATCCAAGTTACGTTGCCAACTCGGTCCCGGCTGCGCCTGCTACGAGCCGGACGTGCCCGGGGAGACTGAGTGTCCGGACGCCTCCGCGCTTGCAAGGATATCAATAATTGCTGAAGGTGTCAGTGTCTGTTGCCGCGCCCCCGGTTATGTTGCAGGTCGCCCTTGGCCCCTTGCAAGCATGCATCGGCTGCCTCAATGCTCTCCTTGCAAAATCTGTAGCTTTGATGCGGAAATCTCATGGACATTTTTATTGGGTTATTGCATCATCTGATGGAAATTTTGTCTTTGTGTGTGTGTGC
>NC_051405.1:14233662-14233906 GCF_015228065.2 Penaeus monodon
CTGCCCTCGTTGCCTCCATGAAGTTCGTTACACAGCGTCGGACTCGATAAATATATGATGTGTTACTTTATTTTTTGTTGCTTATTGTAAGCGTGTAAATGATGGTATTGATCAAACCCGGTCTCCTGTCGCCGCCGTAGGCCTGGGTGCGCCGCGTCGCCACACTCCGGCCTTAACTATTGTGTTTCCGCCTCAACACACCCATTTCTGATCATTAACCCTCGGTACTTAGGAGGAACGGGCA
>NC_051405.1:14233939-14234263 GCF_015228065.2 Penaeus monodon
TATGCGGTAAAAGAATTCGAAAATGTATTTTTATGATCGACTGGAGAAAGAGAGCTGGCGAAGGAGAAGGGTAGAGAAAGGGAGAAAAATAAGGGAGAGAAGGTAAATAAGGAAAGGTTATGATGAGGTGGGGTGGTTCGAGAAAGAGGGAGCGAGGATAGGAAGTGGGGAATAGGGAAACGGAGAAGGACGAGAGTGGACGGGAAGCGACGGTGATAAAGGGGAGGGGAAACATACAGGTAAGAAGAGGTGGAAAAGAATGGCGAGTGGCTGGCCGCGGGTGTCACGTGGGGAAAGTGGCAAGGGGGGGGGATCAGCATATGT
>NC_051405.1:14234384-14235162 GCF_015228065.2 Penaeus monodon
ACTATTCTAGTTCGCGGCGCCCAGGAGGAGATTAAGGAACCGGGATCTTTTCTCTAGCGCTTTTTCCCTCCTGTCCGGCCGGGCCTTTGTCCCCGCGAGGCTTTGTTGATATGCTGGAGTATTTTTGTGGAAGCCATTTATTACAGTGTTAGGCTGTGTTCAAGTGGCTGCGGGGCTGCCGACCATTGTGGGAAGGCCGGACTTGCCCTCCCCCCCCCCACTCCCCTCACAGACACAAACACCTCTCCCCACCTCCTCGCTCTCTCTCCTCCCTCCCATTCCCCCTACCGCTTCTCTCCCCTTACCCTCACTTTCCTCCCTCCTCCTACCCCTACTCACTCCCCCCCCCCCTTAGCGGCATTCTCCTCCCTCCCCCTCCCCCACTCCCCCAACTTCCCACACCACCCCTACTCCCATTTCTCTCCTTCTATCCCCATTCGCCTCCCTCCCTCCCTCCTCCCCCCTCCCCTCCCCCCTTTACCTTCTCCCCCCCTCTCCCTCCCCTCTCCCCCCATCTCTCCGCCACCTTCTGCGCCTACTTTCCTCTTGCACCTAAGTGGCACCTCCACCCCCACCCCCTCCTACTCGCTGGCCCCTCCATATCGTAATGTTTCCTTACTTCCCGGGAGGGGGTGAAGGGGCTCCTCACGATTATGAACATATCTGGTGACGGCCCGGCAATGACAAATCCGCCAAGCCACGACTGTTAGTTAGCGCCTTTTTTCCTTTTTTCTTTTAAAGTGAAATGCGTGACGGCCGTTCATTTCCCACATTAACT
>NC_051405.1:14235523-14235754 GCF_015228065.2 Penaeus monodon
CACAAAGGGAAGGGGAGACGGCGTCCGTGCTCATGTTTATTGGGTATCGCGGGCGACATGGCGGTCCCTGTGCTTTATGTGTATTTCAGTCACTTTGTGTTTATCTTTCACTCCTAACTCGCTCGCTTCACACGGGAGCATTTAATGACACGGCTGAAAAATAGAGTTGGCGGATGAAAAGTTTTGAGGATCAGCTGGTGACAATTGCACATGGGACCCCAGTGTTGCATC
>NC_051405.1:14237626-14237850 GCF_015228065.2 Penaeus monodon
TTGCAATCGAACAGCAGGAGGTGCGGAATGCCCCTTGAAGAGCCACTTGCAACGCATGGCATCGACGAGTGACTGACTGCTATGCTGCGCCTCACCTGTGACGTCATGGATCCCTGCAAATTGAATCCAATTTGCAACCATTTTTTTTCTTTGCAATTCTATACGAAATTAATGCAATTGTCGAGCTAGTGAAATATGTATCTTTAACTGCTTCAGTCAGTGAC
>NC_051405.1:14238157-14238486 GCF_015228065.2 Penaeus monodon
TGCATCGTTTGTTATCGTAGAAGAGAGCGACAGGGAGAAACAAGCCTTGGAAATAGATATTTAGACCATTCGGAAAGACCATATCTTAGACCAGTAGCTATTAACAATCACTATCCTCTATTGGTCACCCCCCCCCCCCCCTTTACAATTGTAGAAAAAAAATCTTTGAAGGGATGTAAAGGAAGAGTAGTGATTATTACGGTCATGCATAAGATCAGGACTCAACAGGACGAGTAACCTCGCCCTCCCCACCTCCCACCCCGGGATTTTGAGGGATAAGGTCAGTAAGAAACCCCAAATCGTAAACCTTGAATAGACTGGCAACGGTG
>NC_051405.1:14238650-14238871 GCF_015228065.2 Penaeus monodon
ACACGTATCTCTAGAGCATTATGTTTTCTCGACTTGAAACGACAAAATGCCGCGGTCGTCTGGGAACTTCTCTCAAGGGTCTTCCTAAAAGATTTCCTTCTCGACGCTCTTATCGCCCGTGCGTTACGACTCCTTTGAATCCTCCTTGAGATCCCTTAAGGAGCGAAAGGGGTAATTTGGAGGGTGTCGAAGGGGGCATCTCTCCCCTGCGCGCCTAAACG
>NC_051405.1:14239022-14239347 GCF_015228065.2 Penaeus monodon
CCCATCGGATCAAGGCTCTAGTCATCTATCATAATTTGGACACTGATGACTAAGGAAAGACATTTCCCTCTTCCGCGCACCGGCATGTTGCTGGACGATCTCCCGTTAGCATATTTCGCTCTTATCTCTGTTCCTTCTTTCCGAGCCTTTATGGATGGTGATGGGTGGGAAGAGGGAGGAATGGGGGGTTTAGAGAGAGACTGGGGGGGGGGTATGGATGATACGTCTTGATTACGAACTGACGTTAATTACATAGCTTAATTGTGACGATGAGGAAGAAGATCTGGTTTCACTGGACTGTATTTGATTTTGATTTTTACGAAAT
>NC_051405.1:14239546-14240346 GCF_015228065.2 Penaeus monodon
TAGGGTCAGCTCAGCTCTCAGTAGTCATGAAGGAGTAGATGTGCGTATGAAATAATTATGATAGAGTGTCCAGGGTCATAGTTCGAGACCCCGTGAGAAATGCTTGAATTCGCCTTGCTTCTTAGGCATCCTCTCCGCGCCTGCCTTCGAATTAACAGACGAGCAGCGAAGTTCGAACAGAGGTCAACTTCTCTCGGAAGGATTGTGAGAGCTTAAGGCAGCATGGAGGGCTGTGAGTCATAGTTCGGATCACAGATACGCAAGTAAGATCGAGGTTATTCTCACAGGAAGACGAAGGCCTCAGTCAAGTAAGGAATGATGTCTTCATGTGAAAAAAGGTAGTGGGAGAAGACATGGCACTGTTCAAGTCAAGCCAGCCTGCCAGTGTGAGGAAAATGGAAACTTCCTATAGACATAGTCATCAGGGAGCCAATTTACCCCAACGTCAAGGCTCCCAAGGTTTGCTAAGACGTGCAGTGTTTGGCTAAAAAAGTGACTTGATACCTGAGTCTTAATAAAACAAGAGGATAATACGAAACGATTTTACGCGGGCCGAAGGGGATACGGTTTTGAAAGTTTTTTTTTTTTTGTGCCTGTATTTCCATTTTTCGTAGTGTTTTTGTTGATATCCATTTTTTTATATGTGGAGTTTGTTTATGTTTTCAATCGGGTTATTTTAGGATCAGTGCTTGGACTTTTCGCAAGATATGTCGTCACGATACCCGACTCACGGAAGTTGCGTCATGAGCAGCCCGAGTTTTTTTTATGATGCAGTGCAATCTGCATTTCCGTTGTTGCTC
>NC_051405.1:14240721-14241904 GCF_015228065.2 Penaeus monodon
TAGGTGATAAGATGGAAATTACCTTTAT
Source organism: Penaeus monodon (assembly GCF_015228065.2). Classification (NCBI taxonomy): domain Eukaryota; kingdom Metazoa; phylum Arthropoda; class Malacostraca; order Decapoda; family Penaeidae; genus Penaeus; species Penaeus monodon. Next base: position 14,240,750 of record NC_051405.1, read on the forward strand.
TTTTGTTGCCAGTCAAGTCTTTCTCTTCTTCATCGTTTCCTTCCCTGTTCTTCCTTCCGGTGCGGCGTCCCCTCGCCTCCTCCCCACAGCCTCTACCTTCACCTTCCCCTCATCCTCCCCTTGCCTCCTTCTTTTTCTTCCCTCCCTTGCCTCCTCCATTTGCCTCCTCCCCTCTCCTCCTTCTCTTGCCCCCTCCCTTTGCCTCCTCCCTTTGCCTCCTCCCTTTGCCTCCTCCCCTCTTCTCCCTGCCTTGCCAGCTCCCCTCGCCGCGGTCGTGGCCGGCGGGCTTGGATGAAGTTTATTACTACACCTCGTCCGGACGGGCCTCGCGGAAATAGTTTATTGTCGTCTTCATTTTGATCTGCCGAGAGGAGATGTAGCGGAGAGGTCCTTTTTGTGGGCTGATCTTCTGGCTTATGGTTGAAATCGTTCGGAGGCAGGCCTAGCTGGGCGACACGAGGGTGTTGTGTATGAATTTCTGCTCCTTTCTTCTTGTGATTAAAATGTACCCAGAAAATTGATCAACAGATCAACATTAAGAGCGAGGCATTCCGGAAAAGAAGGGAAAGCACAAGTTCCTTGAGGGTCAGCACGCTGCTCGGGGCTTCTGCGACCTCCGTCTCCGTCAACAGGGCGAACAAAAACAAATATCCGCTTGTTCCTCTCTCTCTTTCTAGCATGCGAGATGTCTTTCCGATCCGACGTTCTATTCGCTGTGTAACGAATAAAAAAGAGAAGGAAAAAGAGAGATGAGAGGGCGTGAGCGATGACGATTGACGAGCGATATACAGCTTCATTATTTAGACTTACAGATTGGGACTTCGGACGTTATGCATCGGCGAAAAAGAAAGGGAAGAAAAAAGAAGAAAGACGGTGGGTGTACGTTGTCATCTTTAGACGCTTACAGTCTGGCGCCTCCCCCCCCCCCCCATTATCCAAAGTGCAAGGAGAACTGCAAGTAATATGCCCGTGCAAGCCCACCAGCAACGGCCTGCTCCATCAGTTGCTGTTCTATTCTCAGTGGGAATGTCCTTTCGTTACTAACACACTTGCCCCGTGTAGCGCCGCCCGTGTCGCCGCAGCCTCGCGTAAATAAAACACACAACATTGCACAGGAAGGAGGGGGTGCTACTCAGGGGAATGTTCACCCTGCTG
>NC_051405.1:14241945-14242176 GCF_015228065.2 Penaeus monodon
TGTCCTGTTCAGCCGCCCTGCCGCCACGAGCGTTCCAGCCCGGACGTCTTGTAGTGTGCATGAGGGGTCTTGTCGTCGGTGGATGAAGCACCCTTGCACGAATCATGTGTGTGACGATCCGACGTTATGTGTGCCGTTTGTGGGCGAGGCTGCTTTGATAGGTTTCCGTAGATTATTCCGCCTTCATAATTCTGTCAGTCTGTCTCAATCATTTTGTCTGTCTTTTTCAGA
>NC_051405.1:14242252-14242694 GCF_015228065.2 Penaeus monodon
TGTGAATGTATGCTGCTTATGCACGTACGAGCGAACGTGTTTACGTGCATATACTTGGTTATATATATTTTTTCTCTACAAGCTGATTACGGGTTGTTTCCCAAGACGTGAAATCGTGGTGCAGGCCTTCGCCCTCTTAATGCGAGCCTCCCTGGACATTGGCATTCAGCCTCGTCTGCAGCGCAACCTTTCTTGTAATTGCGAGGTCCCTGTTTTTGTCTCGCAAGGACATGTTTTGGTAAGATGCCAAAACGATCGGCAGCTTCCGTCGACTTGGTTCTCTCTTAAGACTTTTTTGCGTCGTCCATTCATTGTCGAGGGAAGTAGGGCCTCAGTCACAAGAGTGGATATTATTAAGGTTTTATTTTTCATTTTTTGGCTACACTAAAGCCAGTGTTAAGTCATGGTTACGTACTCTCACTCATACCTCCTTCCCCCGCCC
>NC_051405.1:14243061-14243335 GCF_015228065.2 Penaeus monodon
AATTTACATGTATATGTAAAGTCTCTACAAATATACTTACGTAGATCTTGTGAATGTGTGTGCGTAGCTGCCACGGCACCCTCCCGGGCCAGCAATCTGCGATAAACATCCTTATCCTCCTTCCAGACAATCATCCGCCATTGTCTCTGCTGGCGCGTATTATTTCCACTAGGCCTTTCCTTCCTCGTCTCCCCGAGGCCTTCGCTTGGGCTCTGCCGCCGGCGTCCGTGCTGCGCTCGCCCTCGCTGCCCGACGCCGGCCTGCTCGTCGCTGG
>NC_051405.1:14243918-14244524 GCF_015228065.2 Penaeus monodon
TACCCTCCGTCCGTAATCGGTTTAGGATCGGGGCCCTTCTCCTGCCTCCTGTCAGTGCCGCTCGAGCACGGGGCGCGAGGCATGGCGAGGGGAACAAAGCGGGGCCGCGTGAGTGTGTGTGTGTGAGGGGAACCTGCTAGCCCTCTGCTCCTTGCGAGATTAATCTTCGTTTTATTGGTCAGAGGAAAGAGGAAGGTCCTCATTTTTTGAGACGGGAGGGAGGGGATGCTGATTTTTATTGTCGTAGGGGAACCCCCGGCCGGAAGCCTTTTATATATTGCTTAGAGGGGAATCGGAATATTATTACTATTCCTTTCGATCTCATTAGATTGGTTGTAGGATAGAGGCTTGGGTCGGGTCATCGGGACGACGCAGTAGAGACGTATGTATTAATAATTACAGCGTTCCCCGAGGCGCGATTGAGGCACAGGACACCGGGTGTTGAATGGCCGGACGTGTTTTATTGATATGGATTGGATTATTAAACGTGTAATGCGAGAGATGTCACCGATTTTCACTCGGGAAGGCTGGCAGAAAGATGGCGTTGGGCGAGGAGGTCGGATTTTACGGGATCCAATATTGGCTCTTATATTAAGTAGAGGGATT
>NC_051405.1:14244894-14245693 GCF_015228065.2 Penaeus monodon
GAGCGCAAGCAATCGTAGGATCCGTGTTCTGTGCTTGCATGTTAGGACTTTTATTCATTTCGCTCCGTTGTTATATTTTCGCATTTGCCGAAGCCCTGAGGTACACAATGAGTAATGAAATATTTTTTTCCTGTCCTTTGATTGCTACAAAACAGCTGTACTTTGCTCGTAATGTGGAACTAATTTCAGCGCATAAAAGAGAAAATTCAGGGAGTAAACAATTCTAAACAGGTGTAATTTTTTAACAACTAACTTTTTTTCCCTTTCTTTTTTAGTAATTGATGCAGTATGAGGTCATTATTATCTTTACTAAATAGATGAACATGCTAACATTTATACGTAGTGTAGTTAAATGAAACAGTGGTTTGGGGCATCTAAGGAGAGTATTAAAAGATCTGTTGTCTGGTTAATCTAGTTCTATTCTCGTCGAGGCTGCCGATCACGTTCTAAAAGCCAGTCTCCGATTGGTCGACTTGTGGCAATTAACCAATCAACGCTGCCAAATAGCCTATCGGAGGGTTCGCGAGATTTCTGGGATCCTTGGCATTCTTCACATTTAAGGTTGCCATAAAAGGAGTTTCAACTAACCTGAAATATGGGGTTTTCTTCTGAGTAAGTCCAAGGGGAAAAATGAAAGCGAATTTAGGGATATTTATATGGCGCATTGCATAATGTCTGTGTGGTAATGCAGGGTGTTGTTGCGATTTAGTAACAAGGCGGAAGAACTCAATTCGTCCCGTGATGATGGGTTAGCGATTTTGTTGTTATGGTATTTGATGTGCTTTGATAATGTAGTGAT
>NC_051405.1:14246113-14247126 GCF_015228065.2 Penaeus monodon
AGAGTTGCACAAAATCTGGAAATATGGAAAAATGTGGATTCGTTTATTTTATCGGGATGTTGCAGGCCTCAGTAATGATGTGGCTTGTCAAGGTGCCTCGGGTGCGGACCTCGCTGTCGGGCGACCTGACGGAGGAGCGGGGGGAGGGGGGTGAAGGAGGGTGCGAGGATGGTGCAGTGGGTGGATTGCGGGCGGATAGGGCGACGGGGATGCGGGGAGGGCGTGGTTGAAAGTGGATGGTTAGATAGACGTGCAGAAGGGAGCCAAAAGTTTCGCATGGGATCTCTGGCTCACTAAAAGCCGGTTGGTTCTCAGTTGCTCCCCATTCTGTTGATGGCTCTCCCATTCACCTTTCCTGCTGAGACCGATTTATCGTAGTATTCCCTGCATTTCGTATCCATTTGGAGATGAATTGCCGGACTCGCGTCTCCCCCCCCCCTCCCTCTTCCCCGCGTACACATCCTACTTAGAAGGTAGAATCGTGTAGTAAGGGGAGTTAATAAGGTCAGATCCGAGACGAGGAGGAGAGGGAACGAGGCTGTGTTGCCCCGGGCGACTGAGAATTATTACCCTCCTTATCGTTTTATTTCTTGGTTCTTCCGTTCGTAACATTTGCTTCTTGTTTTCTGGTGTGTTTTTTTTTGTCGTAGGGTTGCAGCGTATATATTTATTCGACGATATTTCTATCTCTTTCACTATAGTCATCATCATTTAAGTCCCTTTTGCCTTCTTGTACGTTGCCGGCGCGGTCCTGCCGTGAAATGTACGGTAATACAATAGGCTTCCGTGTAATTGAAATTGTGCAGAACATCTCGTAAGAACCCTCGCGGAGATGCTCAATAACGGGAGAAATGTTTCCCGGGATGAGATCAAAAGAGCCCGAGAATCGCTGCGACTTAAGCATATCAAAGGCATATATATATGAGACCTTTATCCCCATCCCCCCCCCCCCCCCAAGACGTTGCTATATTGCTGTCGGAAGACCGGATCTGAATCATGTCGGTGGCGTTCCC
>NC_051405.1:14247791-14248391 GCF_015228065.2 Penaeus monodon
TTGGATTATATTCGTGATGGGATCATTGAGATTTGCATAGATGTAGGGGAAAGAAGGGAGTGGAAAATTGGGATGAGCAGCGCAGTGGAGGAGAAGAAGGTGGCAAACCCCAAGGGTGGGACGGGGGTTGTGGGTTGCATCAGGGGGGGGGGGGGTTGTTGTTGGTAATTTCCTTTATGCCCAGAAGCCACCTCGTATTGCGAGTATAGTTGCGTCGAAATTTTCCTTTCTTTTTCTTGTCTCCGTGTAGGGTTCACGCATTTTCCTTCCCCTTCTGCTGTTAACTTAGTAGGAGAGCGTATTCAAATAGTATTACATATGCAACATTACATCTGCAACGGTAGCACCACATGTAATACCCGCCCTGTACTTCAGATATTTTCCCGAGGGCTTTTGTGCCGTATAAGGCGTTTTTTCACCTGGCTTGGGTGCAGAATGGAGGCTTGATTTTACCGCCGTGATATTTTTCAAAAGTAAACTCTGTCAGTTCAGGATCAATATTTATGTTATACGCTTTTTTTTCCAAGGGCAAACACTCATTGGCTTTAGAAATTGTTAGCAGCTGGGTGTAAGATAGTTTTGGACCAGGCAAGTTATATA
>NC_051405.1:14248456-14248704 GCF_015228065.2 Penaeus monodon
GCCAGGGGTAAATGAACAAATTTCCCTTCCCAAATATAGTAATTTCAAGTCTATTCTCTGTTGGTTACGCTGATGCCAAGGCGTCAAGATAGTACTGAATATGTGTTGGTTAAAAGGGCCTCGAGTACAAATTGAATATTATCCTGCGAGAATTTGCCTTATTATTTTTTTTATAATCTCGAAGCGTTAGGGTTATTTAATATTCTATATTGCTAATTCAAGAACAATGGTATGAACGAAGAAACATG
>NC_051405.1:14248845-14248924 GCF_015228065.2 Penaeus monodon
ACTCGTATGTACTCGTACTCTCCTTCGGAACACAGAATATGACCCGCCGTTCAGAGCAGCGAATTCTCCTTCACGTGAC
>NC_051405.1:14248958-14249165 GCF_015228065.2 Penaeus monodon
TGGAGAGTGAAACCGAGCAAGTGTCAGCGCGGCGCCCCGGCCAGTCAGTTAGGGCGGCCGTGTCTTTTCCCTTCTTGACTCGCGCGAGGAGGCGTCAGGGCCTTAATTCGATAAACGTTGCGTGAAACTACGACAGCGTTATGGTGTTAGTTGGGTGAGCGTCCGGGTTAATGGCCATTCTGCTTGCCCGGCATGTACACAGGGTTT
>NC_051405.1:14249551-14250478 GCF_015228065.2 Penaeus monodon
TGCAAGATGAATGGACAGGAAATAAATGTAAGGGATAGGTAAGCTAGGTTAACGAATTAATAAATAAACGAACAGGTTGATACGTGACTGAAGTGAATGACAGGTAATAATGTAGGCAGTAGATTGTAGGACAGTTAAGCAGTTAAACAATAGTGATAGTGACGCCATTATATAAGGATATAGCAGGTAAGATAAGGGCAATTGGGTTTGTACGGTATAGGCCTTGCCGGTTGTACCTTATTATTTTATACAATACTGAGCCTGTAACTTCAGTTAGATTAAGTAGTCATTCATCTCCCTTTTGCCTTGTTTTACCCAGGTCTAAACAGGCTCTTAATTACCAAGATCAAAGTTAGAAAAAAACAGCTAATATATGCGATAACACGTCGTTAATTTTTTTTATTCTCTTATTCGACGCTTTTTTTTTTAGATCTATTTTGCACTCAAGCGGCAAGATATCCGTTAATGTTCTCCGTTTTGTTTTTCTTTGCTCTTTCGCCCTTTTCTCTGTTAATTTTTTCGTGTTTTTTTTTCTTTCGTTTTTTTTTCTTTGTCGCTCATCCCTTTTTTGTCGCATTTTTTTTTCAAAGTTCACAGCCGCTGTTCCCAGTGTTCTCCTTCGCCCGTCGTGAAGCGATTTGTCGCGGCGCGGAGACCTACCTGAGGAATCCGTGAGGAATGCGGAGGAAGCGACAAGAGGGATCTGCTCCGACTCGTAGCTAAAGATGGCTGCCCTTTGAAGAATGCAATTAGCGAGTCTCTTACAAAGCCTACAGGTCGTTAGGCTGGCCCCGCCGGGAGTTTAAAGTACCTAATTAATGTCTCGCTTCTCTTGCGCGTCTCAATCAGTGTCTCGTCCAATTAATTGATGTCTCGCCGACCGTCTTATCGGGAGGGTTGTCTTTTCTGTCCTCTTTTTCCGCGTGG
>NC_051405.1:14251093-14251475 GCF_015228065.2 Penaeus monodon
AGTTCCCTCTCGCCCGGCTGCTCTTCGTGACCGCATATGGCCATTAATTACGCTGTATCTACAGGCGGTATTTTAGTCGCCTTTTTTCGAGGACTGTTCTGATTGGTTCCGGTGAGTCATTTTCTGTGTGTTAATTGTTTTCTTTTATCGTGTTAGTAGAAATGTTTTTTTTTATATATATCTGTATGTATTTTTTTCAGTTGGACTTTGTAATAGTGTCGGATTAATTAGCTTCTCTGAGAACTGTGTTGAAATAATTTCGTTTTTCCACTTTGTTCTTTATATTTTTCTTTCTCCCCATTTCTCTGTTTTATACTTGGTTAATCAAGAAAAGGGTAAAAAATTGTCCCATCAAGTTCGTGTAGTATGGGTGTCAACATCC
>NC_051405.1:14251501-14252221 GCF_015228065.2 Penaeus monodon
GCTTTCAATGCGAACGGCGAACTTTGCACTTTATGCCTGAGTTATGTGTTTATTTTCAGTCTCTCGCAAGGTCCCTGTGCGTGCGTGTTATGCCGTTGATGTGTAGCCGAGAATGCCTTCGCTTCTCTCTACCGCTTGCTTGGTTTCGCACGCCGGTCTGCCTTCTGTTTTGTTTTTGTTTGTGTTTTGAAATTTAGGGCGTAATCGTTTTCGTGTAGATTTGTTTTTAACGCGGTTTGGGTTTGTATGTTTTGATCTAAGGTTATTGTTGATGTTTGAAATGCTTGGGGTGATCGAGGTTTGGTGTTGTTCCTTTGTGACCGTCGAAAACTGCCTTGGACGAGTTTCCATTTCTGTATCTATTTATTCTTCTCACACTTGCTTTTATTTAAATTTACTTGGTTAATTAGTATTGTATCAAAGCTGTACTAGGTGTTTAGTGAACTTTTCTTAAAATAAAGTTGTTCAATCGCGCTTGTATTTGAAAGTTTTGATATTGGAAAGAGACTTCTCAATTTTCTTTTCCTTTTAGGGCCTCTGCAATGGAGCTTTAGTGCACTTAATAGATGCAGTCCTCTCAGGAGCATTTATTTCACTTTGGTGTTTTGTAGCCGGCTAGGAAGATTTTAAAAAATTGCATGTATAGTATATTGATATGATTATTTACGACACGTTTTATTTCGAATGAATTAATTGATATGACACAGATGCATTAGATTT
>NC_051405.1:14252301-14252741 GCF_015228065.2 Penaeus monodon
GATGGCCAAGCGGACGCTTTGCGTTGGAGGTGCCGCTTGACTGCATGAGAACACACGTTACCCAATCAAATCCTGAAGAGTGAATGGAGAGTGGGTGTGTTTATTTATTTGTTTATGTGCCTCTCTGAAGCCTGGCCAGAGAGGGTTGGGCCACGTGACTGGACGCGGGTGTAAACAGTGCCACGTGCACACTCAGAGCTCGCGGGTCATCAAAATACTAAGACGCTCTTGTTGCTAAGGAGATTATCCCATGGTATATGGAGCGTAGAATGGGTCGTCGAAGCTGAGCGCTGGTAATTGTCATCGCTACACTCGCCGCGACACGGAAACACAACAAGCTTTTACCAAACACGCGCCTCCTCTTGGGTTGCTGCGAAGGGGAAATGGCGCTCCCCGGGACGCCTTGCCTGGCCTTCGTCACTGCTGGCTGCCCCCCCCCC
>NC_051405.1:14253082-14253274 GCF_015228065.2 Penaeus monodon
GGATTTCCACCTCTCTATGCTCAGTAACTGTAAAACAAACCCGATATTCTTCAAACTTTTTTCCCGGCCCGGTCTGGCTTCGTGCATTATCCTTTCTAACCTAATTAATATAACATAGGTAATGCATATAGTGTTCAGCTCTTTCCATCCGGCATTTAAAACATTTGTTTAGGCTGGTTCGTACATGCATAG
>NC_051405.1:14253306-14253672 GCF_015228065.2 Penaeus monodon
AAATAAATACACTTTCCATGAGACGCAACATCAGAGTTAACCTCCCCCCCCCCTTCGCGATCCACATGACTAGATTTCGCGTCACAACCCGCGTTCGAATCTCGGCGGTGAGGAAGCGCGCGCGTTCGAATCCCCAAGTGACAACCTCCTTCACAGCCGAGTCAGCCCGTGATTGACAGGCCCGAATGAGGTGATTAATCCAGCCCCCGCCCAGTGTCTCTCCGTGCGCCCAACTGCCAAACTTTGCCATGAATCAATACCTGCCATTGTGGTTGAGGGACGCTCGACAACGCTACCCCTTTTTTGGCTTTGTAATGGATCCGGCGCTGTTTGTTCTTGTTGAATAATCGGTATTGACTTTCGTTT
>NC_051405.1:14253801-14254250 GCF_015228065.2 Penaeus monodon
ATTTTTGTCTGTGAGTATTTGCATATGTGCTCTGTTTGGTCACAGCTTTATTCACTAACAGTATTTATTTCTACATCAGTTTTATGGCAGTTCATAAGTATATGAAAACATATTTGTCAATGCACGCTTCAAGAGCATGTATCGTAAACAGATACGATGTTGTTTTTTTATTCAATTTGTTATCTCTCCTGCATAACAAAACTTTTATCTCGGTGAAAAGGCTACGTCGATAAGCAGAAATTCTTGATTTAACTGTTATCATGTTCCTTGTTATACTGTTAGATTCATGCTGAACTTTCCGAGGCTATGTAAACTTTCTTGGCAGCATTTTAATCATCTTGCAATATTGAGAACCAGCTGGATTCTATTGCTCTGCTATCCTTGGAAGACGGCAAGGCAGGCCAGATGATATTGCAGGAGATCACTCTGCGCGGAATTTGCTCGAAAGG
>NC_051405.1:14255669-14255811 GCF_015228065.2 Penaeus monodon
CTAGATTCCCCTCGTCCGTCCAAGAACAATAACAGCCTCCCTTCCTTTCAGACATTCAGCGACGTCTCTTGACGTACGGGGGGGGGGAGACAAGGACGGACGTCAAGAATCGCGTGGGAAAGTGTCTCCTTCCCAGATGAGG
>NC_051405.1:14256010-14256316 GCF_015228065.2 Penaeus monodon
GGGGAGGCAGTATCGAGTTGTTTTTTTTGAAAAGTCGGGAAATATATCTAGAAGTTATGTGCGGAAAATCCGCATTTTTATCATCTGCAGACTTGCGATGAGGATGATCCTCTTTCTCTTACAGAAGGACGAATATCCTCTTTAATAGCTGGCGGTTCCTGTGGTTCTGTTGTCAGCACTCTCTTGTTTGGGAATGTGAACTTATATTTTATTTTCAGTCCATGACAGTTTTCCCGTCCGTCTTCATCACCATGGTGTAGCAGAGGTACGCGGTAATATTTCCTTTTGCGTCTTGGTATGATTGGC
>NC_051405.1:14256441-14256875 GCF_015228065.2 Penaeus monodon
TGAGAAGAAATCGACTTGGACAAACTGCGCTTTTGGAAATATCGTGAAGAAGAGACAATTTCATGATAAATCATATGAGAACGGGCTAGGGAACAGAGGGTTTGCGCGTCACTGTGATAATGATTGATGATGTGATTTAATGGCTGTTAAAAAAATAATTTCCAGTATGTTGTCTCACAAATAAATGCTTTAAGCTCAGGAAACATGCCCTGTCTCGCAGGAAATTCCATAATTTTCGACTTTTTAATATAACATTCTGGCGAGAGGCGTTGCTGGAGGTGGCTGGGCGGAGGCGGCGGTGCAAGGGTGGTAAACAAGCGCTGCCTGCGACACAAGGAAACTCGGACTGTGGCCCTGCCCAGCCCTTTTGCTGTCTGTCTGTTTATGTTTCGCTCTCTTATCCTCTTTTGCCGTCTCTTCCTTTCTCCCCCCTT
>NC_051405.1:14257035-14257761 GCF_015228065.2 Penaeus monodon
TTCCTTCTCTATTTTGGCCTTTTGTTGGAAAGCTGCGTCGTTGTTCCCCTTCCGGCTACAATCAGGAGGGAGAGGAAATTAATTTGTCTGTCGTATTGTTACTTTCATTAATTTCATTATTTTTTGTACCGAGTAAGCGTAATAGTAGTTTTAATCAATATGATAATATTCATTGCCATAACTATCTTTAACAGTTGATCAGTTGTTCTGCTCTGTACTATCTGCACTGCTGAATCTTTTGTGGATATTTATTCGTTGTCATTCTTATAAATGTGATTGTCGCCGGTTACAGTTGGTATTGTGTTGTCGTTTCTATTAGTATTATCATCGTCATGATTGTTCGTGTTGGGTTTAGTTCTCAGGAAATGCCAGTGCAGATGCCCCTCCTACCCAGGGCATGGGCGCGGGCGAGAGGACAGGCGGTGGGGCGGGAGGCGACGGCGCTCGACACGTCCGCCCAGATTGATGACGCGGCCGAGTCGAGGGCGGCGGTGCGTGCGTGGCGCGTGCCGCCCTTCGCCAGGGATTGAAGGGGTTAACTATGAGGGTTGATGGAGTTGATGATGGATGGCGCGGCGGTGGAAGGGGCCTGGAGCACGCGGCCCTGTTTGTTTTGTCAACACGTCGTACCCGTCGCCCACCCGTCCCCCTCCTGTTCTCTGCCTTCCCTTCCTCTTATCCTTCCCCTCTCCTCCCTCCGCCCTCTCACCCCCCTTCAACTCCCCT
>NC_051405.1:14257825-14258155 GCF_015228065.2 Penaeus monodon
CCGAAGGCTTGATTCTCTCCGTGCATAAAGTCCGATTTTTTCGATCTCCTCCGCCGAGGCAATTACGGGGCGAGGGTATAATTGCCCTTCTATTGCCCCGTAGGAAATGTATAGCCCAATTATCAGGCCGTCTCTCTCTCCCTTGGCCTTAATGATATAAGTGTTTTGTAGTGAGAATAAAAGCGCGGGGAAACAAGCTAGCGGTTTATGGCGTCTGCCGTTCGTGGCGAGAGAGGAAAAGGACAGCTGTAAGTAGTGGGGGAAGGGGGTGTTTAGAATTCAACCTCGGCCTCTTGTTTGTTTGGCGCAACTGCTAGCCTTCCATTGTAG
>NC_051405.1:14258192-14258442 GCF_015228065.2 Penaeus monodon
GTCTTTTTCCCCCTCCAGATCCTTGTGCAAACGGCCCGACCTTTTCCTACCTCTTCTAACCAGGCCCCGGTATTTTATGCTCCCCGGACCCATATGCCTAAAAAAAAATAATACTTAAAAATGGTATTTAAACTTTCCCAAATACTTCGGCATCGCGCTCCTTTCTCTAACAAAGCCCTGACCCTAGAGCTTGTCGAACCTCATAGGAGAATCCCATGCACACGCACTCTGTCCAACCCCTTTCGCAGAA
>NC_051405.1:14259308-14259865 GCF_015228065.2 Penaeus monodon
GGCCCTCCACGTCCCTCCCGTGTGGACCATATGCCCGTGTGAATGCTCTTTGCCCGATGCCTCTCCCGCCTGCCCTCCCCGCCTCCTCCACCTCGGGCGAGAGGCACTTCTCCACTTAATAAACAGAAGCGCACGCACTCCAGAGGTCGTGGGATTCAATGAGAAAGGGTTGAGAGATGTATGGGTCATAATGGATACTATAGATTAGGTAAATACAGTGTCACTGCATGTACGTTAGATAGAGAGGGGAAGAGGGAGGGGAGAGGTAACAAAAATCAAATGAATGGAGAGACGTGAAAGGAGAAAATGGGTGGGGTAGGGGGCAGGAGAGAGAAACCAGACAGGAGGAAGAGCAAGAAAAGCGACAGACAGAGACGAATTATCCAGCAACTGCGGGGTGGAAAAGGGATCAGCTGATGGTGCGAGGAATAGCCACGCCATTTTTCTCCCCTGAGTCTATCAGCGGCGCAAAGAACTCTTTAAACTTTGCAGGCCCCGCGCTCAAAAAAGGGGGGGGAGGAGAAAAAAATGAAATCGACATGTTTATTGTCTTTGCG
>NC_051405.1:14260964-14261085 GCF_015228065.2 Penaeus monodon
TTTTTACCAGTATGTTAGTCGTTCCCGGTGACGAAACTTTGAAAATATTGAATAAACCCCCCGAACCATTTTATCGGCAGGGGTATGGCGCTACTGAACTCTAGCGCCTCCAGTACCTCGT
>NC_051405.1:14261115-14261472 GCF_015228065.2 Penaeus monodon
ACAGAGAAAGTGGAGTTGCATTAATAAGAGACAAAATATATGGCCAAGAGACAAAATATATGGCCATGTTAGGGATATTTTAGTTTCATGTTATCAGCGCATCGCAGTCGTCGGCAAAAGGCAGACAGACCGGTTTTCATTCACAATTCACTCAGTGGAAGTAACACGAGAGTAACTTTTTCAGTAGTGGAAATGTAGAGTTATATGTAATGTGTCTTTCTTTGTGTAATAGAATGCGTTTACATTTTATTTAAAACATAATGTGTATACTGAAGACTCGCTATTTTTTTAATATCCACTACGTTTGTGCGGAGAAACTTTGCATAAAATCCATTCTCCTCCTTCTGCGAACAGATT
>NC_051405.1:14261534-14261606 GCF_015228065.2 Penaeus monodon
GCATATTATAGATGGATATGATGAATATGTTATATAAATGGTATATGTTGATACAGAAACTACACAGAATTT
>NC_051405.1:14261758-14261870 GCF_015228065.2 Penaeus monodon
AAATAATAAAAGTCAGTTGATTCCCTGTCCAGATGTTATATTTTTTAAAAAAAAAATCAGAATATTTTATGGACTGATATTGCATATGCAAAACAACGTATATCTTTGTGTT
>NC_051405.1:14262891-14263637 GCF_015228065.2 Penaeus monodon
GGGAAGGGGGGGGGGGGGGAAGGAAGAAGAGAAAGGGAAAGGAGAATTTTCCCGTTTAAATCCTTTTACCATAAGTTTTTTTTTTTTTTAAACAAAAGCCGGCCCCGGGAAAATTTAAGGGTTAAAAAAAGGGTTTAAAAAAAACCAATTATACCCTTTTCCCAATCCAGGGAAAAACCCGAAAACTACCAGGACTCTGGGGTCTCGATTTTCAAAAAAACTTGGGGAGAAAAAAAAGGGAGTTACAAAGTATATTTGGTTTTAAAAAGAAGAAAGTAAAAAAAAGTGTTAAACTAAGATTAAAAAGGAAAAAAAAAAGGTTGTTTTTTTTGAAAAATGGAATTAGTTTCCATTGAATATTGGAATTCCAAAAAAATTTTAATTCTTTTAACTTTTAAAATTTCTTTTTTTTTTTTTACAAACACTTTTTTTTTTTCCCGGAATAGAAGGTTTTATACAGAAAACGGGGGATACCCATTTTTCCAAAATTCCGAAAATCTAAAAACCAAAGGGGGGAACTTTCCCCGGATCGGAAGTTAAAATCAATTCAAATAAAATTTTGGGGAAAAAAAGTAAAAAAATATTTTTTTGGAATTTGGGAAAAGGGGGCCAAGGTTTTGGTAAAAAATGAGAATCGCTTTCATTTAGGGTTTAGAGGCGTTGTCCAGTTTCCTCCCAATGCATTTTTTACCTTTGAAAAATGGAATTTCCCCCCCCCCCCCATTCTCCTTTTTTTTGCTTTCAAG
>NC_051405.1:14263728-14263962 GCF_015228065.2 Penaeus monodon
TCTACAGATGCAGCTCTATTTTTTCCTTTTACATCCTCTTGATCCCCCGTCCACTTGATTTAGTGATTAAAAGCTGTGAATGATACTGAAGGGAGGATGATGAATTAACAATGCTCAGGAGGACACAGGAAAATTCATAGTAAAGCGAGGAGAACAGTGAGGGAAGGAGGAGAGAGGCGCTGCAGGCGAGATTGCACAATTGGGCCGTTGCGGGAAGCGTAAAGGGGAAAGCTT
>NC_051405.1:14264679-14265059 GCF_015228065.2 Penaeus monodon
TGTTAAATTTTGGGAATTTAGAAGAATTTCACAGATAAGTGTCAGTTATCGCCGGAGGGGAAGCCGATTTTTTTTTAAAGGACCAAAGAATATTTTATTCACAAGGATGATCATATTTCCGTTTGTTGAAGTTGCAATTTTCTCTTTGCAACAGGATGAAGCCGCATGTATGTAGGATTACTAGGTTCATTTCACCGTAATGAGACACTGTCTATTCTGCGTTTGATTAGCTACTGAGAATTTGATTATTGTTATTGAATTGTTTTTAGTTTGATCTTGACGCGTTAAAAAAAAAAAATTGAAACCGGTCGATGTCGAGAAACAAAAAAAAAGTTGATGACGAGCATGCATTGAGGGTTTTGTGTAACATTTGCCTGTTT
>NC_051405.1:14265619-14266526 GCF_015228065.2 Penaeus monodon
AGTCCATACAGCAAGGTCAAAATGAGGTCAGTTGGGATAGGTCACCTTGCTTGTTGCCTTTATCTGTAGGTCATCATCCATTGGGAGGCGGGAGTGACGTTGGCGCGAGACTATGATTAATCAATGGTTTGGGAAGATGCGAGGATGAGCTCCAGCTTCCCTGTGGAGGAAGATACGCTTGCTTGTAGGAATTGCTGAACGAGGGATCTCTGAGGGAAGGTGGAAGCGTGGTAATGGATTTTTAAAAATAAATCGTATGTGCAAGGAAAGACTGAAGCGGCATCGGGACAGAGGTAGTATTAGCCATGTGCATCGCCAGCGCTCGGACAGAAAGATGTCTGGAAAGAAGACCAGAATAATGCCCGCTAGAGCAGAGAAGAATGGGGAATGATCAAGGAGAACAGGGGATAGAAGAGAAAGCGAGTGTGACGAATAGACAGCAGAGCAAAAAGTCAAGAAGCCCCGCGGAATATGGCCCCTGCGGGAGGGTGATGGGAAAAGCGCAGCGCGATGTTTGTTTGTACAGATGAGGGTCGTTAGGGGGAACACCGGCGTCCGACCGCAGGGCTTGGGGCGAGGCGGGAGGGGCGGGGTCTTTTTGCGAGGTTCATGAAGGTTTTCCAGATTGACCTTAAGAGTGCCAGCGTGTGACTCACTCCCCCTGCCTCCCTCTTCTCTCCCTTCCCTTCTCCGTCTTCTTCACCTCCTCGTATGAATGAATCTCGCTGTTTCAGAAGACCATGTGTCGATCTCCTCAAGCGCTTTTAGGCGAACGAATACATAGAAACGTATCCTTTAGGACCCAGGCACTCAAGAATGCATCTACATGTGCACTAAAAAAATAATTGCTGTTCGAAATACCCAAAGTATGTAAGTGCATCACGTAACGCTGCCAATCGACCTTATC
>NC_051405.1:14266581-14267074 GCF_015228065.2 Penaeus monodon
TCCCATTCGCCTCTGGGCCCCCTCTCTCTCCCTCCCCGTCGCCCGCGTGCCATAAATCTGTGCAGACAAGCAGAAAGCCAGGCAACAAATGTTCCACATACTTGCTGGCCATTACCTGACTCCCCTTCAGCCCCCGCCCACGTTTTGTTACGCGCCCTTCTCTCACCACCATACATGCACACGTCCCCCCCCTCCATTTCCCCTCACCCCTTCCTCTCACCCTCACCTCTACCCATCCTCCCTCCTCCCAACCCGTCGCCCCCACTCTTCCTCCCCTCCATCCCCCCAACCCCCTCCCTCACCCTCTACCCCCATCCTCCCCAGGTAGTTCTCACACCTATGCTGGGATTAGTGTTGTGGGCGGGGCGTTTGTTTTAGGGGAACCTCAGCGCGTCCCTTAGAAGGCGAATTGTCTCCCCTTCCGAAGTGTTGGGTGGCTTCCCCTCCCTCGTTTCTCTTGATTGTTTCTGAACTTGCGTTAATGGTCTCTGCG
>NC_051405.1:14267149-14267278 GCF_015228065.2 Penaeus monodon
GCACGTTTGTCTCGCTCGGTTTTCTTCCTCCTTTTTCCCTGTGTGGTGTTTCTTCTCCCCCCCCCCCTCTCCCCCATCTTTCCGTCAGCCGATCTTCTTTTGTTCATCGAGGTCTCTCCCCTTCTCACA
>NC_051405.1:14267322-14267436 GCF_015228065.2 Penaeus monodon
CGCCGTATTTTCTCCCCGTCTCCTATCATGATCTGGCTCTTTCTCTCTCCTTTTTTCTTTGTTCTTTGCGTCTATTATATTATCTGCTCTTTCCACTCTGCTTCATGTTGGAAA
>NC_051405.1:14267640-14267876 GCF_015228065.2 Penaeus monodon
ATAGGCAAGTAGAAGGCAATATGAGAGAGGACGAATGTATGCCTGAATTCCCCTCTGATGCTCTCATGTTTTAGCGAAGGGAAGACCCACCAGTAGATTAGGATTTACGGGGAAGACGAAGCTATCGCGATACATTCAAATGCGTCACCAGAGCAGGTTGTTAGTGACTGACTGCTTTATATATATATTTTTTCTATTCTTCGCTAGTCCTGCGTATTTGCATTCTTCGTCTTTCG
>NC_051405.1:14268162-14268311 GCF_015228065.2 Penaeus monodon
GATGTCGTCTTAGTTTTCTCCCTTTCGTCCATTTTGGTTATTATTTCTTCAGCATCGTCTTCTGTTCCAATATTTCCACTTATTTTTGCTAAAGCTTTTTCTGTTCTCATTAAACAGAATGAGCCCTTTATGCATTGCTAAGCTGTCGG
>NC_051405.1:14268605-14268751 GCF_015228065.2 Penaeus monodon
TCGTTTGTTTACTTGCTTGTATCAATCAGCGTATGCGTACGTGAGCACGCCTGAGATGCCAACCTCACATGCCTGATTTAACATCCAGGGAACTTGAAACATCGTCTTGCTTCATCATAATCTCATGCTGGGATGAAGATGTGTAC
>NC_051405.1:14268819-14269139 GCF_015228065.2 Penaeus monodon
TACACGTTGACATTATTTCACTTGCACAATCCCGCTTTCGTAGTTGTGTTTATTCTCCACACACTTTCAGTTCGCCTCTATACGATACAATGCACAGCATTACACAATATACACATAATGTTATCATATACACACAAAATACACTCTCCTGTGCCTTGAAGATGGTCATTAGTCCATGAAGAAAAATGTAAAGGGAAATTTACCATGAATAGGACACCAGGTCGGGTTGGAAGGGGCGCTGTTGTGGCAGGGTGGTAGGGACGTGACCTGGTAAATATTCTCTCTGTTAGGAGGAGGTTGACAGGGTAACTTAGGTCTTT
>NC_051405.1:14269239-14269876 GCF_015228065.2 Penaeus monodon
AACGCCCAAGACGCCGGGATATTGAATTATGAATGAGATTGGTGGAAGGGGTAAAGATTATTATCGGAAATTGTGTACAGCAGGCGGGTTCATATTTTGACGCGACATCTCTGCACATCAGGGTGAGATCTCTCCATAGCTTTCTCCCTTATTTATTGCTGTTGATATTCAGGTAATCTATCACTGTTGGGATCGACGTGATATTCAGAGAGTAGCCTTCCTACGGGGATTCATCGTAGTCCTTGTCAGCCTGTGTCATTCTGGTGACAGGCTTGACACTGACGGCACGATAAGGCCCCCAACCTGTGTCGCCTGCGTGACAAGCCTGATGATGACCTTTGGCACGCTGGTGACAGGCCGCCAGTCAGAGGACGTCGAAGTGGCCCCTGGTCACGGGTTGCGCGGTCGGCGGGTATGTGAGTGCGAGTGGTGATATGTGATGGAAATATCGGTCGTTTTGGGGTAAGCATGGCAGCCGTAATGGTGTCGAGGTGGCAGTCATGGCAGAAGAAATGTCGCTTAGGTGTCGGTGTAGTAACCATGGTGGAATGAATGGCGTTTTGGTGTCAGGGTGGCAGCCATGGTGGAAGGAATGTCGCTTTGGTGTCAGGATGGCAGCCATGGTGGAAGAAGTCTC
>NC_051405.1:14269959-14270229 GCF_015228065.2 Penaeus monodon
CTACGGTTCAAGAAGTCTCACTTTGACGTCGGCTATAGTGGAAGAAATGTTGCATGTTGAACACAGCGTTGAGAGTTGCCGAATATGCCATCATGTTCTTGCTCTGCCCCGAGTGATAAGGGCATGAGAGCGCGATAACATCAAGAGGGTGTTCACTCGGGTCGGCGCTCGGAGAGACATAAACGGCTTGGCGTGAACACTCGTGTATGCTGGGCTAATTGGCGTAACGTTTTATTTCCAAGATTAAAACGGCGAGGGATAAGTGGCGGC
>NC_051405.1:14270458-14270629 GCF_015228065.2 Penaeus monodon
AAAAAGGTGTGCTTTGCTGTGGGTGTTGAGGGAGGGAAGCTGAAGGGTGAATGGTGAAAGGAAATCCGCAGCTGTGAGTGACGAGGGGAGCAACGCTGGTAGATAGCGCTGCAGTCAATCAGGGCGCCATGACAGCTGCATCACCAACAAGCACAGCGTGACCCTTATGTG
>NC_051405.1:14270666-14270847 GCF_015228065.2 Penaeus monodon
ATTCCTCAGGCACTTGACCCCTTGCACGAGCGACTCTAGTTACCTGCAACACTCAAACCCTGCTGCGTGAACCATCAAGTCTCCGACCATACAGCTCATTTTCGCGTGCTCTCACTTAGTGATAAAGGTCTTATAAGTGAGGAGCCAAGGCCCCGAGACCCGATAAGGCGATGCGATTTTA
>NC_051405.1:14270890-14271996 GCF_015228065.2 Penaeus monodon
CTGGCTGGTCGTGATGCCCGAAGAAGCCGTGGAGGTGCTTTGGGCAGCTTTCAAGCGCAAGCGGTCAGCCAGGCCCCCCGCCTCCCCCTGCCTTGGTGTGCCTAACAATCCTTCCTGTACCCCCCCCCCCAGCACCTTCTATGCTATTATCAGCTTCACTCTTCAGCAAGAACAGATCCCTTGTATGGGCGTGTCTGTCGGTACACTTCCCGAAAATTAGACACACGATGACCCTTGAGTGCAGAGTTATCTATGTTTTACACTTAAATCTAAGTGTAGAATCAACGCATGCCAGTCTCCGCACGCAGAGACGCAGTGTGAATAAGCGTCCTTAGTACGAGGTGACGGCAAACCCTCTCGGCGAAGAGATTGCAAGAGGCCTGCAACTTTCAAGTAGGTTGTTGATTGCCCTACTCGAGGTTGTATTGCATAGAATCTTAACGCCTGGAGATGAGCGTTATTAGAAACTCGTCTCATTAGATGTTAAGAGGAATGTGCAGATCTAAAAATAGCACGGAAGAGAGTGTGAACAGAACAGGGAGTGAAGCGAATCGAATAGCACAAAAATGTGTATGGGATATGAGACGGTGCTTGGGTTAAAGAGGAAAATTATAAAAATAAGGAAGATGCGAATGTGAGGTATGAGGATAATGCAATACCAGTCAGAACATGCATCAACCAGAACGTCTAAAATGCGTTGTAGTTCTTTTAAGCCTGACTGAAGAGACCAGTTAATATTAAAGCATCTGAATTGAAGGTGGCTTTAGTTTTTTTAACAGTTTATATTGGGAACGAATTTTCCCTAAAATGGAAGAAGAACTGGAATGTCAGTAAACATAGCAATTCACAATGCGAGCTCCCCAAAACACTCGATTTGTTATTGAGCTTACACTTGAAAATTACTAATGTAAAGGTATAGAAAATATGCATAGTCCGCGCTGCACATCGCTCTGTCGCTGTTTATTGCAGATGATATCGCATTGCTGAGTGTTATTTGTTGTTTTTTAGCACGAGACGTTTTGTTTTTAATGATGTTGACCTTTCAGAACAGAGCGAGTCCTCGCATTGTTGAAGGAACAGTGAATTTTACATTTTCATGTTCATAT
>NC_051405.1:14272148-14272742 GCF_015228065.2 Penaeus monodon
GTACACCATTCCGTGTCTCCTTTGCTTTCTCCCCCTCCCTCTCCCCCCATCAGTGGTGGTGTGTCAGAATGCATAGTATATATGCGTTTTTACGTGTTGTAAAGAATTGTAGTATATCTCCTTGTAGCCTGTGTCCCCTTGTGCCTCGTGTCTAGACTAATGTTTTGACACTGTTTTGGGAGTGTCACTTTAAGAAGTCAAATAACGTTAACATTCCGTGAGCATTTTCGCTGTCAGGATAGCATTATGAAATCTCGCATGTAACAGAAATGCAGAGAAGAACTGTATTTTTGGATACATATTTGAAGAAAAGAGGTCGTCAAAAAAAAAGAAAAGGGAGAGAAAAAAAACATTCCTGGCGTATTTCTGACAGTGCCCTTCCGTCACCTGCACATATCCGCGTCCAGACTCAAGCAATATTCTCACGGTGACACGGAGAGGGAATGGAACTCCGTCCAGGGAGATGTGTCAGTTAATTAACTTGAGTGACAGTCGGATCACGCGCGGGGCGGAGGGGGGGGGGGGTTAGTCATGTTGCTGTAGTGGTGATACGGCCCTGAATCGCCTTTTCTTCTGCCTGAACACCCTTTTTTC
>NC_051405.1:14273010-14273403 GCF_015228065.2 Penaeus monodon
CTTGTCGAAGCTTTAACCAATCTGCGCTGTATGTTTATCGAATTTCGAAAGCTGTCATTTCAACTCTGGATTTTTTTTTTTTACCTCTATGTTAAGTTGGATTACCAGAATCTAATTCATGAATATTCTAGAAGGCTGATATCTCAACCTATACTATTTATAGGACTTAGAATCTACTGGAAATGTGAATACGTGGCAACTTTATAGGATATCCTCTGTGATATATATGTATGATGTGAAAGTTGCTAATCCTTATAAAGGAGGCAGCGCATAATCCTCCCCCCCCCCTCTTCACTCCCCATCCCCCACCCCAGATCTCGTAACGACTTCGCTGGCAATCCTGTTTATAGATTTGTATAGACTCTGGGCACCTGTTTTTGCGTGCGCGCGCGC
>NC_051405.1:14273538-14273745 GCF_015228065.2 Penaeus monodon
ACGTGTTTCTTTGGGCGTGTGATAACCACACGATATCACTAGTCAGAATTTTTACAAATGATTTTTTTATTTAACAAATATGCTTGCAGTTCAGGCATTGAAATGGTCTATTTCTGGATACCTTGGCATCAAATAAGAGAAATGATTACATGAAAGATGCAATGGAATACACGAATGTAATTTCAGGTAATGCTGCTAAGTATATCC
>NC_051405.1:14274704-14275915 GCF_015228065.2 Penaeus monodon
AACAGTAAATATCAACCGAAAAGTATCTTCGGCGATGTTTCTGTGCAAGCGAGAGAGGGCGAGCGAGAGGAGATCGGAGGCCCGGGGAGAGAGGAAACTGCAGGCGCTGTGGGGGGCGAGCGGTTCGACGCCTCCAAGACTCAAGTAACAGTATAGGCCTATGTAATTATGGTATTTTTATTACTCTCGAAAAGTTGAGGAAAAATATGAATGGGTTTTTTAGAGGGGTACTGCTCGATGTATGACGGTTTCGTTAAATATTCAGCTAATAATTAAACCGTAGTCCTTTGCCAATTTCCGCCAAACAAGATACTTTATAACCGAGAGTATGAGGGAGGGACGAAACTTGCGCCATTAGGATTTTTGTGTATCATCACTCTGCTTGTCTTTTTTTCTAATTCTCCGCGACAAGAAATGGAAATTCTTGCCATGACAAATGACACGTCAGAAAAGTTCCAGGGTCGTATCTCGAGGGAACTGATGGTAAATGCGGGGAGATTAATATACAAGGCGAACGCGCACATACATTCTGTGGCCTCGGCGGTGGGTTAACGAAGACGGATCGTCCCAAAGAGGTTGGAGAGACATTACAGAAGTGTTAAGGATTTTTTTTCTGTAGTTGCGATGAGAAGGTTCGTTGGTGTCGACAGTAACAAGAGAAGCGGTAGGCCAGCCGTGAATAGGCCTACACATATTGAAACCCGAATCTTTTTTTCTTTGCCAGTGGCGCTTGTCTTAATTTAGGCCGGAGTGTGTGGTTAACAGCTAAGCAGTTTCACACTCCGTCTCTCTGGCCATTGATTATGATTATGATAACACGTTTCCTTCGCTTTTACACCTGTGTTTACTCAGGACTCAGTTTCTTGCTTTCGTGCCAGGTAAAGCGCTTTTATAACTAATTTTACATACTTATTAAACATAAAATTAGCTCCTAGCTGCAGACTCGCCACAGTTCCAGCGTGTTAGCATTTAACAATTCCCAGTTAGCGGAACGTCGCTACTAATAGCAACTCAGGATAATGTGTAAAATATAAGCGACAGTGTAATTAAGGGATGCAGCAGCAACAGGTAAACAGGCTTCGTCATTATGCCACGTAAAGATGTCTTTTCAGCTAAATTACTTGTGAATATTCAGGCGCCGTGTTTACTGAGTGACGTGTGGACTCGGGCCCACCCAGGGAGTCGGCGCGCTGGGGGAGAATTAATTGGTG
>NC_051405.1:14275948-14276037 GCF_015228065.2 Penaeus monodon
GGGGTAGAGTGGAGGCCCGGATTTCACTTGTTGCTGGAGTGTGGGCAGTGGGTACCCCTTTGGCCTCTGAGACACACAGCACGGGCACG
>NC_051405.1:14276206-14277867 GCF_015228065.2 Penaeus monodon
TTCACATTTAGCTGACCTATTTCTGTATTCAGTGTTACCCTTTTGTGCCTTTCACACATACATTTTGCCATCTAAACGCGATATGCTTCCCACAATTCACACACGGGATCTCACCCTTTAACATTTTTTATCTACGAGAGGCAGTTTTTGTTATATTTCCCAACCTATCTGTTTGGGAATAAAGGGAGAAAAGACTGTTCTTTACCCTTTTTGCCCCCTCCCCTCCCATTGAGGTTGTAGTAATTGCAGCAGACTGCTGTCATCTCTGCTTAAACATCCTCGCAAGCGCCATAGCCAGTCATCCGCTCCTGTATTCCCCATTGTGAAGGGCTGGAAGGAATCCAACTCCCGTCCTTCTCGCTTTGTTTTGCATGTGTCTGAGTGGAGGGGAGACGCCCGTTTTTTATTGGTTTTGTGATGGTGCATTTCACTCGCCTTTGCTGTGCCATGAAAGTTCAAGCAGGAAGTTTTATTTTGAGAACAATGATTGTCGGCTGTGTAGGCGAGAGCAGTGCATTTCTATAATATATGACACGTTGTGTCAAGAACACAATATTGTATTTTTTTGTGATAGGTAAAATATTTAAATTTTTTAAATCCAGACACAGTATTCGTGAATTGCTAATTTCTTGATAATTATGCTTGAACTTAAGTATATAATGATGACATCGAACGGACATATATAGTCGGTAAAGTGTATGCAAGGATTCAGAACTCGCGAGATTTATATTCCTCTGAACCCCCCACCGCCGTAAAGAACTGAAATAGACGCAGTGTCCAGTTCCATATTAGTGTCGAGCAGAAGACCTTGAAAAGGCCCTGTTCTCGTGACGAAGAGGATCTTGTCGCTGATGCCGAAAGAGAGAGGGACGAGGGAACGCCACCCATGAGAACTAGGACACGTGACCTCACCGTCGTAATAGTCGGAATCAGCCGCTTGTGGTACCAACACCTGTAAGGAACCGATGCTTCGCGATCTGAGGAATTCCAAGAACTCTTCATGAATTTCAGTCCATCTCGATTAAAAAGTTTCCGGAATAGTTGGGAGATGTTTGGTGCAGGCCTATCACTTCTTCAAAAGTACGGTAAGCACTGCCCTCGTGATTATGTAATCTGGAACGGTCGTGTGTTGCTTTTGTGCCGCTACGTTTTCTCTGCGAGGCAAGTACGGTTGACGCTGGTTTTACAGGTTATGTAGATGGTTGTGAGATAATTCTGACATAATCTTTTTCTTCTGATCTGTTGTTCAGGGTAACCAAAGTTCTGGATTTTTTATGCTTTTATGTGTTTCTGTGTATCGTTAGTCAGGATTCGACATGACTAATGTTCTGCGATTTTTATAGATTTACCTTTTTTTAGGGGGGGGGGCGGCGATTTGTGTATCATTGATATGAATATCTTCATCATTAGTATAAATCACACTTTGACCATAATTCGGTTCAAGTGTTCTTATCCTCAAGGATGAATTAGGGAGACTGACATCAGTAAACAATTTTTGAACGTTGATAGTGATGTTTTTGATTGTTTAGATAATTTAGAATGCGGAAAAATGAGAACTATTTCACTATTGATCCTTGTTCGTGTGCTGATTTTGGATTCTGCGATGCATTATGAGCCGGGAACAGCATCCGACTTCTGGAGGAAATATTGAATCGCTGATT
>NC_051405.1:14278067-14278547 GCF_015228065.2 Penaeus monodon
GTTTACCTACTTCCCCCTTGAGTTCATTATCGTTGGAGTAACAGCAGCTCCCAGACCAGAGACCAGTTTATAGAAGCCCCCCCCCCCCCCTTTCCATTATGATGTGATGTACTCGCCCGTTTTCTTCTCGCCCGACATGTACTCGGGGCTTATCCAGCAGCAAGGGGAGATCGTGGTGTGATAGCACATGTTCCCGGGATAATAGGGGTGCCACCTCCCCATTAGTTCCTGCCTAGTTTATGGCAACTCGGGGAACGGGTGACACGCACAAACCGAGTGAGAAAAAAATAATCCTTCTCAAGAGTACGTGGTGGGTGAGTGGAGGGGGGGGGGGAGGCGTACGATGGGGTGGGTGGGGGCGTGACGGCGGCCCGGCCTCGTTAAGTCTGACACGAGGCTTCGTTGGGCTAAACGCCGGCGACACTTTTGAGGGAAGGAGAGGGAGGGTGAGGGAGAAAGGGCCGTCACTCACCCGATTGT
>NC_051405.1:14278610-14279394 GCF_015228065.2 Penaeus monodon
TCTTTTCCCCCCTAAACACCCTTCTACGCCCGTGTTTACCCGAGAACAATAAAAAAATGTCCGGAGCTCTCGGGAGACGCAGCACGTCTGCGTCTCGGGCGTCGCGGTCGAGTCACCGAATCTTTTTTTTTTTCTCGGGAACTTTTTAAGCGTTTGGGCAATTAACAGAATTAATTAGTTCTGCTCCAGTAATTGGATGTGAATAAGATGGATTTTTTTTTACTGAAGTTTTATGTGAAGATGTTATTAATTTTTTACCTATAAATTGTAATTAGTGTCATTGTTGTTTAGAAATCAGGAAATCGGTTATTTACTATATTAAACTGATCGCATTTCCTGTAGGTTAGTTTTGCGGAAAAATCACCGTAATTCAGATAATCTGACTTAAGAGTATAATCAGGTTTGTGTTTATCTAGGGCAGGATGTGTTGCATATCTTAAGACGGGCAAGTTCGGATTTTTTTTTACTTTGTCGCTCTTGATGCAAAGGCTTATCTCTTTCTCTGATTTTTTTCTCGAAGCTGAAGAAAATCTCTGACGTGCAAATGAGTACACGAACGTGATCGGCAATTTTAGCAGCGAGTGAGTGGAGAAGCATCAGGGGTGAGGATGGAGAGGAGTAGACTCGCATTTCTCGAGAAGAAAAGGCAAGACAAAATCGAGTCGAAATGCTTGGCTGCTTCTCGCGTCGTCGTATTTCACCCAAAAACAGGTCATTAGCGACGTGATGCGGCGGGGCAGGTTCCGTGACTCACGTAGTTCCGGTGCCCCGTTGAATTTTTTTT
>NC_051405.1:14279498-14279806 GCF_015228065.2 Penaeus monodon
GATTTCCCTTGCCCATCCACCCGCCCATTCTTTATTCGGCCCCCTTTCCTTCCCGTCGAAGTCACACCCTTACTCACTCACTCATTTACCCATCCCCCCCCCCGTCGACTGCCACACCTGGCCTTGGCCTCGGAGCCGTCAACGCGGCCAGATCTCCGACCTCGTTATTTTGTGGTTTATTTTCCGGAGAGGTAATTTGAGCTTGTGCGAGGAACGCGGATAACGCGAGGCGCTCGGTCGAACATGAGGCCTTTGTCGTAGGCGCGGAGGGAGAGGGGAAGGAGGGGCGTGTCTCCTCGCTGACGGTT
>NC_051405.1:14279831-14280213 GCF_015228065.2 Penaeus monodon
CTGTGTCAAGGAATTTGTACTGTACAGTCCTTTGTCGAAGGAGGCTGTCGTCTTGTTCCATTGGCAAAATAGAAAGATGTGAATTAATATAGCAAGAAAATGTTAAAATTGCTCGTTCTTTTTTTTAGTTCCCAGGGGCGCGGGGATGAGCGCCCCCCACCCATTCCCCCTGTCGAGAGCGCGAAACAGGTACCGAGGTAACATTACCAGCCGCATATATTTTTTTTATTGGCCCCGAGGCACCCGAGGCCTGGCGGGGAGTGTCGGGAAAAGGGAGGCGTTGGGTAAAGCCTCGGCATTATGGAGAGTACTCGTGCGCCATCTTTTTATTCGTGTCGAGATAATAAACGGGGAGGCCGGGGCGACAGTGCGCGCGAGAATG
>NC_051405.1:14280258-14280441 GCF_015228065.2 Penaeus monodon
CCGGCGGCTCTTCGTATCACGAGGTTTTACTCCGTTTCGCGGCATTTTTAGCGGTACTTCGCGCAGCCGGCGTCAGTGCGAGGGAAATCCCTTCCACTAACACGGGGCACCTGTTGTGCCGCTCACCTGTACGGGAATAGATTTTGCGCTGGGCCTCCGCTTCGGGCCGCCGTCTTCTGACAG
>NC_051405.1:14280839-14281118 GCF_015228065.2 Penaeus monodon
TTTTATAGATATTCCACCACGCCATTTATATGATTGTTTCCTGTGTAGCCTCATGTGAAAGCGTGGGCCCGGGAGGAGATATATTTTATGTCCAGAGTACTCACTGTGTTTATACTTGTGCACTGTGAAAAGGGAGCGAAAAGGGAGAGGCGAAAAAATGTTCCGTGGGCGTCCGGTCCTTGAAGATTAATCAAGACGGTGTTGTGTCCCCGTGTGCTGTGAAGCTACATGATCACTTGGACGCCTTCCTGCTGACCAACCTGTCGCCAGGGGGGGGGA
>NC_051405.1:14281317-14281474 GCF_015228065.2 Penaeus monodon
AAGGAAATAGAAAAAATGCAGTAGGTACGAAAGCCGGCGGAGGATTAGAGGCAATCAGGGCGACTTCGACGAGGCTGGGCTGTGTCAGGGAGGCCAGTGACATGCCGAAGGCGGCGCAGTCGGCCGTCGGGATGGCTGCAGCTGCGCCGCTGACAGG
>NC_051405.1:14281838-14281972 GCF_015228065.2 Penaeus monodon
GTTGTGATTATTTTAGATCATCCAATTTTGCACAAGATTTGATTTATAAAAAGTCACACTTATCATGGTAAGGCTGATAACCAAATAGAAAAACTAGGATTTTAATTTTGTTTAACTCTCAGTAATTACCTTAA
>NC_051405.1:14282039-14282509 GCF_015228065.2 Penaeus monodon
TTTTGATTCATGTAAGGTCATTGATATCAGTGGCTAGTTGTGATTTTCACGACCCTTTCTCTCTGAGCTCACCGCCGGTTCCGACAAGCCCGCCGGCCGCCAGTCAGTCCAGGAGGCGGCGCTGGAGGGGCTGGGGCAGTTTGCGTTTAGGAGATCGTTACGAAGAGGAAAGAAGGCTATAAAGACTCCCTCGTGCCGCCTGTGTCTCTATCATTTTTGTCGCCGCTTTCAAATGTCCTTCTTATCTGCACTTTATTATCAGTTTCATGGAAGGATGGTAGCGTGTCACCTGCGGCTGAATATCTGGACGGAACCTTGAATACGTTTTTTCTTTGGCATAAACTTTGTTGAGAGCTAATGTCCTCGCGCATGATCATCCGTCCCATCATGCAAACGATTGCCCGTGATATTTGTAGCTTGCCTGCTTTATATTCTCTTTTTTATAGCATTTTCCTATTCGAGTCAAAACA
>NC_051405.1:14282557-14283077 GCF_015228065.2 Penaeus monodon
CCGAAAGGAAGAGATCGCTCCCGCTGAAGCTTGCGGTCTCCTGCGTGACACGAAGCGTGATGGAAGGCTCGACTCATGGCACTCGCGGCATCTGCTCCCCGCCCGATCACCCATGATGTGCGGGGAAGGGGGGAATCAGTGCTCCCTGAACGCCTAATGAGAGGGCGTGAGGATGGGCGGGGAGCGTCGAAGACAGGGCCGGGCTAGGGGGTCCTGGTAAAGGGGCACGGAGCTGCAGGGGAAGGGGAGGGAGTACCCTCAGACGTGCCAAAAGAGAGAACTCTAATGAGGTTGCGCGAACGAGTCTCAACATTCTAAGTCCATTTGCATGTGTAAATCCTCGCGCCGCGGGTCCCGCTCCCCATCATTACGTCCCCGGCCGCCCCACTCTCTTCCTCATGGAAATGCCGAGACGCCTTACAAGCCGGCACAATGGCAGGCCGAGTCCCAGGAATACACGCTAGATTTGTGGAGCGAAGGAGCGGGCCGGAGAGGCGCCTCGCTGCAGGCTTTCTGGATT
>NC_051405.1:14283138-14283375 GCF_015228065.2 Penaeus monodon
CAGACGTGGTGTTCTGGCGGTGGAAGGTTCTGTTTTGCGAGTGAGAAAGGGCTTTTGGAGGGCTGTGTAAGGGTGTGTTTCTTAACGGTGAATTGCTCGCAGATGGCCTCTCGGCTAACCCAAGGGTTCTTCTGTCACTCAGCATCACTTCGCTGACAGGAGGAAATAGATAAAGAGGAAAATTTCTCTCTCTTCTCCTTGTTTATATTTATCAATGTATACACACTTAAACTCTCT
>NC_051405.1:14283702-14284069 GCF_015228065.2 Penaeus monodon
ATGTAAAGAATCGTTGTTTCGAGTTACACACTAAGTACCGGAGATTTGATTAGTTTGTTTTGTCACACACTTCCGTGGACTTCTATATTTACTGATGCTCTAGTTGCATCATCTATTTCAATAGCTTTGTGCATGAAGAGAAGTACTGATGAGAGTGTATCGTAGAATATTGCTGGAAAATAAGAATAAAGTTTATGAAAAATGGTTATGAGAAATCTCCTTAAAGCAGATGTCTTCCATTTTCACCTTTTATTGTATACCTCTTAAAAACTGGGTGTCATATTCTGTTTAAAATACATCCTTTAAAAATAATATTTTCTTCCTGGAAAAGCTCTTGAATTTCAGATTCAAATAGGGGGAAGGACCC
>NC_051405.1:14284287-14284365 GCF_015228065.2 Penaeus monodon
TCACGGCCCTAAAGTCGAGCGACATTAGTGAATGTGAGGATGGTCCTCGCGTGCCTTTACCAATGAGCATGATGGTAG
>NC_051405.1:14285305-14285775 GCF_015228065.2 Penaeus monodon
CTTTAATCCACACAGCATCAACTTGTATGAGATTTAAAAGGCAGGCGAAGCCCTCGTGGCAGTCCAAAGCAAAGCCGCCCGCAAATTACTTCAGAGAACAGACGGGCGAGGCGCTGGGCGTGATCGTGACGGGTGGGGCGGGCGCCGCGTCTTGACGGGGAGGGGCTTCGCGATCGCCACCATAGGGGAAGTATGTATGGGGCGCCGGGGAATGTTCGACATTGTGAAGTGCAGTTTTTCACTCTCTAAAACGAGGCGTGAGGGATGGCGTTCTAAGGGCGAGGGCGGCCCGGATAAGGGTGCGCCTCACAGAAGCGAAAGCAGCAAGATAAGAGATAACGCCAGGGCGATTAGACAAATGGCGCAGTCTCGCCCAAAGGCAGAAACAAAGGTCTTTTCTCCTGGAAGTTCCCCTCGGAATCTGGGCCCGGGAAGTGATGACCGGGAGGAGATAAGGGACGAGCGAAGTT
>NC_051405.1:14285819-14286245 GCF_015228065.2 Penaeus monodon
AACCAAACTGACACTCGGTTGTCTGGCAAGTGTCACACCGTCTCCAGCACCCCCTCAGCTGCCCTGACGTGGAGTGCTAATATCCATTGTTGTGAGACAAGCCACACATTCCCGCACACAATTACATGCACACGCGCGGCCGTACATGGGACGTCGGTTGTCACAACGCCTCGTCACCGGCCGCGCGACACCCGTGCGGAGAGAGAGACAAAAAGGTCTCGTCATAGACTAAAAAAGAAAAGAAAAAATTGATTTTTTTAAATTGTTTTCTTCTGCGTCTGAATGTCAGAGAAATATAATCTAGCCTTTGAAGTAAAACTGTACATTTTTTGTCGCTCAGCTAATCCTTAGAGCCGGATTTTATGACTTAATTATGTTTATAGAATGTATATACATAACGCACACTCATAGTGCATACTTTCACGT
>NC_051405.1:14286357-14286956 GCF_015228065.2 Penaeus monodon
TGCCATTATTTTCAGTTTGTTCTGACTGTGATCACAAAATGTTTTTTCAACAAAATTAATACATGCATGCTATGTATATATTTGTTCATTGCAAGGTCTGATGATTTATTAAACAACCGGCAAAATTTGCAATGTGAATATTATTCAAAATATAATCGTAAATTATGCTTTTTATCTCATCAGGATTTCATCACAAAGCATTTCTTATAACCATATATGTACTTTGTCATGCATTTTTAAAATTCTATCTACTTCAAACACAGTCTTTTAATAGATTGTCTAGTTTAGTTTAAGTTAGTGTTAGATTTGTTTCGTAAATCTATTGAGTGTGGCCACGAGGGTGAAAGTTCAATGGCAAGTGAACCCAGGGAAGCAAATGCAGTCACGTGCGCAGAGGCAGCGAATAGGAACATTGCACGTGACGAAAAGCTCTGGAAAGTCTTAAGTGAAAGTTCATAATGTTCAGTCTGTTGACATTTTATTATGTTAATGGTTCACGAGAAAATATTTCATGAATATTCATTAATTTAAATAATGGTGTAGATTAAATCTGTTGCAGATTGTATATATTTTTAAAAGTTAGAACTGAGTAATCAGAA
>NC_051405.1:14287212-14287562 GCF_015228065.2 Penaeus monodon
ATTACTCTTCCTTAAAAATTTCCTTGGGCCCTCCCCTCCCCCCACGAATCGCCAAGACAGAGGCACACCTCAGATGGGCGTCGCAATGCCGGTCAGCGTCGGGACGTGAGACAGAAGGGTTTCAAAATTTCCTCTGAGGCATTTCCGCGCCAAGAAAAGGGTTATCACGAGGAAATCACCGCACGTGTCCTTTTTTTTGGCGATAGCGGATTGCGCTTTTGTGTTCTGCGCGTTTTACTATTTTTGTGTTTTGATGATATATTACATAGGTGATAATTATTCTGGGGTTTCTTTTGTTTTCTTTTTGTTCTTGTTTATGAATGTAGGGTGCTGATATGAAATATGTTTTA
>NC_051405.1:14287661-14288650 GCF_015228065.2 Penaeus monodon
ACACCCGAGGAGGAGAAAAGCCAGGAGCCGGATCGAAATCCTGCGTCCTGGGGGAGGGGGAAGGAGTGGGGAGACTAAAGTTGAGATGGAAGTCTGAGGGAATGAGATGAGGGCGAGGAAGGGATGACATCAAAAAAAGGGATCTAATACATAATATTAGGGCGGGCGTGACGCGAGGAAAACCATAACGTCAAGGTAATTTCCTGCCCGGCCTTGTCCCTTCCTCGGCTTCGCCTCATAATGAATTTCCCTATTATGAGGGTGCACTCGGGGACCGATTTTTCTAATGCAAGATGTATGGAGGGCAATAAAGCGAGCGAGGAGCCGGCGGCCAGTCCGGCGCCCCATCCGTCATGTGGGCTGGATCAGGCAGCGGGATGATGGAGACAGAGGGGCCACCCTCACCCCACAGCCGTTTCCCCAACCCATCGCACTCCCATTACTCCCACGCCGCCCCCACGGCTTCACCCCACCCCCACTTGGTATCCGTTCCTCCTTCCCTCCTCCCCCGTGCAGACTTGGGCCGATAAGAGATAAGGGAACCGCGCCATCACGTCCATCCGATGCAACGTTGAGAAATATCTCGGCCGATGTTACAAGGCCCCGCTGTAGCACGACGTTGAAATGCCCCTTGTGTCCCTCGGAAGTAGGAATTTCTCCCCGCAGTCCCCGACGGAGCTGCAGCGGCGGTATGGATGGCCGCGTCGCCGTCGTTGTCAGCGAAGGGTGAAGGTGTCACGGGGACTGACAGGTGAGGCTGGGAGAGACACACGGGATTGGCGATGAAAGAGAAGTCTTGTCGGGAGTAATGAAGGAAAAAAACAACAATGTGTAGGTGTTTCGGCAAAAAAATGGATTTAAAGGAGATCTCCGATGTTTTTATCCCCGTTGGGGGACAAGGAGATATAGACGAAAAGAGCGGTGGAGGGTAGATCCGATATGTGACAAATGCCAACTGAGAGAGAAATGGCCGGCCAGGGGTTACGAAA
>NC_051405.1:14289421-14289577 GCF_015228065.2 Penaeus monodon
TAACCTTGCTGAGGGAAGAGCGTGCGCCTCTGTCACGAGAAACCCCGCGCTATCAGACAAGCGAGTTTGTTTAGGAAATGAGGCAACGTTTCCATTCGTTTTCTTTGCGGCAACGTTGACATTTGGCCTGGCGCTGTTTTTGTGGGATGTCACTCG
>NC_051405.1:14289840-14290029 GCF_015228065.2 Penaeus monodon
TAAGGCTTTACACAGATCCCCTCCCCCCGCCCGCCCCTAAGGCCTAGGTTCAGTTCTCTTGATTCCTTAGCTTTTGCCTCTTACTGTTCACTCTTCCGTAATCACTCTTCTCTCTCTCCCCTCGTCGCCTGCAGCTTCATTTCTCATCGCTTATCACTTCATCTTTATTCCTAACGGGCCGACCTTATC
>NC_051405.1:14290123-14290390 GCF_015228065.2 Penaeus monodon
TTTCCTCATTTTTCTCCTGCTGCAATTTGTTTCATATTTTCCTTTCGCCAGTTATTTGTTATTCTTTTGGCTTACACTTTCTACTGACTTCTTTGGCGTACTTGATTCTTTTGTCATCGTAAATTGACGCTGTGAGGATCGCTGAGTCACGACTGAAGCGTTGTGCACTTTCTCGGTCTGTCAGGGTTGCCAGGGTCGGCGGTTGAGTTGGCTGGCACTCGCTTGGCACTGTTGTTTTTTGTGCCGTGAACTATGATATTCATGATA
>NC_051405.1:14292580-14292830 GCF_015228065.2 Penaeus monodon
GTTATAATCACGGTATATTGGAATTTAAACTGTAGTAGTTCGAAACGCCATTAAAGAAGATTTTCCATGCTGGTTTTCACATTCGCTTTAAATGCCCACAGGATTTTCATGTAGAGTCTTTACTGTCTGCAGCTTTCGTGTGACTAGTGAACAAATATCTCAATGCATTATATGAAACTGCCAGCCGCGTAAATACAGTTTGCATGTGCATGTATTTCTGATCTATTTTTAAATTACATGCATTGCAAAT
>NC_051405.1:14293067-14293353 GCF_015228065.2 Penaeus monodon
TAAAAAACAGAACATTTGGAAATGCACGTGATTAAAATAAAATAATAAAGCAGAAATACATACACACAAAGAGGTAGACAAAATAGAAGGAAATTAAAAAGTACACAGAAGCAGACAGATAGACACTGATGTAGTTACAACTGCCTAACTCTAAATACCTTCCCTCTCCAGTAACCAACGCGCGGCATGGCATTTCCTCCCTTCCAGCGCCCGTGTACTAATCCGCACAGAGGGATCACGGACAGATCTATGTACGGGAGCAGTCGGCCCTGTTGAAGCGGCTGGG
>NC_051405.1:14293399-14294971 GCF_015228065.2 Penaeus monodon
TGGGGACGATGAAAGGGCGTGGGGAGGAAAATGGGTCTGTGCGGGAGGGTGTACTCAGAGGTCGCCGTGTCTGTGATAGACAGCGGCGGGTCTGTATGCGTGCCTGTTTCGAGTCTGTCTGGGAAGGAGCGTCTGAATGTGTAGCTTCTGTTTCGAGTTTGTTTGGGAAGGAATGTCTGAATGTGTAGCTTCTGTTTCGAGTCTGTCTTGGAGGAGTGTCTGAATGTGTAGCTTCTTTTTTGAGTCTGTCGGGAAGGAAGTCTAATGTTAGCTTCGTTCGACCCTTGGGAAGGACGCCCTGAATGGTCAGCTCTGTTTCGAGTTGTTTGGAAGGAATGTTCTGAATGTGAAGCTCTGTTTCGAGCTGTCTTGGAGGATGTCCGAATGTGTAGCTTCTGTTTCGAGTCTGTTGGGAAGGAAATGTCTGAAGGTGTAGCTTCGTTCGATCTTTTTGGGGAAGGAAGTGTTGAATGTGCTTCGTTTCGGTCGAGGGAAGGAGTGTCTGATGGTAGCTTCTTTTTCGAGCTGTCTGGAGGAGTGTCTGAATGTGTAGCTTCTGTTCGAGTCTGTTGGGAAGGAATGTCTGAATGTGTAGCTTCTGTTTCGAATCTGTCTTGGAGGAGTGTGGAATGTGTAGCTTCTGTTCGAGTTTGTCTGGGAAGGAGGTCTGAATGTGTAGTTCTGTTTCGATCTGTCTGGGAAGGAGTGTCTGAATGTGTAGCTTCTGTTTCGGTCTGTTTGGGAAGGAGTGTCTGAATGTGTAGCTTCTGTTTCGAGTCTGTTGGGAAGGAATGTCTGAATGTGTAGCTTCTGTTTCGAGTCTTTTGGGAAGGAGTGTCTGAATGTTAGCTTTTTTTTCGAGCTTTTGGGGGGAAGTCTAAATGTGTTGTTTTGTTTCGAGTCTGTTTGGGAAAGGGTGTCAAATGTGGCTTCTTTTCGAGTCTGTTTGGGAAGGATTGTGTGAATGTTGACCCTTTTTTTTCGAGTCTTCTTGGAGGAGTGTCTAAGTTAGCTTTGTTTCAGTCTGTTGAAAAGGGAAATGTCTGAATGGTAGCTTTTGCTTGAGTCTGTCTGGAAAAAGGAGTGCTAAAGTTATTTGTTTGAGTCTGTTGGAAAAAGGAGTGTCTGTGGTAGTTTCGTTTCGAGTCTGTCTTGGAGGGTGTCTGAATGTGTTTAGCTTCGTTTCGAGTCTGTTTGGAAGGGTTTTGAATGTGTAGCTTCGTTTCGAGTCTGTTTGGAAGGAGGTCTGAATGTGTAGCTTCTGTTTCGAGTCTGTCTTGGAGGAGTGAAGGTTTCCACGGAGTATAATCTTGATAATTGCTTTTCTAGCAGAAATCTTTTATTATCACCTTGAGAATTTTCATTTTCTGATGGCAGATACAGTTTCCTCTGTCATGATGTATAGATTAAACTCTTTTACAAATGTTAAGTTCTCTTACAAAGTGAAATGCAAGTCTAGGTTTGTAATTTTTTTGAAAATTGTATTAGAAAAGGGGCACATCCCCAACGCCCTATTGTAAGTGTTTCCAAGGGCGCCAATTTCTTATTGGCTGTTACATGAATTCATTTGGC
>NC_051405.1:14295035-14295691 GCF_015228065.2 Penaeus monodon
CAGAAAATCGACTCTTTTTTGGCGTTGATTTGTCTGTATAGAGAGAATTTTCCCCTTTTTAACATTTCTTTCGTACTTTAAATTCCAAATTTGATTTTGCAAGGGACACTCGTTAGGGTATGAATATTAATTTAATCACGGCAGCTCAAATGGTAAAAGTGGGTCATTTGGTCCGTAGGTTTAGTCAATAATTTCGCAAATGGCAGGGTAGTTCATAACGCAATCAGTTTCGGTTTAATTGCAGCCTTGAATTCGAGTCGATTTTTTTAATTCTGGTATAAAGTTTACCCCGCGGAAGACAATTTTTTGAATAGGTTGTTGTTGTTAAATAAGGTAAGGCAGCTAAGGATAGCGATAGTAACTGGAAGAGGTCGCCTTGGATAGCGAGTCGTGGAGAGGGAGCGCCCTATATGTTTTCAGGCCGCCGTAGAGAGGGCGGGGGATGATCAAACAGAAGCAGGGGCCCAGCAGGGGATATAGGGGGTGGGTAGAGGAGGGCAGAAGGAAACAAGGTCTCAGGGGGGTCCTCAGAAGGAAATATGAGAGCATCACTAGAGCGGACGGGGCTGTGGGAGAATTACTTTACAAATGTAACGCGTGGAGAGAATGTTAAGGTGTTACAGAAGCGGAGAAGGAAGACGCAAGGCGTTACCTGC
>NC_051405.1:14295731-14297020 GCF_015228065.2 Penaeus monodon
ACGTGGTTGTGGGCGAGAAAGATGAGCCGACTCTTAGTTAGTGCTTAGTGTGTCTGGGGCCGTTTTCTCTTTCGAATGGGGAGCCAGTGACAAGTCTGTCATTTATTGATAGGTTCCGTGGTTAGCTCTTCGTGAACATATTTATCCCTGTCAGAGCCGCCGCAATATCATGATTCATTTACGTGTGTTGTGGTGTGTTGAAAACCGGCAGCAATATATGATATTTATTGGATTTTGACACACAATGGAGAGTAATGCTTTCCTTCTCAGACAAAGGAAAGGCTGGACAATGCCAGTATTGTGATTCCAAATAGCCGGCATGTCTTACAGGAGCAACAAACCAACCAAGCAAATGACTCACCCACTGACGAGGTTCATTGGCCAATCAGCGCTTTCTTCCCATCCGAACTCGAGTCACGTCGCCAATCAGCTCACTCATAATTTCCTCCTTTGTGTCGGACAGTCCCTGGTCAGTTGGGGTCGTGTATAGAAAAATCATTTAAGGTTTCCCCCGAATATGTATTTATTAGCGCCGGCACAGCGCAGTAAACCTGTGCTTCACATTTGATGAAAAGCACAGAGCAGTAATCAAGTTCACGTTAAGCATAAATTAACGAAAATTTGGGACAGTTTTATATTTTTTTACGGAAGAAAGTTTAGGTTGTGGACGAACTCTAAACAAGGTTAGGAGATAGTGGGAAATACCGCAATAGAATTGTGAGCGGCGTTTGTGCAGTGGCCACCCTCGGCACACGGAGGCGGGGGGGGGGACTGTGGGCGGGGGGAAGGGGCGTGTGTTCAACGTTGTGTCCGACCCACGCCGGTGAGACGACGCCTTCCCCGCTCGAAAATCGATTTTGTTTTCAATTTTAAAGCTACGATTGGTGTCGGGCGTTTTAGGCGGACATTCACACATGCTCATCGTAGGACACTGACACGTGGGTTACGCTTGAGGTTTGTTAACATAGTGAGTGTGTGTTTTGGAAGAACTGACGTCGCAGCGAAGGTCCGGAGCAGTTGGAGCGGGACCAGTCAACTGATCAGTTCATTTGTCTTCTGCTCTCTTTCCACTCTCGCCTCTTCTCTCTGCTTCTTTTTAATCCCTTTTTTCTTGCCCCGCCTTCTTGTGTTAGTTCACTGATTTCTGTCAATATAAATTGCAGGGGAACATATTTTTACGAGTCTTTGTTCCAATTAGTGTTTGAATGAGCTTCGTCTTCCCCCTTCTTCTTTATCAAACACAGGAAAAGATATCATATTTTACCTCCTTGCCTTCTTTATTTTACATT
>NC_051405.1:14297057-14299405 GCF_015228065.2 Penaeus monodon
TCACAGTCTCGCGGGAGGAAGTACGACTCACAAATGAGCGATGACGTGTCACTTCTTTATCCTGTATTTGTGCGTGTGATTCATCCGCTCTTGGTTTGTCTTTGCCCGAAACAGGAATAAGGCCCAAGCGTATCAGAGATCCAAGAGTGGTAACAGGGACAAAGTTTTGACTGTAAATACAATTAAGAATAGTGTTTACCAGTGTAAGATACTCTGTTTTCTAATCACTGCTTTGTTGTGGCAGGCATGGAGGCCCTGGAGACGGCGCTAGGATACTGGGAGGACGCCCTGGCAGCCTACACGGCTGGGGTGACGGGGGGAGTCGCCCTCACTCCAGGACGAGGCAGAGTTCACGGCGCTCCTCCAGAGGGTGATCGACGACGCCTACAGCCTGCAGGACCAGTGTGAACACCTCTTCCTCCACCAGGTTAGGCTGGCGCAGGGCCTGTAATGCATTATTCTGCCTTTAGGTATTATGATAAGAATTGTGTAATAAGTATTATAATAATAGCTGCCTAAGGGTTTATTATTAATTCTCACTATCTGAATTTATATGCAATTTAAACAATTAGCTAAGGCCGCTTCCCTCCGCAGCATTCTGTGTTATCCGGTCCTCCAGCGTCACTCGGTGCCCTCAGACGTCGCGGCGGAGGCCAGCGAGCGGCGCACACTCACCTCGGCGTCCTCCTACGAGTCCTTCGTGTCCGCCTCAGGGGATGTGAGTGCCCGGGATGGCTTCGTAGTTGTTATCATCCTCCACTCTGTATTTTCCATGATAATTCGTACATTGTACGTGTCTCTAGTATATGTATCGAAAAGCAACGAGTCTTCGCCCAGTTGTGTGAAGATATGAAATTATGACTTGTGTTCTCGCAGATTGCCGACTTGAGGGACTTGGAGGAGTTCGACGAGGCACAGTACCCGCTGTACATGGCAGCTCTCAAACAGCATGAAGACGGAGGTATTCCTTACGGTGAGTACGGGGAAGCTAAGGGACGAGGTGGAGTGTAAGGTGATGGTTGTGTGTGATTTAGTATACACTATATTTATTTTCGCAATATTCGTTCGTGCAGAGGCAGATGTTTATATGGGTATAATGCAGATTTGATTAGTATGTAACTGTGATAAACAGAACTACGTAAAAAAAAAAAAAATAGAAGCAAGGAGATTGATGCTTATGTATTCAGCTCCTCTGTCACCTGTCTTATAAAGCTGCTGATTTTTGTTTTCAGGGACGTTCGAACAGATCGAGTGAAGTGCGGCAGCGACGTGGAGTATATCTGCAAAGTCCATTGCATTCGCCTAGCATGTCAGCTGCTTTTCGGCCAGGAGGAGACGAGGCAGTTCTTCATCGACTCCGGCAGACAGATTATCGCTGGTCTTCTTGTTCGAACAGATAAAGTACGAGGACAGCTTAAGCTCTGTTTATGCTGTCCTTAATTAAAACTTGAAATCCGTAAACGAATGCTTCTTCTGCTCAGCTTCATAGACCTGAGGATCTAAGCTGTGATTCGAAAGAGTTGTTTCATTCGCTGGTTAACTTATTCGGCACGACTGTACTTTTTCCATATTGCGGAAGCAGTAATGCAAAGTACTTTTGACAGGACCCCAAGGACGTGCTGCTGGCCTATGACGAAATGCTGGAATTCCTCTCGGACTGCGACGGGGGGCCGTGGAGGGCGAGCTGCAGGGCCGAGGAGTCAAGGCTTTGACCTTTTACGATATTGTGTGTGACTTCATTCTCATGGACGCCTTTGATGATCTCGAGAGCCCGCGTCGTCCGTGACGCGGTGGTGCAGAACAGATGGCTGTTCTATGGCTTTAAAGAATCGGTAAGGAAGAGTTTGATATTTGTGAAAGCATTCCGGTTAAGACTAGCAATTTTGGAAGCCCATTTACGACTCAGCTCAAAAGTACTTGTCATGACTGACATGGTAATGATATCAAAAGTAAAACATAAATGCCAAGAGACTAATCAAGGAATCCTGAGAGCACTACACAATTTGAAGCTGTTTTAGATTAACCTTTATTAAATTAGCCGCCTCTGAATTTAAAAAGTTTGGATTCCTGGAACCCCTTCTTGCAGGCGCTGTCGACCGCGGTGTGGAGCGTCCTTCGCGCCAAAAGGCGGATGTTGAAATACCAAGATGGCTTCATTGCGCACTTCTATGACGTGTCGGAACACTTATCTCCCGTCCTCGCCTGGGGATTCTTGGGACCAGATGAAAATGTTAAAGAATTATGCACTTTCTTCAAGGTAAAGTCGTTATTATTCTAGGAAGTAAGGTAATGCTTCAGAGTGTTTAGATTTCTAGTGGAATCACCGTTAAAGATTTCGTTTTCACAGT
>NC_051405.1:14299562-14299844 GCF_015228065.2 Penaeus monodon
AAGACCCCTTGTTTTAGCATGCCACCTCCGTGAAGCAAAAAGAGATTCTTTCTAGAACCTATGTGATTATTCGACGGCAGGTAACGTCAACGGGATGATGCTGTGTCGCTTTTGGGAAAGGAAGGAACGGTGACACCTCCCAAAATAACTTTGATCTGATAAGTAGGTGCGGCGAAGATCGGCTACAGAACGAAAACGCCTTAATGTCACGTCACGTCCAGTGTTGCTATTATATCTGACGCGGAATCGACTGATATGTAATCAGATCTGCTTGTTTTTTTC
>NC_051405.1:14299944-14302991 GCF_015228065.2 Penaeus monodon
ACTCTGCCTCTGACTTCTCAGAAACAAAACAGCAGATCTGAAATATCAGTGATCCGCGTAGATTTAGTAATGGACTGACGTGACATTAAGTTTTCTCTGTAGCTATCTTCGACGCAACACTGACAATCAACTTCATTTGGGAGGGGTCACAGTCCTTCCTTTCGAGCACAACGCATCATCCCGTTGACGTTACCTGCCGTCGAATAATCACATAGGTTCTAGAAAGAATCTCTTTTTGCTTCACGGAGGTGGCATGCTATAACAAGGGTTTTTTGTGGCCAAGGAATAAAAGAGGATGGATAACTACACAGCGCAAAAGATGTCATTAACGGTTTCGATTTAAACGTTATCGGATTTGTAGGATAATTTAATCGAAGCAAATCAACTACTTCTTTACTTTGTAAAATTATCTATTCTCATATATGTCTACTCTATAACTGTGAAAACGAAATTTTTAACGGTGATTCCACTAGAAATCTAAACATCTGAAGCATTACCTTACTTCCTAGAATAATAACGACTTTACCTTGAAGAAAGTGCATAATTCTTTAACATTTTCATCTGGTCCCAAGAATCCCCAGGCGAGGACGGGAGATAAGTGTTCCGACACGTCATAGAAGTGCGCAATGAAGCCATCTTGGTATTTCAACATCCGCCTTTTGGCGCGAAGGACGCTCCACACCGCGGTCGACAGCGCCTGCAAGAAGGGGTTCCAGGAATCCAAACTTTTTAAATTCAGAGGCGGCTAATTTAATAAAGGTTAATCTAAAACAGCTTCAAATTGTGTAGTGCTCTCAGGATTCCTTGATTAGTCTCTTGGCATTTATGTTTTACTTTTGAATTATCATTACCATGTCAGTCATGACAAGTATTTTGAGCTGAGTCGTAAATGGAGCTTCCAAAATTGCTAGTCTTAACCGGAATGTTTTCATAAATATCAAACTCTTCCTTACCGATTCTTTAAAGCCATTAGACAGCCATCTGTTCTGCACCACCGCCGTCACGGACGACGGCGGGCTCTCGAGATCATCAAAGGCGTCCATGAGAATGAAGTCCAACACAATATCGTAAAAGGTCAAAGCCTTGACTCCTCGGCCCTGCAGCTCGCCCTCCACGGCCCCCCAGTCGCAGTCCGAGAGGAATTCCAGCATTTCGTCATAGGCCAGCAGCACGTCCTTGGGGTCCTGTCAAAAGTACTTTGCATTACTGCTTCCCGCAATATGGAAAAAGTACAGTCGTGCCGAATAAGTTAACCAGCGAATGAAACAACTCTTTCGGAATCACAGCTTAGATCCTCAGGTCTATGAAAGCTGAGCAGAAGAAGCATTCGTTTACGGATTTCAAGTTTTAATTAAGGACAGCATAAACAGAGCTTAAGCTGTCCTCGTACTTTATCTGTTCGAACAAGAAGACCAGCGATAATCTGTCTGCCGGAGTCGATGAAGAACTGCCTCGTCTCCTCCTGGCCGAAAAGCAGCTGACATGCTAGGCGAATGCAATGGACTTTGCAGATATACTCCACGTCGCTGCCGCACTTCACTCGATCTGTTCGAACGTCCCTGAAAACAAAAATCAGCAGCTTTATAAGACAGGTGACAGAGGAGCTGAATACATAAGCATCAATCTCCTTGCTTCTATTTTTTTTTTTTACGGTAGGTTCATGTTAATCACAGTTACATACTAATCAAAATCTGCATTTATCCTATATAATCTGCTCTGCCGGACGAATAGTGGCGAAATATAATAAATAGTGTATACTAAATCACACACACCGTCACCTTACACTCCACCTCGTCCCTTAGCTTCCCCGTACTCACCTGTAAGGAATACCTCCGTCTTCATGCTGTTTGAGAGCTGCCATGTACAGCGGGTACTGTGCCTCGTCGAACTCCTCCAAGTCCCTCAAGTCGGCAATCTGCGAGAACACAAGTCATAATTTCATATCTTCACACAACTGGGCGAAGACTCGTTGCTTTTCGATACATATACTATGAAAGACACGTACAATGTACGAATTATCATGGAAAATACAGAGTGGAGGATGATAACAACTACGAAGCCAGTCCCGGGCACTCACATCCCCTGAGGCGGACACGAAGGACTCGTAGGAGGACGCCGAGGTGAGTGTGCGCCGCTCGCTGGCCTCCGCCGCGACGTCTGAGGGCACCGGAGTGACGCTGGAGGACCGGAATAACACAGAATGCTGCGGAGGGAAGCGGCCTTAGCTAATTGTTTAAATTGCATATATAATTCATGAGGGAATTGATAATAAACCCTTAGTAGCTGCTATTATTATAATACTTATTACACAGAATTCTTATCATAATACCTAAAGGCAGAATAATGCATTACAGGCCCTGCGCCAGCCTAACCTGGTGGAGGAAGAGGTGTTCACACTGGTCCTGCAGGCTGTAGGCGTCGTCGATCACCCTCTGGAGGAGCGCCGTGAACTCTGCCTCGTCCTGGGAGGTGAGGGCGACTCCCCCCGTCACCCCCGCCGTGTAGGCTGCCAGGGCGTCCTCCCAGTATCCTAGCGCCGTCTCCAGGGCCTCCATGCCTGCCACAACAAAGCAGTGATTAGAAAACAGAGTATCTTACACTGGTAAACACTATTCTTAATTGTATTTACAGTCAAAACTTTGTCCCTGTTACCACTCTTGGGAATCTCTGATACGCTTGGGCCTTATTCCTGTTTCGGGGCAAAGAACAAACCAAGACGTGGATGAATCACACGCACAAATACAGGGATAAAGAAAGTGACACGTCATCGCTCATTTGTGAGTCGTACTTCCTCCCGCGAGACTGTGAGGAGGGGAGGGGAGGGGACAGCGACCAGGGAAGGGGAAAATGTAAAATAAAGAAAGGCAAGGAGGTAAAATATGATATCTTTTCCTGTGTTTGATAAAGAAGAAGGGGGAAAGACGAAGCTCAATTCAAAACACTAATTGGAACAAAAGACTCGTAAAAATATGTTCCCCTGCAATTTATATTGACAGAAATCAGTGAACTAACACAAGAAGGCGGGGCAAGAAAAAAAGGGATTAAAA
>NC_051405.1:14303030-14303890 GCF_015228065.2 Penaeus monodon
AGACAAATGAACTGATCAGTTGACTGGTCCCGCTCCAACTGCTCCGGACCTTCGCTGCGACGTCAGTTCTTCCAAAACAGACACTCACTACGTTAACAAACCTCAAGCGTAACCCACGTGTCAGTGTCCTACGATGAGCATGTGTGAATGTCCGCCTAAAACGCCCGACACCAATCGTAGCTTTAAAATTGAAAACAAAATCGATTTTCGAGCGGGGAAGGCGTCGTCTCACCGGCGTGGGTCGGACACAACGTTGAACACACGCCCCTTCCCCCCGCCCACAGTCCCCCCCCCCGCCTCCGTGTGCCGAGGGTGGCCACTGCACAAACGCCGCTCACAATTCTATTGCGGTATTTCCCACTATCTCCTAACCTTGTTTAGAGTTCGTCCACAACCTAAACTTTCTTCCGTAAAAAAATATAAAACTGTCCCAAATTTTCGTTAATTTATGCTTAACGTGAACTTGATTACTGCCTCTGTGCTTTTCATCAAAATGTGAAGCACAGGTTTACCGCGCTGTGCCGGCGCTAATAAATACATATTCGGGGGAAACCTTAAATGATTTTTCTATACACGACCCCAAACTGACCAGGGACTGTCCGACACAAAGGAGGAAATTATGAGTGAGCTGATTGGCGGACGTGACTCGAGTTCGGGATGGGAAGAAAGCGCTGATTGGCCAATGAACCTCGTCAGGTGGGTGAGTCATTTGCTTGGTTGGTTTGTTGCTCCTGTAAGACATGCCGGCTATTGGAATCACAATACTGGCATTGTCCAGCCTTTCCTTTGTCTGAGAAGGAAAGCATTACTCTCCATTGGTGTCAAAATCCAATAAATATCATATATTGCTGCCGGGTTTT
>NC_051405.1:14303909-14304092 GCF_015228065.2 Penaeus monodon
GGTAAATGAATCATGATATTGCGGCGGCTCTGACAGGGATAAATATGTTCACGAAGAGCTAACCACGGAACCTATCAATAAATGACAGACTTGTCACTGGCTCCCCATTCGAAAGAGAAAACGGACCCAGACACACTAAGCACTAACTAAGAGTCGGCTCATCTTTCTCGCCCACAACCAAGT
>NC_051405.1:14304133-14304769 GCF_015228065.2 Penaeus monodon
GCAGGTAACGCCTTGCGTCTTCCTTCTTCCGCCTCTGTAACACCTTAACATTCTCTCCACGCGTTACATTTGTAAAGTAATTCTCCCACAGCCCCGTCCGCTCCTAGTGATGCTCTCATATTTCCTTCTGAGGACCCCCCTGAGACCTTGTTTCCTTCTGCCCTCCTCTACCACCACCCCCTATATCCCCTGCTGGGCCCCTGCTTCTGTTTGATCATCCCCCGCCCTCTCTACGGGGCCTGAAAACATATAGGGCGCTCCCTCTCCACGACTCGCTATCCAAGGCGACCTCTTCCAAGTTACTATCGCTATCCTTAGCTGCCTTACCCTTATTTTTCAACATCAACCGATTCAAAAACATGTCTTCCGCCGGGGAAACTGTATACCAGAATGAAAAAAATCGACTCGAATTCAAGGCTGCAATTAAACCGAAACTGATTGCGTTATGAACTACCCTGCCATTTCGCGAAATTATTGACATAAAACCTACGGACCAAATGACCCACATTTACCATTTTGAGCTGCCGTGATTAAATTAATTATTCATAGCCCTAACGAGTGTCCCTTGCAAAATCAAATTTGGAATTTAAAGTACGAAAGAAATGTTAAAAAGGGGAAAATTCTCTCTATACAGAC
>NC_051405.1:14304876-14306410 GCF_015228065.2 Penaeus monodon
ATTCATGTAAGAGCCAATAAGAAATTGGCGTCTTGGAAACACTTACAATAACGGCGTTGGGGGATGTGCT
Organism: Penaeus monodon; assembly: GCF_015228065.2. Classification (NCBI taxonomy): domain Eukaryota; kingdom Metazoa; phylum Arthropoda; class Malacostraca; order Decapoda; family Penaeidae; genus Penaeus; species Penaeus monodon. The sequence continues at coordinate 14,304,947 of NC_051405.1, forward strand.
CCTTTTCTAATACAATTTCAAAATAATTACAAACCTAGACTTGCATTTCACTTTGTAAGAGAACTTAACATTTGTAAAAGAGTTTAATCTATACATCATGACAGAGGAAACTGTATCTGCCATCAGAAAATGAAAATTCTCAAGGTGATAATAAAAGATTTCTGCTAGAAAAGCAATTATCAAGATTATACTCCGTGGAAACCTTCACTCCTCCAAGACAGACTCGAAACAGAAGCTACACATTCAGACACTCCTTTTTCCAGACAGACTCGAAGCAGAAGCTACACATTCAGACATTCCTTTCCAAACAGACTCGAAACAGAAGCTACACATTCAGACACTCCTTCCCAAACAGACTCGAAACAGAAGCTACACATTCAGACACTCCTTTTTCCAGACAGACTCGAAGCAGAAGCTACACATTCAGACATTCCTTCTCAGACAGACTCGAAACAGAAGCTACACATTCAGACACTCCTTCCCAAACAGACTCGAAACAGAAGCTACACATTCAGACATTCCTTCCCAAACAGACTCGAAACAGAAGCTACACATTCAGACACTCCTTCCAGACAGACTCGAAACAGAAGCTACACATTCAGACATTCCTTCCCAAACAGACTCGAAACAGAAGCTACACATTCAGACACTCCTTCCCAGACAGACTCGAAACAGAAGCTACACATTCAGACACTCCTTCCCAAACAGACTCGAAACAGAAGCTACACATTCAGACACTCCTTCCCAGACAGACTCGAAACAGAAGCTACACATTCAGACATTCCTTCCCAGACAGACTCGAAACAGAAGCTACACATTCAGACACTCCTTCCCAGACAGATTCCAAACAGAAGCTACACATTCAGACATTCCTTCCCAGACAGACTCGAAACAGAAGCTACACATTCAGACATTCCTTCCCAGACAGACTCGAAACAGAAGCTACACATTCAGACACTCCTCCAAGACAGACTCGAAACAGAAGCTACACATTCAGACATTCCTTCCCAAACAAACTCGAAACAGAAGCTACACACTCAGACGCCTTTCCTTCCCAGACAGATCGAATCGAAGCACCATCAACATTCCTTCCCAGACGCTCGAAACCAAAGCTACCCTTCAGACGCCCCCTTCCAGACAGACTCGAAACAGAAGCTACACATTCAGACACTCCTCCAAGACAGACTCGGAAACAGAAGCTACACATTAGACATTCCTTCCCAAACAAACTCGAACAGAGCTACCATTCAGACGCTCCTTCCAGACAGCTCGAAAGAACTACACATTCATACATTCCTTCCCAAACAGACTCGAAACAGAAGCTACACATTCAGACACTCCTTCCCAGACAGACTCGAAACAGGCACGCATACAGACCCGCCGCTGTCTATCACAGACACGGCGACCTCTGAGTACACCCTCCCGCACAGACCCATTTTCCTCCCACGCCCTTTCATCGTCCCA
>NC_051405.1:14306456-14306716 GCF_015228065.2 Penaeus monodon
GCTTCACAGGGCGTGCTCCGTACATAGATCTGTCCGTGATCCTCTGTGCGGATTGTACACGGGCGCTGAAGGGATGAAATGCCATGCCCGCGTTGGTTACTGGAGGGAAGGTATTAGAGTTAGGCATTGAACTACATCAGTGTCTATCTGTCTGCTTCTGTGTACTTTTTAATTTCCTTCTATTTTGTCTACCTCTTTGTGTGTATGTATTTCTGCTTTATTTTTTTTTAAACACGTGCATTTCCGAATGTCTGTTTTTA
>NC_051405.1:14306937-14307180 GCF_015228065.2 Penaeus monodon
TTTGCAAATGCATGTAATTTAAAAAATAGATCAGAAATACATGCACATGCAAACTGTATTTACGCGGCTGGCAGTTTCATAAATGCATTGAGATATTTGTTCACTAGTCCACGAAAGCTGCAGACAGTAAAGACTCTACATGAAAATCCTGTGGGCATATTAAAGCGAATGTGAAAACCAGCATGGAAAATCTTCTTTAATGGCGTTTCGAACTACTACAGTTTAAATTCCAAATATACCGTG
>NC_051405.1:14308621-14308724 GCF_015228065.2 Penaeus monodon
CACCGAGCGAGGGGGGTGAGTGATGATCATGAAAACTTTATTAAAACCAAATAAAGAAAGCCCAACAAACTTACGGTATCCGCCACCACATTCAATATAAAAA
>NC_051405.1:14316076-14316553 GCF_015228065.2 Penaeus monodon
TTAAGGGTGTCGATAGAAATTTTGTGGGTTCCTGACGCGACTCTTTTGAACAGGCGAAAATATTGATATTTGTGAAAAAAACGAAGTGCAAAAAATATACAAATTCCAGAAACCGAGGGATAGATTTTGCAGGAGACAGCATCAAGCATCGTTTCAAGAATTTAAAATCTCATAGCAAATTAATATCTTTCGAATTCAGGGGAAAGTCCGCTCGATTCCCCAAGCTAAGCGAGAAGCTTTGCTGTAGGTTTTTTCCCGCATTTTTAAGTTTCTTTTGAGCCAGCGAGCATGAGGTTCGAAGAGGGATAGCTATTTTTTTTCCTAATTTAGAAAATATTTTGTATTATATCCAGTTTCGATTTGACTGCTCTTTAGCCCTTGACAGTCACGGGGTAAATAAAGAATTTACTAAACAACGGGTCCTCTCAGAGGGTCTTTGCATTGAAGACCAACTACCTGAAGCTGGGAAATTTTCCC
>NC_051405.1:14316831-14317535 GCF_015228065.2 Penaeus monodon
AACAGACTCGAACAGAAGCTACACATTCAGACATTCTTCCCAGACAGACTCGAAACAGAAGCTACACATTCAGACATTCTTCCCAAACAGACTCGAAACAGAAGCTACACATTCAGACACTCCTTCCCAGACAGACTCGAAACAGAAGCTACACATTCAGACATTCCTTCCCAAACAGACTCGAAACAGAAGCTACACATTCAGACACTCCTTCCCAAACAGACTCGAAACAGAAGCTACACATTCAGACATTCCTTCTCAGACAGACTCGAAACAGAAGCTACACATTCAGACACTTCTTCCCAGACAGACTCGAAACAGGCACGCATACAGACCCCCCACTGTCTATCACAGACACGGCGACCTCTGAGCACACCCTCCCGCGCAGACCCATTTTCCTCCCCACGCCCTTTCATCGTCCCCAGCCGCATCAACAGGGCCGACTGCTCCCGTACATAGATCTGTCCGTGATCCATCTGTGCGGATTAGTACACGGGCGCTGGAAGGGAGGAAATGCCATGCCGCGCGTTGCTTACTGGAGAGGGAAGGTATTTATAGTTAGGCAGTTGTAACTACATCAGTGTCTATCTGTCTGCTTCTGTGTACTTTTTAATTTCCTTCTATTCTGTCTACCTCTTTGTGTGTATGTATTTCTGCTTTATTATTTTATTTTAAACACGTGCATTTCCGACTGTCTGTTTTTA
>NC_051405.1:14317838-14318077 GCF_015228065.2 Penaeus monodon
CATTTGCAAATGCATTATTTAAAAAATAGATCAGAATACATGCACATGCAAACTGTATTTACGCGGCTGGCAGTTTCATAAACGCATGGAGATATTTGTTCACTAGTCCACGAAAGCTGCAGACAGTAAAGACTCTACATGGAAATCCTGTGGGCATGTTAAAGCGAAAGTGAAAACCAGCAACGAAAATCTTCTTTAATGGCGTTTCGAACTACTACAGTTTAAATTCAAATATACCG
>NC_051405.1:14321735-14322260 GCF_015228065.2 Penaeus monodon
ACTTTAAGGCTGTCTGATAGTAATTCTGTGGCTCTCCTGACGCTGAGCTCTTTCGCAACAGGCGAAAATATTGATATTTAGTCGAATAAACGAAGTGCACAAAATATACAAATATACCAGAAACCGAGTGGATAGATTCGCAGGCAGACAGCATCCAAGCATCGATTTCAAGAATTCTCAAATCTCATAGCAAATTAATATCTTTCGAATATCAGTGGGAAAGTCCGCTGCGATTCACACAAGCTAGAGCGAGAAGGCTTTGCTGTAGGTTTTCCTGGCACTTTTCAAGTATTCTTTCGAGCCAGCGAGCATGAGGTTCGAGGAGGCATAGCTATTTTGTTTCCTATATTGAGAAATATATTTTTGTATTATATCCAGTATTCGCTATTTATGACGTGTCTCTTGAGTCGTTGACAGTCACCGGGGTAAATAAAGAATTACACTAAACTAACGGGTCTCTCTCAGAGGGGCCTTTGCATTGACAGACGCAACTATCTGAATGCCTGGAATTTCCGAAAAAACAAC
>NC_051405.1:14323887-14324389 GCF_015228065.2 Penaeus monodon
GGCATTCAGGTAGTTGCGTCTGTCAATGCAAAGACCCCTCTGAGAGAGACCCGTTAGTTTAGTGTAATTCTTTATTTACCCCGGTGACTGTCAACGACTCAAGAGACACGTCATAAATAGCGAATACTGGATATAATACAAAAATATATTTCTCAATATAGGAAACAAAATAGCTATGCCTCTTCGAACCTCATGCTCGCTGGCTCGAAAGAATACTTGAAAAGTGCCAGGAAAACCTACAGCAAAGACTTCTCGCTCTAGCTTGTGTGAATCGCAGCGGACTTTCCACTGATATTCGAAAGATATATTTGCTATGAGATTTGAGAATTCTTGAAATCGATGTTTGGATGCTGTCTGGCCTGCGAATCTATCCACTCGGTTTCTGGTATATTTGTATATTTTGTGCACTTCGTTTATTCGACTAAATATCAATATTTTCGCCTGTTGCGAAAGAGCTCAGCGTCAGGAGAGCCACAGAATTACTATCAGACAGCCTTAAAGT
>NC_051405.1:14328207-14328445 GCF_015228065.2 Penaeus monodon
CACGGTATATTTGGAAATTTTAAAATGTAGTAGTTCGAAACGCCATTAAAGAAGATTTTCGTTGCTGGTTTCACTTTCGCTTTAACATGCCCAACAGGATTTCAGTAGAGTCTTTACTGTCTGCAGCTTTCGTGGGTAGTGAACAAATATCTCCATGCGTTTATGAAACTGCCAGCGCGTAAATACAGTTTGCATGTGCATGTATTCTGATCATTTTTTAAATACATGCATTTGCAAA
>NC_051405.1:14330570-14330652 GCF_015228065.2 Penaeus monodon
ATTTTTGATTTAAAATTTTATATAAATTATATATAATATTATATAATATATAATTTTTAAAAATTATACATTATATTTTTCA
>NC_051405.1:14330905-14330980 GCF_015228065.2 Penaeus monodon
ATTTTAAAAATAATTTTTTAAAATATATATAATTTTATAATTAAAAATTTTAATTTTATTTTTTTTTATTTTTAA
>NC_051405.1:14331028-14332627 GCF_015228065.2 Penaeus monodon
TATTTATTGTATTTGTTGTATGTTGTTTTTATTTATGTTATATTTATTGTATATATATATATTAATTATATATATATATATATTTTTTAAAAAAATTTATATTATTTTTATATTTTTATTAATATATATAAAATATAATATATAATACTTTATAATATATCTTTTAAAAGGACCATTTTTTCCCCGGGTTGTTTGGGGTTGTTTCGCACCCCTTTGGAATGTAATAGTACCTCTTTCTTCCTTACATTATGTAAAAGGGGCTTTTTAAGCTTGCAAAGGTTCCCCCTTTTTAAAAAACCAAAAATGTGCTCGTCTCAGAATGTTTTAAAAACTAACTCGATTTTGTTAGAAGCCACACCCCTTCCCAAAGGGAAACCTTGCCCCCGGGAAAACGATTTTTTTGGGGGCGCCGTCTTTCCTACCTGCTCTTTGAAGGCGACCTGCATACTACGTTGGGGCAGGCGCGGGGTCCCCCCCTCAAGTTTTTAGGCTTCAGGTCTGTTCTTAATGGGGGGGGCGTGCGCGCCGCAAATGGAACTTCCCCCAAGGTCATGGGAAAGGTCAAGCTCAAAATTAACTCTCCGGGAAAATGTATCATTTTTTATTTGTTGTAGATGATGCTATATCTCATTTATCCTCTTAGGTTACAACTTTATCACAAGGGTTTGGGAAATTCATCAGCAACATGACGGGGATACGTCACACACCAAGGGGGCTTTTTTCGTCTTACCACGCCGAGTTCTGTTTGGCACTCCTCTTCTAACTCTGCAAATACAATTGTTGCTGTCATGTATTCGTTGGAATCACCTGCAGTCAACCCCGACGCCAGACGACTCTCCGAAGGACAACCAAACTCGACGCTCGTTCTTTGCCACCAATGCCCCCACGCAGGATCTTCGGAATCGCTGCCATACCACTTCGACATCGAACGTAGTTTTCCACGGTAACAAATCCCTCATCATTCTCTTGGGCGCACCAGTTTGACACGCCTGCTTGCATTGTCTCCTCAAATCTCGTTTCCCCTTTTCACAGACTCGATGGTTCCCGTGCGTATCACAGCTATGGACGGGACGTCCATAGCTGTGATACGCACAGCTTGGCACACCTGGTGCTTGCAGTCAGGTGCTTGGCACACCTGACTGCATCCGTGTGAAGGTACTCTGTGCTCTCCCCGCAATCTATGAGGTAGCCAACAGAAAGAGTGAGTTGCTCCTAAGCAACGTAACCTGCACTCCTGTTTTGCCCGGCCCCTGGGAAAACCCAGAGTTCGACTGTGAAGGTCACTGCCTCCCCGTCGTTGAAGTAACCCCCCCCCTTTGCACCTGTTTCAAAACGTCAGCTACACGGGCCCCTGACGCACCCGCCCTGAAGGACTGGCGTGTTCCCCCCCTATGGACTTTGCAAAGAAGGATTTCTTCGACATCTGAAGGAGTTCACCTCCTTACTACCAACCAAGGACCGCACTTGGGATGCACCGATGTACTTCGGCATCGCATTGACCTCATTCTAGGTACGAAGCCTATTTACATACCTTCTTACCGTATCTCTCACAGCCGCCGATCTGCCTTCAAAGAGGCCACCGACGCCTTACTCGCCCAG
>NC_051405.1:14332762-14332831 GCF_015228065.2 Penaeus monodon
TCGATACGCACCCTTCTCCAAGCACTAGGCGAGGGATATGCTATCATTTCGTCGATAGACTTAGCACAT
>NC_051405.1:14332893-14333980 GCF_015228065.2 Penaeus monodon
TGGACATTTTGCTTTCACTAGAAAGCCCTTTGGTTTTAGAAATTCGCCTATTACCTTCTTGAGATTGATGTCACTGATTATGCAAGGATTGATTGGTGATGTAGCCTTCCTCTACTTAGATGACTTACTTATCGCCTCCACGAATATAAATTGAAATTTGTCTTCCAGCGCCTTGCTGACGCGAACTTGACAATAAATGTCAAGAAATGCCTGCTCTTTCGCAATCAGACTGAGTTTCTGGACCACAGCGTCGAGTCAGCCAGGTTACGCCCCAACGACAAAAAGGCACTGGATGTACAGAATTTCCCGGTACCTTCACCAGTCACTCAGGTAAAATCTTTCCTTGGTCTAGCAGGATTCTACCGCCCCTTCATCGAGAAGTTCGGTACCATCGCCGAACCTGTGACCCGTCTCCTGAGGAAAGGCACTCCGTTTACCTGGTCCAGTAAACAGCAACAAGCATTTGGAACTCAAGCAACGCTTCATCGAAGCTCCAGTTCTTTCATTTCCCGACTTTAATAAGACTTTCTATCTCGCCACAGATACCTCGTCTATAGGGTTAGAAGCCACCCTTATGCAACGCCACGATGGGCGCTACAAACTCATCGCTTTCGCCAGTCGAAAATTGAACCAAGCCAAGAAAAAATACTCTGTCACTGACCTCGAGGCCCTCGCCGTCGTTAGGGCTCTCAAGCACGTCAGAGAAATCATTTTAGGTTACGATATTCATGTTCTAACCGATCATTGCCCACTTAAGTATATCCTCACAGATTCAAGGCATGTTAAAGGTCGTCAAGCCAGATGGGTAGACACACTTCTGGAGATTAACCCCAACATTGACTACATTCCCGGCTCACCAAGCAAGATAGCAGACTCGCTATCACGAAATGTCTCAGTCAATCACCTTTCTGTCCTCTGCCCCCTGAAACTCCAGGCGAAGCAACGAGACGATCCACTGTATGTTGATATCATCGCTTACCTCGAGGGTAACACTAAGCTTCCGCCGACGAATCGAAACCTCCCCATCGAAGAATTCTACTTCTGTGACGGCCTGCTCTACCGGAAATTAGCTCCCAAGGATTTTACG
>NC_051405.1:14334009-14334884 GCF_015228065.2 Penaeus monodon
CTCCCAAGGATTTTACGTAGATCCAAGCAACGTCGTACGTACAATCAACTGGTCATCCCCATAGTATTCAAGCACTCCACGATACTCATACTTCGGGACATCAACTATTTTCTAAACTTTGCAGCTGGCTCGCTCTCGCTGTTATTTCCCCAGACTTAGTCCACGTATTATCAAACACGTCAAAAGCTGCCAGATCTGCTCCACTACAAGGGACACACCGTCGCCCCAGCGCCTGCACTCACCTACAACATACCAGAACAACCCTTCGTCAGAGTGAGTATGGACATTCTTTCCGGTTTCACTCCCACGCAAAGAATCGAAATCGCTACCTGCTCGTCATGATTGACAATTTCAGCTGCTATACTGACTCACCCCTATCCCTGACAAGAGTGCAGACACTGTCACTCGCGCCTTCCTCTCACACGTCATCTGTCGCCATGGTGCCCCTGAACAACACACGTGTGACAACGGTATCTAATTCACTAATCGAATATTCAACAGCCTATGCAAACTCCTTAACATTGACCTTATTCATATACTCCAATACAGACCTCAGGCAAATGGCCTCGTCGAAAGACTCAACAGAAAGATCCTAAACGTCTTCAGAATCTCCATCACCGCACAAGACAATGAGTGGAACAATGGATTCCCGTCACTCAGGCTGCCATCCACAACACCTTCCATTCTTCCCTCGGTGACGATCAGCATCACCCCTATGAAGTTCTGTAACAACGCCCTTCTCCCGTCTACGGAGATGACTCCGCGAGACTTTGTCTTAAGTTTCACCCACTGCGGCCGGATGAGAACAATCCTGGTTAGGTGGCCGTGCGGTTTAATAACCTCTCACCTCTTCCTCACCCTAGACCTCCCGCAGT
>NC_051405.1:14335331-14336420 GCF_015228065.2 Penaeus monodon
TTAAGCATTAGCATTTTTTTTCTTAGATTGGGTAATTTAATCTTTCTTGTCTTTGTCATCTGAAGTCATGTCTTGCATGAACTTAATTCTGCCCTCCATTCCTGCATCTCGGATCATGTCATCCAACTTGTGCAAGTCCTTGAGAGAAACTTGACCACTGCCTCGCTCAGCTTGGGTGCCCATCTGAGGTGGGAGTTCAAAAAATATATGAAAAGGTATAATGAGTATTAAGCTTTTTTTATTTAAAAATTGGCATATAATGCAAAACCCTGAATGAAAGCAAAATTCCCAAGACAATTTTCAGATTAAAATCATTCTATCTTACAGTAACTAAAGTAAGTAAAGAACTACACTCATATATTACAGAAAATTATCATCCAAACCGTTAATTACATCACTTTAATATTTGTTCAAATGTTTAAATTGATGATATGATCTTTTGTGGTGGATTTAAGAAGTATATTTTGTCCATCATACCTGTTTTGGATCTGGCTTCCATCCGATCATATAAATAATCTGGAATGTTGCTGGAATCCCATTTTCATTCCCATACATTTCTAGAAAAAAAAGAGGGAATAAAAACTGGAAATGAAAATATAACCAAATTGAACTGCTTTATTATCATTCGTTTCCTACTCACGGTTCACTTTTCTTTCTTTCAATAAATGGAATAACTGAAGTCTAAAGGATAAAGAATAAAAACTTAAAAAAATTAAAAACTACCTTGATAAATGGCACTAGCAGCAAGCAGTGTGTCCCTGTGGAGATGGGGTTTACGATTGATACCAGCATTATTTTCTGCCATTCCTTGAAGGTCCCACATCAGTTCAAACATGGATGGGAAACCAACAGAAATCTCATCTGTGTCCTAAAAAAAAGTTTTGCATATAAATGTTATAAACTAAAGTTATTCATTCAGAAAGATATCCTATGTATTCAAAATCTAAAAGTACATTGATATCAATAAATTTTAGCACTCCTTTTTTAACATTAGTGTGAACAAGCAGCAGTACTGCAAAACATTCATAATGCTACACTCGTACCCAATATTTTGTTCACATTTTATACATTTTCACTGATACCAAAAAT
>NC_051405.1:14336479-14336707 GCF_015228065.2 Penaeus monodon
TCACTTACAATTTTTGACATAGAAACCACTTGGGTTTAGGAGGCTGGATATCCCCCTTATCTCAGCAAAAGGTGACACATGTGCAGAAAAGCCCTGTGAGAGAGGAGACTTTACACCTTCAAACCTACACTACTGTTTTCCTTCTGTCTCCATCTTTATTGACAAGTGGAATTATTCTGTAGTTACCATTAACCTGATACCGGTGGGAAAATGTAATGTTAAACTGTA
>NC_051405.1:14337168-14337308 GCF_015228065.2 Penaeus monodon
ACAACCCCCCAAAACACACACACCACACACTACTTTCCCCCAATGACTAACTTTGTAGTTATACTATAGAGAAATACTTAATTTTACTTCTACAGTAACCCCCTGAATTTGGATGACATGACCATCTCCCAGTGAAAAAA
>NC_051405.1:14337875-14339464 GCF_015228065.2 Penaeus monodon
ATCCAAGGGTGTAATTTATACGAAATAAATATAATATGGTCTACTACTGAATTATATATTAGTTAAAAATTATATTCTATAATAAAAATTGCATCATCAATTCTTTATTATTTTTCATATATATTCCAAATCACATTAACATTGCACATGGATGCCATGCAGTAGGCAGTACTGCCTGCCCTGGGGCCAAGATAGCAAATCAGTTCCCATCAGTACCAGTATATATATATATAAGCATACTGACTACTCTCACACAAATATGAATGCCCATCAAATCTCACCTTCTATTAATAATCAGCTACAAAGGCTTATAAAAAACCCCATCTTTTTTCCCGTAAATTCAGCTGTTCACTTTATATACAAGCAGAGTTCTCTCACACAATTATCAACATGCATGAAATTTTACCATATTTTATTCATTCATTCACCTATCAAATGCCTTTTTCTCATACAAATCCCCATTTCCCTGCCAGTTCAACTTCCTCTCAACAGAATTCAAAGAAGATGAAAGAGAAGCAAAGGGGAACACAAATAAAGAAAAAAAAAAGGAAGGAAGGGGAAAATGCAAGAACAATTAGTGGCCATAAAATCTTGAGAATAGCTACAAAAGAAAATCCTATAGGCATATAAAATTTCAAATAACTACAGTAAAGCCTCACATATGACAAATTTGCATTTCATGATTTTTGCCAAAAATCACATTTGGTGACCATATTATGACCAAAATCGAATTAATTGCAATTTCCTCCTCCACCCTTTGCTAAAAACTGTATATTATCTCACAGAAAATTAAATGCCATGTATATTGATAAGTGACCATTCAATATGGGGAAGGGAGGAGTCAGCCAGTAACAGATGATGATCATATGGTTGGTAATAATCTCCCTCTCATTATTATCAAACAAAGGATTATAATCAAAACAATCTCTTCATTTACTACCCTTAACCTCACATCATGATATTTGAGAATAATACACAAAGAAATTTGCATTTTTGTACTCAACAAGAAAAAATCAATAAAGACTGCTGCATCTACAACCAAATGGATTTTTTTTTTTTTACCTTATTTCAATTATTTAAATTTTGCAAATTCACATGCCAAGCTTTTTTCAGTCCCAAAATTTCCCAAATAAGGCTTTATGAAATAAAAAAAGAAACATCCCTAGAAAAATCTTGAAAATAGCTGCAAAAGAAAGATTTATGTATAAAATCTCAAAGAGTAACTTACACCTTCTCTCTCTAGTTCAGCCAGCACCAAAGACGAGCGAAGTTCATATAGAGTGTCTCCCCCAAACACTGATGCCAGGAACACACCATCTTCTCCCAACACTCGATAGATTTCCTTGAGGCAACCCGGCAGATTGTTCACCCAGTGAAGACTGAAACGATGATTAAAGCAATTAACTCACAATAATGCATCAATTCTTGCATACTTAAATATTTTGGTTCTAAAAAACATATGTAAGTACATGTGTATGCACACACAAAAATTCTGCTACTTCATATTAGTCTGCATGTGGAACTATTAAAGTGAAACCTATCATTATAATGAGAGTGGAATACTGTACAATCTTCAAGAGTATAAACAT
>NC_051405.1:14339556-14339993 GCF_015228065.2 Penaeus monodon
AGTACCCTTCATAGCAGGATATGTTGTACTACTTGGCAACTCCCCTCCTAAATTGTTATAATGATATTTTTAATAGTTTTAGAAATTTAAGATTTACTTATTAATCCTAAATCAATATTGAAAATAACATAAATATTCATATTTAACTATTTTATAGAAACAACCACTGGAGAGAGATTCATTTGCATCATTTGTAACTTATTTACTGACACGATGGAACACAGCTGCAGCCTTCCTCTAAGCAAAGTAATGCAGCCACTAAATAATTTACAAACACAAATATTCCCCAGTGTGGTGTCACTGAAAAATAGCAGACAGACTTCTCTTACAAGCATTTATCAATATTCACTGACAATGAGATGCTGTCAATAGGACTGAATCCTCCAACAATATAAATATCATGGGAAACATGAGTTCTATGTGTATTTATTAGGCGC
>NC_051405.1:14340030-14340608 GCF_015228065.2 Penaeus monodon
TTAATTAATAAATATGTAAATAATTCATTTAAAAATAACTACTGGAGTGGTTACAAGAATTTAGAAGAAAAGCGAATATATACACATGAAATCAATTCCTGTCAAGAGTTTATATAAGAAATTCTTCCAGTCCTAGCATAATTGTATCTAAATACATCAGAAAGTTTAGAAACATATCTACATTGTTCCCCCATTTCTACTTTCTATCTCAAGCTAGAAAAAGAAGAAGAAAGTTTAAAAAGCAAATATCAAAGTTTGATATCCTACAATATTTTAGCATTAAAACTTACTTCAAATTTGATATAACGAGATCAAGTGCTTTATTTTCGAAGGGAAAACTTTCTTTCTTCATCAATCACCATCTTCGTAAACTTCACATCCTGGGGGGTTTCAGCAGATTCCAACATTGAGGGACAAATCACCATTACAGCTCTTCTAATGAAGCCTAAGAGAAAAGGAGAATGTGCTGATTATTATCTCTGAATCCATTTTTTTCAATAGTTCTTTCTCTTCCCTTAAGCAATGCGCCAGGAAAATGCTAGCTCATTATCTATATCTAATCTATACATACATACAAA
>NC_051405.1:14341889-14342123 GCF_015228065.2 Penaeus monodon
GAGCATAGCATTTTCCTGGCGGCATTGCGTTAAGGAAGAGAAAGAGACTATGTGAAATAAATGGGATTCAGAGATAATAATCAGCACATTCTCCTTTTCTCTTAGGCTTCATTAGAAGAGCTGTATATGAGTGATTTGTCCCCATCAATGTTGGAATCTGCTGAAACTCCTCAGGATGTGAAGTTTACGAAGATGGTGATTGATGAAGAAAGAAAGTTTCCCTTCGAAAATAAA
>NC_051405.1:14342223-14348141 GCF_015228065.2 Penaeus monodon
ATCTTGCATGCTGCACATTCTTTAAAGTATTCTCCATAAACTCTAAAACTTCCTCCTTTTCTGCAGGGATGGTAAGCTCTTCTGCCTGGCCATCACCAGGCTGCTGGGAGGCAACTTTCCTTCGACTGAAAGGACTGGGTTCTGTCTCACTAACTTCCTCTAAAAATCCCATCATAGATTTTGCCATGATATTTTCTTGTCTTGGGGCTTCTTCTTCCAGTGATGTCCAAGGCTGCATTGGATGCACCATTATCACAACTCGTGGGAGATCAAATCCTCTTTCTGAACCTCTGCTTGAGCTTGCCCTCACCAAGGATATTGGTGTATCTTCTTCTCTTTCTTGGAAAAGCACATGGATGTCACCACTACGTACTTCATAGGAACTATAGGGCATGTGTGGATCTATGGTAGTAACAAATTCAAAGTCCTGCAATACTAAAGACAGTATATCTTTTCTGACATTTCTTTTCCACCAAGGAACCCTATCCATATTGGAAGTGGGCCGTAAATCAGGTATTGGAAATCTAAGTTTTACTGTCAGAGATGATGAAGATACTTTGACATGGACACGTGTCTCTGGGTGAAGAGTTGCATCATCTAAAGTCTGTTTGAAACAAGCTTGATTATTTATATAACTTGGGGGTAGTTCTGGAGAGAACACTTCTTCTGTTGCCTTTGTGCAAACCTGTTGTCTATTGATTAGAGCAGATATGCGATCTACTATAGACATATCAATCTCTGATACACAGTCACCCAAATTAACTTTGATATCTAACTTAGGTGTGCTCATCCTCCTAGTTCTTCCCATGGCAGTCATATTTTGGGACTGTGAGATCTGTACTCTAAGCTTTGGTTCCACAGTGCCTCCATAAATAGCCTCTGTGGTTGGTTCTTTCAAAGTTTCCTTGAAAGTTAGCAGTTCAGAATATTCTATCTTTGCAGGAGATACTGATGAATCCACAAGGCACTCAAGAATTTCAGCACAACCAAGTGACATATTCACACTCATTTCCCATCTATTTGCAAGGCTCTTCTCACTACCTTCAATTGTTAAAGGAGCTGCCATAAATCTTAAATGATTAATTTGACAAGCATCAGCAAATTTTTGCTTGGCCTCATGGAATGCACCATAGCTATAGCCTGATAATCCATGCACACCAAGTACAGAAAAAAAGTCTTCTGACTTTGCCTGCATTTCTGCAACTGAGGCTTTTGATACCATGTTTGAGTTGTCTAGTGATGGTGTCAAGATATCCTCATGAAGCACAACAGCTGCCAAGCTACTAACCTGGACTCGGAAATGAGTCACTACCGCAGAGGGATCATCCATGAGTTTACTACCATGTTCACTTTTCTTTTTAGTAGACCCCCCTATTGCATGATCACCCATCATGACACCCACGCCTGTGTAGCGGAAGGTGGGTGTTGTTGAGGCTCCAACAGTTGCAGACTTCACAGTGCTACCTGACATATTTGAGCCAAAAGAACTTTCCATATCAGAGCAGCCTGAGAGCTGACTACTAGACATATTTCTCATAATTCCTGGACCACTACTCATGGGTACAAATTCATCATCACTGTCTTCTAATGGTGTCACAGACCAACCCTGATGAAGATTAAGAGCCTGACTTGCAACAGTATTTGAACGAAGTTCTTTCCGAAGCTCACTCTCTACTTTACGGAAATCATGTGGATCCATTGGTTTCTGTTTGGTACGCAACATACCTGGAGTTTGTGTATCAAGGTCAAGTTTATCTGGAGATGCTATGCCCTCTGATAACTCCATTAGTAGGTGAATTTGCCTAGGCGAGAGGAACATTATAAGAGATCCACAGTTCATTCGTAGATCTACTTTTGGGCCCATTACATCTGCCTGTTTAAGTTTTAAGCTAATTTCCTGGGAACCAGTTAGTTTAGCAAAGAGAATAGGCTCCATTGGAATGCTTGCATTGGTAATGAGCTTCTTTACAGTTTTCTCATGATTCTCATGATTGTACTCAAATTCCTTACCTTCTGTTGGAGACGTGTCAGCTGTCTTATAAGAGTCTCCTGACACCTTGGAACCACCAGATTCTGGTGATGAATTTGAATCTGATGATACTACAATTCCTGACTTTGTCATTGTTTTACTCTTAGCTGGAAATTCATCAGTGTACATGGTAAGTCCTTCAATATGAAATTTCTTAGATGCAAATGCAGGCTGCTCATATCCTGCTCTACATGATTCTGAAGTTGGAGTGCCTTTACCAAGCCCTGCCTCATCAAAATAGTCCACTTTCTTGATCCGAACTTCTAAGGATACTCCTGACTGACTACCTTTTGGTGTATGTTCTAGTCTGATAATTATGTCAAGGAAACGGACTTTAATTCTGTTAAGTACTGTATCTATTGCCTGTGCAAAATGTTCAATGCCCTCAATCATCTGACTAGAATCTTTTCCTACTGGGTCCTCCATTTCACATTCTTCTTCATGATGATTAAGGCACTCCTGAGCAATTTGCATGGATGTTGTCATGCTCATAGACTCGATCATGGAATCTACCATGGATACATCCTCAGACCTTTGTTTGGGCTCGATGGTCACCATAAGCCCAGACACTTCCACAAAGCAACTTTCCGACAGGAGGGCATGCCATGGAACAGACACACATATTTCACCAATATAACCGTCCACAAACTTTACGGGAAGATTTAATTGATCAGCAACCTCATTCAGGGCAGCCACATCCAGAGTCAACTCCTTTATGGCCCCCGTTCCATTGTACAAATCCACTGTCAGCTGATCCAGAGACAGCTTTTCTTCCAGGAACTGTCCTACGTATCTTTGTAACAGATATCTTATAGCCCTTTTCTTGATGGCATCCGACCAAGGGAAGTACCAGGGCATTTTAGATATAGTCTCTAGTCCCAAACGTAACATTTTGGTTATTTTCTACTCTCCATGGCGTAAGATTCCCTTTGTTGAACTACGTCGCAGGTAAACAAGGCTGCTGCTGCGTCAGGACACCCCCGTTACAGACGCCTTGTGTTACGGCGCCACTTATACCACCTTATTCACATTCCATTCGTTATCTTGAAGAACAACAAAAAATGCATACACATAGTTCTATAATATACAATTACGTCACCAGATAGTTGGCACCATGAAGATAAAGCTAATAATAATAATTCGTATCCGATTCCCAGTTACGAAATTGTAACCCGGATTTAAGGATCTTTCGAAGCCAAACACCAGCTGGGTTCCAATACTATTTCTCGGATCAATCAGCTGATTCGGGAATCATTTTTAGCTTCGCTCTTTTATTACCTTGAGCACAGGACATGACAGATGGTTTCTGCACATAATGTATCTACGACTGGGCACCATCACATTAATAACCTCACGTTAATAACAGGCTTCTGCGTATGTGCGTTTTGATCACCTACCTCGGACAAAGCTTCTCCACCTCCTTCCGCTTTACCCGACTGATTTTGGGACGCATGTGCGTTTATTTTTCTTGTGGTATTTTCATCTTCTAATACATTGCATGAAAATGAATAATTGAATGTGTACCATATGCCGAGTTACTGAAAATAACTACGGGTAATGCAAACACTGCCAGCTGTTTGCATATTTACGTTGCTTTTGTTTTGCTATTTTTTAACACAGGAAATCAATATTGTAGTCGACTACCATTCTGACAGTATGGCAGATGCTAAGTCTTGCGAATAAGAAGTATGTAAACCCGCTAAAAAGCTTCATAATTTATGAATTGCATGTTAAAGCTAAATTGCTAAATAAATACGATGTAAAATATTTGAAGCATTATTTATTTACTTTTGGCTAGTTATTGGATGGTTAGTCGCGCTTCCCCCAGAGTTGTCATTTGTATTATTTTCACCGTTTGCATCGCTAATCTATTTCCTTGTTTTGAGTGAAGCGGTACTGTCGAAGAAATCAGTTAATCTACCCCAGACTAAATTGTAAAAATAAGGTAGAGAATTTTGCGAAAAAAATCCGAGGAGATGAGATCAAAATTAAGAATAAGTGGGTAGCTGTCACGTCATGTATTTCACTCCACGGTGAAACTAGTGGCTATTAAACTTGCCATCTTCCAGCAGAAGTGACGTCGCTCTGACATGTAACTCGATAAAAATGCTAAAGTGGACAAATATCTAAAGGTTCGGGACGCCTATACGTTGGTGATAATTGGCGTAGAGGGTCGTAGAAGTGCGCGAGAGAAGGAAAGAGGATGGAGACGCCCAGCCCAGCAGGAGCGAGGCAGCCCTCAGCACCGTCAGCGCCTTCAGGAATACAGCTGATCGAGCGTTCCTCCAGCTGCGAGGGGGACACGCAGCACTATGGGCTTCAAACAGCTACAAAACCCCAGCAGCAGCCACAGCACACGCGGGTGTACCAGCAAAACCACCTGCCAGTAGCTCAGAACATCAATTTGCAGTGAGTACCAGGGTGCTCTTGGGGTTTCTGAGGCATATTTTGTTTTTGTGTTTACGCTGCTGTGGTTTTCTTCTGGGTTATTTCTTTGCAATTTTGTTGGGCGGTTTTGCTTTGAAGTTGCAGTTAGAGACAAAAAAAAAAAAAAAGATAACTAGTGGAGGGCTTATGGTTTAAGAGAAAGGAAAGGTCTGTAGTGTTCCTTTTAAATTGGTTTTCTTTTTATTTTTCATATTATCAACATATTTTTTTATTGTGCTGTGGCTCGTGTTATCTCTGTTTTGTATTGTTCAATTTTTGTTGGTGTTCTTTGAATAGAATTTAGGAATAATATTAATAGTTTAGTAACATTTTGGTTACATGCAAAATTTTCCTTGTAATGCATGGCTGTGGAAAAGTGAAACTATACCCAGATTTATTCTTATGATTTATAAACGAAGTTAGTTGTAATCACATGTCTAATTGGGTGCTAACCTTTTGAGGGCAACAAACAGTAGGATGAAATTGGGTGATTTTAGATTAGTACCAGTAATTTGTCAGACAAACATGCCACGGTAACTTAATTTTGAAGGCTTTTATATTTAGATCATTTGTTTAGAAAAAAAATGAGTTTGGTAGGACTAGAAAAATCTGTATATGAGAAAAAATATATGCTACAGTGACTGCAAAGTAATGTCAAACTAAATTTAGGATACAGATACCTTGTATCACTAAAAGTATTGTAAATGCAAGAAAATACATAAGCTGAAGTATCAGGTGGCTCGTAGAGCTTAGGAGAACATTTACAAGATCTAAGAACATCTTAGTATATTTTATGCAGTTGCCACCATCTTATCAGTAACCCAGTAGATGGTACTGGTCTTCTTATCAACTAGGATGATGTAGGGACTATAAACAGCAGTTGTAGTGTGGTAACTCATTCACTGGCTAGCTTTGTTGGGAAAGTTGATAGTCTGAAATAGCTGTGACTCGGTTGGTTGGTGTTAGACTTATAAATGAGAATTAATTATGCAACATGCTAATCTTTCTTACACACATTTTCTCTGTCTGTCTGTGTAATTGTCTGTCACAGTCTCTACCTCCTCCTTCCTAATTTAGAATTAGTAGTAATGTTGTATGTGGAGGATGTTGAACTTTCAAACTTGATTCTGCTAATGAAAACAACTACAATAAAATTAGGAATGCTGTTAATGTTTGATATTCTCAAGGAGTGTTTACTGGCCTTGCTCTGTGATATTTGCTTTTTCATGCTGCCTTTTAATCCTCATCAAGGATTACAAGCCTATAGAGATAAACTTGCAACAGTGACATGGCAGAACTTGTGGATGACAGGATGGTAGTCTTAGTACAGTGGAATGCTAAAAATGTCCCACATGTACCAGATTTTGAATTGCTATTACAAGTTTGTTTGGAAGTGAATTCTGCTATATTATATTAAGTGTACTAGTATTTATTGGTGTTTTATTGTAATGTTTATTTTTTT
>NC_051405.1:14349377-14349619 GCF_015228065.2 Penaeus monodon
TTACCATTGATATGTATAAATGTGTGTGTTTACATTTGCGTTTATGCAATATGTGTGAGCCTCTTAATTTGAAATGTTCCGTCTAGAGGCAGCAAGGCAGAAAGTTCGTCCCTTTCTCACAAAGTTGTCAGCCTTCTCTCGCGTCGGTGAATCGCGGCGAATCCCTTACCGCGCGAGCTCACCTTTAAAGGGAGTGGGCGGTCATCCCCTCGCCCTTGGAGAGGGTGGGCGGGATCGCGAGA
>NC_051405.1:14349653-14350094 GCF_015228065.2 Penaeus monodon
CATAATCGCTGAGTGGTCGTGAATGTGGCACCTTTTGCTTTATCTGAAAGGGTGTGTTTTGTGTGCGATAATGGCCTGGAAGACACACTGTGTCGAAGACGTAGATGGGCGTAGAGCAGAAGTACACGCGTATTTGTGTTGTGTCCGTGGCCGTGGAAGGTCCCGCTTTATCGCGTAGTAAGGGGCAGGGGGCAGTTTTCCGACATGTACGCGCGGTGTGAGTAAGGCGGTGGAGTTGGAGCCGCGCCGGAATCCCTTACACATGGTGGCAGTCTTTTAGGGGGCCATCGCTCGACCCTTTGCTCGGTGCCAGCGCTGCGGACGGCCTCGCATTCGCGTATTACGAAACCGATACGTCACGCCCCCCTTCTCACACTTTCTCGTTTTATTCTGGCGTATCATTCGTAGTTGTATTATAGTACCAGTTTCGATCTCACTTAG
>NC_051405.1:14350450-14351422 GCF_015228065.2 Penaeus monodon
AAGGTCTTCCTCGTTACATTAAATCACTAGGTTATTTATTTTGTTAATTTTTATTGCATTAACTATTTTCGTTGTGCATGGGAATATCTGTAGTGGTGCTCCTTTAATATTATCTAATAGAATTAGTATAGACCTGCGAACCCCCTGTTATTAATTCATACTCTGAGACAGGAAGTAAACATCTTGGATACTATAGGTGAGAAAAGAAGCTTCATGTGTCATTTAGTAAACAGTTTAAGCAGAACGTTGAACGATGTCACGAATTCATTTCATATTTAACGTTAAGTATATAGTGTAGAAAGGAAATGCCAAGTACACGGATGGCTTCGAGACGCTCGTAACGAAACAGCCGAGAAAAGAAGCCAAGAGCAAGAATCCAAGAGGAAGAACCGTTGGGTGAAAACGAGGCGAGAATCATCATTTGAATTTGCCCCCAGCCAAGGCGGCGCCCGACCTGGCTGGCCGGGTCGCTCGGTCTGCGACGTTGGCAAGATTCGTCCGCGTGATAAAGAAGCCGAGGTTCCGCGGAAGGAAATGTTACCATCGTAATGCCAGGCCGAAAGGTAGGCGGGAGCACCGTAGCTGGGCCAGGAGCTGTGCGACGGGGGAGGTTCCTGCTGCGAGGGCTTGGCTGTCGACCAAAGCACATTGCAGAGGCATGGGGACTGCGCCGGGATGCCTTCGGGGGGCGCACGCGAACTCGGAATCCACGCTGTCGGGTCGTGCGCCGGACTCGGGTCTCCGGCGGTTTCGCGTCTTGGCCCAGGTGACATGCGTTGCGTTGCCCGCTCGATGAAAATATAAACCGTTTATCGTGAATGTATTCTCTTTGTCGAAAAAACATATTCTCAATCGTGCTCTGGAATAATGCACGGGGTTATTGTTGCTCTAGTTTTAGATCTGCCTATCAGATTTTACAATTTTTATTTGAATTCCAGTTCAATCTGAAAAGTGCTGTATTCGGTTCTCTCT
>NC_051405.1:14351713-14352250 GCF_015228065.2 Penaeus monodon
CTCGCCTAATAAATTCTTGCAGTGTCTCTGTGGCTGATGTTCCCCCGAGAGCCAGATTAACTGCTAGCATCTTGTGTAAGACGTTGCGAGATCACCAGATGACGGGCAGATAACAGAGGAACAAGGCTTAAGTTCGGTCGGTACGCTTTTCTTGTTACTTAAATTGTCTGTATGTCATGTTACTTTTTTTTTTCTTTTTTTGTGGTAAATCTGATCGTGGGTGGATGTGAGCCACTGATTTGTTTTGTGTGTGGTTGCGATAAAACGAGAACTTGATAGTATTACGTTGGATCGAGCTCGTGATATCGGCTGCCGACACGATCACGCTTGTGTTGTCGCGGATGGAAAGATATTTTTGAGGTGGTCAAGCGGAGGCGGATTAGGCCTGTGGATAGATTCGGGTCCAACGTTCAAGGATGCGCCGGCCCTAGGCGGTGCTTGCTGGAAGGTTTTGCGATGGGCGGGGGCAGGAGGGGGGAAGGAGAAGAAATTGGTTATTGGATTTAGAAAACGACTTGTAGGAATAAGCCCCCCTCC
>NC_051405.1:14352418-14352911 GCF_015228065.2 Penaeus monodon
GTTGTGAGAGATTTGTGAGTGAACAGATTCAGTCAAGCGGTGCCATGATTGAATCTAGTGTCACTTTGAGTAAAACGTAACTTCTTGTTCCCATGAGAAGTAAAAGTTCAGACATTTGTCATGTTTGGGATTTAATAGTAAAAAACGATGCTTTTGCGACTGCAAATACCGAGCCGTCAGATTACACAACAAGCGTTCTGGAAGATGAAGTGAGACGAGAAGTGAAGCAATAACAGGCATACAAAAAGTGTTGCGAACATTTTAAACATTTTGAACATCATTTTTATTTGCTCTTATATTCAGCCGTCTTGACCGGCCGACAAGCGCTATTAAATGGCTTTTGTGGAGCGAGCGAAGAATAATGTCAAGAGGTATTGGATTCCTTTCGCTCCTTCGCGTCGGCCGGTACTTAGTGAGACCATTGAGCAAATTTATGGCCTGATCAATACGTCAGCCAGGATCGCACTGTCTGCAACTATGGGGGGGAGGGGTA
>NC_051405.1:14352956-14353497 GCF_015228065.2 Penaeus monodon
AGTCAATTATTGCAGGGAGGTGGATGGTAATTATGATTCTGCGTTAGAGAATCTCGTGGGTTAGATCAGGTTTATGTGGGCGACTAATCAGATGACTAGATTTTGTAAAATGGAAATAGGGCAAGTGGATATATAACTATAATTTAGTGATTGAACCGAAGTGACCATTACAGCCGAGTGATGTAATGATACTTTGAGATGGAATTCTGGGCTCGTGCGGGGTTTTCCGGCGTTGCTGACGGCGGTTTCAGCCTGGCTGCCCGGCCGGTCCCGCTCGTGCCGGAAGTCCGCCATTGTCCTCGCGGCCATTCCAATCCGGCGGTCACGTCCGCGCTTAAACAGGCGGCTCTCGCTTGCTCGCGTCCCCAGCGCGGGCCGCCTGCCTCGTCAGCAGTCCCCGAAGGCGGGCGATCCGGGCGAGAGAGCGGCGGTGGGTGGCTCATCTGGGCTCGGCGCGGGGGCGAACCGCAATTAGTTCCCCTTGGGAAGACACTCGCGGGCGACGACCGACTCGTGTCGTAATCTGATCGATGAAACATTG
>NC_051405.1:14353687-14355946 GCF_015228065.2 Penaeus monodon
CGGCCTTTGCAGCGTTATAAAGCGTGATGCTGCAGAAGCGGCCCTTCTCATGGTTACTTAATCTCGTTTGCTAAGTCTTGGAAATTAGATTTAAGTTAATTCAAGTTTGCTGGTAGTGACACGGCGGCTTGTAGACTTGTAGGCCTATTTTTTTTCGTAGCTACACGTGAAGTTTACGGGGAAATAATGGCCCATTTCTCGCTCTTTTATTTTTTCTTACCTTGTTCTTTTCATCTCCAGTAATTTCTCATATCTCTGTTCTCTCGTTTTCCCGTCTCCCCCCTCTCCCCATTCTCTCTCCCTCCCTCCCTCCCCCTCTCCCCATTCTCTCTCCCTCCCTCCCTCCCTCCCTCTCCCCCTCTCCCTTTTCTCTCTCCCCCACCCCTACTGTCTGCCCTTCCCCCCCTTGCCTACTGTCTGCCTCTCCCCCTTTCCTCTTGTATAACCCCAGCAGTAAGTGTATACGTGTGTCGAATCAGGGATATCCTAGACCAAGAACATGGCAACATCAATATTTCAGACAGGAGCAGGATAATCGAAAGCCTTGTTACGTCTCGACTTTATGAATTCATTAAACATGTAGACCTCCTTTAACTGCGGTATTTTATGACAAGGTTGTTCATTTTAGCTGGTATTCTTTAAATTTTTACGACATTGCATGGTGACGTGTCAAGGGAATGGCAACTAAATTTTGTTCCCTCTTTGGCTTAAGTTTTGGGTTATTATTGTTTTGTGCTGCAGGAGATGCTTGTATCAACCACCATCGAAATCGGGTCTTCAAGATGATTCTCGAGGAGACAGACGGGGTCACCAGGAACCCGGGGCTTCGGCGTAGTGGATAGAGAGATCATCCCGTACACAGTCTAGGCACGTACATGGTCGTGCCAACACATGTGTGGATGTACAGCGCACCTGTAAAGTAAACAATCCGAGGTGTGGGCGAGGAGGAGTGGGGGAAAGGGGGAGGGGCTACGTGACGAGGATCACGTGATTCGCTCGTGATGCACGCTAACGGTATGACGCCAGTTGCAATGTAGGCTACTGTAGAGCACGAAAGATGATCTTTGATATGAAATACCTCTCAGAAAAAAGGAACAAGGAAAATTAGTAACAAAATAGCAGTGATACGTCTACGGCGAAAACTCTCTCTGCCGTTATCAGTGTTCAGACTTGTATATCTTGCCTGGGGATTCTTGCTTTGTTTATCACTGCTCAGCGGGTCAGTTCTATCAGTGAACCCTGGCAGGTTTTGTGTTACCCGGCCTTCCAGGCTCAAGGACTCGCCCCGCCCGTGCCTGGAGGGAGCGGTGCGGGTAATGCTTGTGAGATGTGAAGGTTTCCGATACCCTCACGCTTTTCACGGTGAAAGAATTCCGTGCGGCGGAGGACCGCTGTGTCATCGCTCGCTCCTCTCGGTACGAATGTCGGTAACGCTTTTTGTTCGCGAAGGATCGAATTCGAAAAGACCGATATGGTATGAACTCCTGAAGCATTTTCTTTGTTTATTTGTTAATTGTATACAAGAAAGTTCCCTCTCTACATTGAATAGAGAGAATTACCCACTGTATTGAAGGATCTGTTCTTTTTATAGAATGTTAGAAAGTTATTTTACCAGTATCAAAATGTTTATTTCGGTAAAAAAAAAAAAAAATCTAGAAGTACTCAAGTTATTCAAAAAACAATTCTAGTGATAAACACTTTTGCTAAATTAATTTTTAATCAGGTGAGTCGGAAGCTTCCTGCCAGACTCTTTCAGCAAAATTCCTTTCTTGAGGAGACCTTTCAATATGTTTGTGCTCGTAATGCACGTATAATACTCGGCACTGCACAAATATAACCCATTTAAGCTATTGTATACATTTTTTGTTTTGTATTTTTCTGTTCTGCTGCCTGTTGAAAACTTTCCTGTTTTCATTTTTAAAGTCTACTGTTACACTTGTTCCGGTGACTTGTATAGTAAATGTTACATTTTGTATGTCTTTGGATGGTGCGTGTTTATGTGATGAACTATATAACACCCCGAATTTCGAGTTTAAGAGATATCTTGATTGTATTCACCATTAATCACATTGTAATGTTTATATCGATAATTTTGCGTGCCCGTTCCGTATACATACGGGTGTCGTGTTTTAGACATCCTCTTTGAGTGACTTCTGTGGTTGTACATATAATTTTTGGCCGCAGCTGTTCGAGGGTTCGTCCACTTGCGGTTTTGCAGTGGGGGTGCGTCTTGCTGCTGCTGCTGTTCATAAAACTCTG
>NC_051405.1:14356756-14357020 GCF_015228065.2 Penaeus monodon
GAAAAGGGAAACTGATCTGGAATAGTTTCGGGGTTGTGAAGGCCGGGATTGAAGGGGAGCTGCCAATTCGTATTTCCTCTCTTAATCCCGGGATTTGTTAGGGGGCAGGGGGCGGAGTTGCCAGCGGGAGCCTCCGGGACATTGTGTTGATTCTGGCTGTTGATTTATCGGTTTATTTGTTTAGTTATGTGGGTCATTTTTAGAGTCGGGGGCGGGGGGGGGGGCTTGTCTACTAAATCGGTTATTGTAGGCTAAATGCCAGAG
>NC_051405.1:14357935-14358085 GCF_015228065.2 Penaeus monodon
TGAGACCAAGGCAGATCGACGACCGTGGGTCTTTTCACTTGTTTTGGGTCGTGCAGGGCTGCATCGATAAATAACCGACGCGTGGCCCCGGAGTGACTGTATAGCTGTAACTTCATGCTTTTATCTCGTAATAATGGACTTGGAGCCGTG
>NC_051405.1:14358970-14359264 GCF_015228065.2 Penaeus monodon
TTCAATATAGAAAAGCCCAAGGAAAGAGAAAAACATCGGCAAGGGAAACCGAATCGAAAAGTGGCGGGGAAAGACCGCAGAGTTATTGCGCATATTTTTTCCCTTCCTTTCCCATCGTGTATCATTTTCACCTCGGCTTTTGCTTTTGCATCTTATTCTTTCTTCATGATCATCCATTCCCTCACCTCCAACCCCTCCCCTCTATTTCCACTTCATTTTCTTCATCTTCCTCTCCTTCCATCTACTTCTCTTCCTCCCCTCCATTTCCTCCTAGTACTCTTGTTCCTTCTCATT
>NC_051405.1:14359326-14359797 GCF_015228065.2 Penaeus monodon
CCCACCTTCTTTCGGTATCGACCTCCGCCATCCATATTACAATCGCCACCTCCACCTCCACTTCCACTTCCACTCACACCTCCATCTGTATCGCTACCCCCATGTCCACCTAACACTCTGCTCCTCCTCCCCCTCCTCTTCCTTCTCTTCCCTCCCACCGTCACCCTTCCCCTCCACTACCTCCACCTTCTCTTCATATCTTCTCCACTGCCTCCCTCCTCCTCAAGCTCTCAGTCTCAACCACAGCCTCTTTCCCCCCTCCCTTCGCACCCCCTCCCCCCTCCGGTTGGATCCTGAGCCCAGCATGCTGTTCACGTAGCGGAGTGGGGAAGGGGGGGTGTAGATTGTGTGCATCACGTTAAGGCAAGCGAGTCGTTCTGATGATCGTTTGCATGTGCCATTAGTACTAACCAGCAGTGGCCTTGGCTCTGATATTTAAAGATGTAATCCATCCGACCCTACTTGATTTTT
>NC_051405.1:14362691-14362968 GCF_015228065.2 Penaeus monodon
TTACCAACTGAACACCACGTTACAAGACCCTCATCATTTTTTAACTTGACCTTACGAGTGAGTTTGCGTGGTTCCGCCGGGCCGCGTTTTATATCTGTCCCTGTTCTTTCCCTGCCCCTTTCCGGCCCGCGTGCTCCTCGGGAACAGGCGAGCCGTCGACACGTTCGTCCGTTTGGGCTGCTTGGGGATGCAGGACCGGCCAGTGCTTGGGATTAGTGTGGCAGTGTCGCGGTGTAGTGTGCATAGTTATTGCAGATGGCTTCGTCGTTCCCGGCGT
>NC_051405.1:14363176-14364091 GCF_015228065.2 Penaeus monodon
TTCATCTAGCGAGAGTCCACTGCCGGTGTTCGCCAAGTTAGCATTGACAATTTTGCAGGTGCCACAGATGGAAGGAGGCTTCTGTTGCAATGCTATCCTTCAACGTCCCAAAATGCCAGGTAACCGCGGTTTGGAATATTCCGTAGATTCACAGTAACGTTTTCGAGGAAAAGTTACGCTCTGCAGGCCATGAATGGAAATATTTGTATACAAAGTGACAAAAAAGAGTGACAAAAAGTAGTCTTGTCACGTGGCCGGAGCGCGTTAGTGTGTGTGGAAAGTTCCAGTCATGATCCTATAATTGGACCAAAATAGTTTGCACTTAAACATGCTGTATATACGTCTGCCATTGCATGCTGTTCCAAGGGACATTATGCTAACTCATCCCCCCACGCGCACAAAGAATAATTCCGGCATGCATTCGAATGAGGTGATATTCTGTAGCGCGAGCATGTACAATACACGAGAGAGGGATCTTTGGAGGGGCGAGCGCTTTGCTTCATTTACCATTCCGGCAGCGGCGTGGCTCTCCTGCGCCGACAAGGAACCCGTCTTGTGGCACCTTGCGTCGCTAGGTCCGTGGACTCCTCCTTCCTGGGCGTGAATATGTGCGCAAGGGAAAGGGGATTTGGCACTTCGATATCGCAGAGGTGTACACGTGAGAGGTACACTCGGTGATAAGCCTCTGACTCGCGGGCGCGTCTGAGTCCATGAGTGTGTATTTGTTAATCAACACTCATCTCTTGTTTTTTTTTTCTTTACCGAAAGTTGTTTTTGAGAGGTGGTGTTGCCGAGTGACCTGGGACTATTTTATAATTTCCAGCCTGTAATGGTATGAATATCACATGTGTTTTTCTGACCCTAGTATTTTACAAGTTAAATAAGTAGTTATTTTTTAAAACAAGGGTGCAAGAT
>NC_051405.1:14364191-14364326 GCF_015228065.2 Penaeus monodon
TTGCAATTCCTCCGTCTTTCCCTTCCCTTTTTCGAAAATCGCTTGGGCAAGTGAGGGCGAAAGGGGTTGGTAGACAGAGGGAAGCTGAGGAAGGTTGCCGTTAAGATAAAATAACACACATGCACATCCACATAA
>NC_051405.1:14364391-14364662 GCF_015228065.2 Penaeus monodon
GAAAAGGGAAACCGATCTGGAATAGTTTCGGGGTTGTGAAGGCCGGGATTGAAGGGGAGCTGCCAATTCGTATTTCCTCTCTTAATCCGGGGATTTGTTTGGGGGCAGGGGGCGGAGTTGCCAGCGGGAGCCTCCGGGACATTGTGTTGATTCTGGCTGTTGATTTATCGGTTTATTTGTTTAGTTATGTGGGTCATTTTTAGAGTCGGGGGGCGGGGTGGGTGGGTGGGGCTTGTCTACTAAATCGGTTATTGTAGGCTAAATGCCAGAG
>NC_051405.1:14365465-14365595 GCF_015228065.2 Penaeus monodon
GACCGTGGGTCTGTTCACTTGTTTTGGGTCGTGCAGGGCTGCATCGATAAATAACCGACGTGTTGCCCCGGAGTGACTGTATTGCTGTAACTTCATGCTTTTATCTCGTAATAATGGACTTGTAGCCGTG
>NC_051405.1:14365746-14365969 GCF_015228065.2 Penaeus monodon
CATTTCAATATAGAAAAGCCCAAGGAACGAGAAAAACATCGGTAAGGGAAACCGAATCGAAAAGTGGCGGGGAAAGACCGCAGAGTTATTGCGCATATTTTTCCCTTCTTTTCCCATCGTGCATCATTTTCACCTCGGCTTTTGCTTTTGCATCTTATTCTGTCTTCATGATCATCTATTCCCTCACCTCCAACCCCTCCCCTCTATTTCCACTTCATTTTAT
>NC_051405.1:14366184-14366457 GCF_015228065.2 Penaeus monodon
AAGCTCTCAGTCTCAACCACAGCCTCTTTCCCCCCTGCCATCGCACCCCCTCCCCCCTCCGGTTGGATCCTGAGCCCAGCATGCTGTTCACGTAGCGGAGTGGGGAAGGGGGGGGGGTGTAGATTGTGTACATCACGTTAAGGCAAGCGAGTCGTTCTGATGATCGTTTGCATGTGCCATTTGTACTAACCAGCAGTGGCCTTGGCTCTGATATTTAAAGATGTAATCCATCCGACCCTACTTGATTTTTAACAGATTAGAAGTAAGTGTAAG
>NC_051405.1:14367961-14368137 GCF_015228065.2 Penaeus monodon
CGTTACTGTGAATCTGCGGAATATTCCAAACCGCGGTTACTTGGCATTTTGGGACGTTGAAGGATAGCATTGCAACAGAAGCCTCCTTCCATCTGTGGCACCTGCAAAATTGTCAATGCTAACTTGGCGAACACCGGCAGTGGACTCTCGCTAGATGAAGTCTATATATATATATA
>NC_051405.1:14368331-14368601 GCF_015228065.2 Penaeus monodon
AACCCCTGACTTACCAACTGAACACCACGTTACAAGACCCTCATCATTTTTTAACTTGACCTTACGAGTGAGTTTGCGTGGTTCCGCCGTGCCGCGTTTTATATCTGTCCCTGTTCTTTCCCTGCCCCTTTCCGGCCCGCGCGCTCCTCGGGAACAGGCGAGCCGTCGACTCGTTCGTCCGTTTGGGCTGCTTGGGGATGCAGGACCGGCCAGTGCTTGGGATTAGTGTGGCAGTGTCGCGGTGTAGTGTGCATAGTTATTGCAGATGGC
>NC_051405.1:14368880-14369787 GCF_015228065.2 Penaeus monodon
TTCATCTAGCTAGAGTCCACTGCCGGTGTTCGCCAAGTTAGCATTGACAATTTTGCAGGTGCCACAGATGGAAGGAGGCTTCTGTTGCAATGCTATCCTTCAACGTCCCAAAATGCCAGGTAACCGCGGTTTGGAATATTCCGCAGATTCACAGTAACGTTTTCGAGGGAAAGTTACGCTCTGCAGGCCATGAATGGAAATATTTGTATACAAAGTGGCAAAAAAGAGTGACAAAAAGTAGTTTTGTCACGTGGCCGGAGCGCGTTACTGTGTGTGGAAAGTTCCAGTCATGATCCTATAATTGGACCAAAATAGTTTGCACTTAAACATGCTGTATGTACGTCTGCCGTTGCATGCTGTTCCAAGGGACATTATGCTAACTCATCCCCCCACGCGCACAAAGAATAATTCCGGCATGCATTCGAATGAGGGGATATTCTGTAGGCGCGAGCGATGTAGCAATACACGGAGGAGGGATCTTTGGAGGGGCGAGCGCTTGCTTCATTTACCATTCCGGCAGCGGCGTGGCTCTCCTGCGCCGAACAAGGAGACCCGTCTTGTGGCACCTTGCGTCGCTAGGTCCGTGGACTCCTCCTTCCTGGGCGTGAATATGTGCGCAAGGGAAAGGGGATTTGGCACTTCGATATCGCAGAGGTGTACACGTGAGAGGTACACTCGGTGACAAGCCTCTGACTCGCGGGCGTGTTTGGGTCCATGAGTGTGTATTTGTTAATCAACACTCATCTCTTGTTTTTTTTTTCTTTACCGAAAGTTGTTTTTGAGAGGTGGTGTGACCTGGGACGATTTTATAATTTCCAGCCTGTAATGGTATGAATATCACATGTGTTTTTCTGACCCTAGTAATTTTTACAAGTTGTAAATAAGTAGTTATTTTTTTAAAACAAAG
>NC_051405.1:14370976-14371364 GCF_015228065.2 Penaeus monodon
TAATCAGTACATGCAAATCTGCTGATTTCGTCCTCTAACATCTTCGTAGCGCCACAAGTGGGCTACATTTCACAATCTACACACATAAGGACCGTATCCCCGTCCTCTAAAAATGTCACTTAAGCCAACCTACTAAAATTCACCTACACTTACCTTGACAAGAACTTTCAATGCCGGGCTCGTCTGTGCAACATCCGTAATTCAGTATTTCAGACTTGCAATTCCTGCCATCCAACGCCCTTTTCCCTTAACCCTCTGTGGAATGACCCCTTCTTCCCTACCACTCCTTATCCAAGGGGGTTTAACATCATCCCTGCCGCCGAGCCTTGCTGCAGCACGTTCAGAGCAAGGGTTTCCATATTGCAAGTGTCAAGCCAGTAACACCGTC
>NC_051405.1:14373621-14373845 GCF_015228065.2 Penaeus monodon
CCACGACAGGGATTACTGTATTCACTAGAGGAAGAAGCTGGTTAGATTAGGATAGATCAAGTTGCATATGAACAGTCCCAATCAAGAGTGTATTACGTCAGCCGCAACTACTTCGAACAAGTGTAGGAAGAATCTGCCATGGTAATTTATGCATTAATCTCACATGCAGTCGCTACTCCTCTTTCAGACTCCTCTTTTATATGCGTGTTTCCACATCGGCTGAG
>NC_051405.1:14373885-14374126 GCF_015228065.2 Penaeus monodon
CGCTTTCTTCCACATCCTGACGGATTTACCTTTGTACCCCATACTTGCCTCGCATCCCTGCCTCCCCTTCCTCTGAATTTTGCAGCGCCGAGCTCACCGTTTCCCCTCGTCCCCATATCTGCAACTCGTATTTTAGGTTTGAAGTTATATTGCGCCGTTCCGCCCTTGTACTTTACGGGTGATTTCTTTAAATAGTTTACAGCCAGCTTGGGAGCCCGGCTGCCGTGGTAAATTGCTTGGT
>NC_051405.1:14374527-14374745 GCF_015228065.2 Penaeus monodon
AACAACAGCCGGCAGCCTCTCGACACGGTAACTTTGTCGGCGCACGATCGCCTCCGCTTTCGTGGCGCTCTCGAAGGAGGAACTGTGTCGAGAGGCCGCGGAGAGGCTCTCGTTCTCTCCTTGTGTGATGGTCTGGATTCGACGTAATATTTTTTCACAATTTTTATTTGTTTATTTTTGGTGTTTGTGGATGATTGTGCGTGTGTACGCTGTGTGCG
>NC_051405.1:14374765-14374918 GCF_015228065.2 Penaeus monodon
AAATAGGCTATATGATTATTAGTTTATGTGAAGTTTGTGGCATTCTACCGGTCCTGCGCCAAGTTAAGGAGGATCTTTGCATTTGAGGCAGGTCGAATTTTTGCTTGAGTCTTTACATGCAGTTTAGACACTTTCTTCTTATTGCCCCTCCTA
>NC_051405.1:14375022-14375341 GCF_015228065.2 Penaeus monodon
CCGTTCCCTCTCCTTTCTCTCCCGGCATCGCTCGTGTTCGGACTCCAGAAAGCTCGGGGCAGTGGCGGCGGCGTTGAGGCTTCTGTCGTGCAGAACGAAGCGCACGGCCGAGGCCATCTGTCCGCCGTGTTTTCAGCGCAGCGATACCCTGTTCAGAGAGGGTGAGGGACGGCGTATTGGAAATTCGGTTCGTTGAGGAGGATAATGTGTTTCGGTCTCTGGAACCGGCGGCGAAGGAACAATTCTGGCTGGTTAATAGGGGATCGTTGGAGAGCATATTGTGTGAGTTTTTTCTGCCTTTTCATTTGGAAGACGAGAA
>NC_051405.1:14375452-14375529 GCF_015228065.2 Penaeus monodon
GTAAATGCATAAAGAACGTAGTACTCCGTCACTTCCGCAATGTCTCCACATGCAGTTTAGACACTTTCTTCTTATTG
>NC_051405.1:14375613-14375872 GCF_015228065.2 Penaeus monodon
AATGCGGTTCAGTCCGATTCGATCCCATGAGGAGCTCCATGAACCGAGCGTGTGAGCTTCCCCCTTCCGCGTTGGCACGTTCGGGAGGTGCCGTCCTAAGGAAGCCTGATACGACAGCGCCGCGCTATCTCGAGCGCCGTTAATTAGTATGGGCGAGAGCTGTGCCAGGGGCCAGACTCGCCTGGGAGTACGAAGGTCGGTCTTTCGTTCTCCCGGGCCTTGGAGCCTGTAATCTACGAGCATGTGAACATCACGTTTC
>NC_051405.1:14376038-14376240 GCF_015228065.2 Penaeus monodon
TCCCTCCCTCTACACCTTCGTTCATTCATCCTCTACCTATCCTTTGTGCGTTGGCGCTTAATGGTCGCGGAGAACGGATGTTGCGGATCAGACTTGGGACATCGGGTTGATAAAAGAAAATTGTGTTTCGATGGGGACTTTTTTTACCGTGTTGTAGCTAGTTATCTTTGTTATCTTTGTTTTCAATAAATATGCACTCCAT
>NC_051405.1:14376806-14377664 GCF_015228065.2 Penaeus monodon
ATAACAAAATTAAATTATGGATTTATTGTAGGCCAACATTGAATTGTGTTGGAAGTATACATGTCCCGATTGTCACCCCCGCTGGAATTCCCAACTATGTTGTTCCCTGATGAAGTGTGAAATGGGTGCCTCAGCACTGGACACCGTTGGATGGTGCCACTTATTCCTGATTGATAGGAGAGAGACCAGGGGAGGAGGGAGGGGGAGGGGAAGGCGAGATCATAGTCCAAGCAGCACGTGGAAATGTTATCCTGGAACAAGTTGTGAGTGAACAATTCTCGGTTGATGTAACGAGGTGTGATAAGGTGGGCCGTGGAGTGGCTGGCGATGAAGATGTGCAACACGGGTGGAGAATGCTCGCTGTGATGAGTCTGATTGTGCGTGCCATAGGGCATAGGGCAGGAGGAATGACAGGTGTCGCTGTGGCATGCTTGGGGTCGCCATCGACCGGGAGAGCTTCCAAGGCGACGGGTATGGCATTTAGCGGTGTTCGAGGTCGCGTCGGTAATGGCGATATTGGTTCTTGTCTCAGCCGTTCACATAGGAAGGGGCGGGGTAGGAGAAGAAGCTAGGGTGGGCATGGCCTTGCGAGGGGGGGAGGTGCCCGCTTGGTGGGTGGTGGTCAAGGGAGGGGCTGGGGAGGGGAGCTGGGGCTGCACGGCGAGCTGGAAAGAGGCGAGCAGGACAGTGTCAGTGAGAGCCGAGTCCCCGCCGCGCGAAGATGGAGGTGACCCTGGCTTGGCTTCCAAACCTGAGCGTGAAGCTGGGCTCCTCGCTCTCACGCAAGCGCAGATACAACAGGTGGGACCACACTCGCTCTGCCCCTGCTGCACCTTGCATCTGCTGAGCCCCTGCCGA
>NC_051405.1:14377691-14378717 GCF_015228065.2 Penaeus monodon
GAAGGGCGCCCCACGGCAGCGGCTCCTCCAGAGTGGCCGGTGCAGCGGCTTTAACGTTTTCCCGTTGATCCGTCTGAATGGTCTGGCGGCTGCTGTAAAGGCGATAAAGTGTAGAGAAATAAAAATGAAAATCATCTAGCTTCCTTATCTGGTGATTAGTGGCTGTGTACGAAGCCTCGCTGGCGACGAAGGGTGTGCCGCCGCGATAGCAGCTCAGACAGGGAGCTTATAGGAAGACCTTTCGCCCTCGACGCAACGTTGCCTTGGAAATGTCCCTTGCGGTGTCATGAGGTAATGTGCTGTGTATGTGCGTCGCTGATGCTGCTTGTGCCTTGTCGCGGTGGAGTCTCGTCATGTGGTGTTCAGCTTTGAGGTGGATCATCCATGTGCGATGTGCCGCGATGCTTAACAGGGCCTCCATGTTATGCCTTGATAGTAGTGATAGTATAGAAAGTCAATGTCTGCTATGCAGCAAGGCTCTTGGTATTATTCGTGGCGATATCAAAATTGCATAAATTGATATATTTGAGTTGTTTAGTTTGCTTTTGCTCGTGGATGCAAGCGCAGCTTTCGTTGTACCAAACTGATTATTAATATGTACGTCACACGTTTCATGCAACGGTATCTGTTATCTAGCACTTAAGTAGTATTCCATGCTGTTTATAGCATGACCTTCATTATATACTATAATTCATATAAATTACAGTTTAGCGGATGTCTGGTTCATCTTAATTTTATGGTACGATGATCCGGAACACATGTACTTTTTGAAGCTCATAATCAGTTGGAGTAGAGGGGTTCTTGTCATGCATGTTTCCCTCAGTTTTCTCTTCAGTCACTTTTCATGCTGCATCATGTGACGTACTCTTCCTATATGGATATGGTATGTGTCAAGCATGATGCCCAAATATCGTTGTGTCACAGGCTCAGGTTATGGCCAGAGGAGAGAGGAGCACCATGTTCCCGGAAAAAAAGATAAATTTTGAAAAAAAAAATGTATATATTAAGTACACTTGTGCCCGCATA
>NC_051405.1:14380553-14383055 GCF_015228065.2 Penaeus monodon
TATATAAGCGCAAAACGGACAACGTTCATTCACCACATTCAGGTGGACAATTCAGAGTTGATTTCCTGGTTAAGGCAACCGCGCACTCGACGAAGTAGTGGAGAGAAATGTCATGGATACGTAGGTGGATCATGTTGCTTCGGGGTAGGGAGAGACACGGCGGCAGGTGGATGGTTAAGGCCAGAGTGAATGGAAACCAATTTTATACAAGTGGAGTGCAACAGGTTAAAATTTTGTGTGCAGTGTGCGTTGAGAGTGTAAGGAAGTATTAGGTGTGTATTCTAGGTTTGCGAACTCCCCTCTACCTCTCCATATCGTGTGTAAGATCGACGTCTGTGGCGTGCATGCGGTGCGAAGCGTGAGATAATGCACACATTCCCCTCACACTTCCCGCGTAGCAATAAAACGACAATTACATGTTTGAAATCTCACTAATTCCTGATCAGAGTCCTTGGTTCACAGCGTGGTGACATAAAGCATTTCATATGAATTGAATATTCAACCTTTTGGATGGAGTAGTTCTGTGCGTTTTGTTGTGTTCAATGTCGGTAAATGAGTTAATTAAAAAAGAAAGTCCCGTGTAAGTAGATGGAAGACCAGCTGGTTCGAGACCTTCCCTATTGTAGTAAAGAATCTGATTGTGTTCAAGAGGCGGTAAATTGTACGGTCACTCACCGGGATGCGCCCATTGCTGGAAACGCGACCGCTCGTCCACTTGTTACACAGAGCGGATGGAATTCGAGATATGGACTTGTGCAGTGCCATTTAGGGCGGTCATCTTTAAGGTAACGGGTGCGAAGGCGCGGTGACTTCAGAAAGCAAGACGTTATCTTTTCATCTTTATTTCACCGTTGTATTTTTTTACGGAACATGGGTAAAAGTTATTTTTAGCTTTTGTTGTCTTTTTTCACTTATCTGGAAGATCTCTCCGCTTTCACATAGAAAGACAACATGAAAGAGCTTATAATTCGTAGTATTAAGTAGCGTTTATCATATGGTCGGTTTGTTGATGCAGAGTGGACTTGTATTAGAGAAAAGGGTATCACCAACAATAAGTTAAGGTCACGAGGCTGCTAGAGTCTCCTCCAGTCAAGGCGGTGCCTCGCTATTTACACTACTTCATGGTGGCCGCGAAGAAAATGTTCATCACCCTTGTTGGTGGTGTGACCCCAGCGAAGTACGCCCTTGGTCTTCTTGGACATCCGACGAACGGCTTTCAGAGTAAGGCTTTCCGCCATGTCTGATTTCGAAGTCTCGGGGCCTCCTTGAGCCACGTGCAGGGCGAGGGCAAACATGCGGCACTGATGCGGGGACTGATACACACGGCACTGCAGCGGCGTCACCCGCTCCCTCCCCCACTAGTCCACCCTATCTGTCTCTCTGCTTGGCTTTTCTTAACTCATTTTCTCAGTCTTGCCCTTCCGCTTTCGGAGTATGTTAACTTTGCCATACAAGAGATTATTTTCTCGTGTAAAGTATGGTTTTTATTCGCGTTCTACAGTTATGCGATGTCTTTGGCCGTCCATTGAGTGTTTCTTTGTTTGTATCGTCTAAGGAAGCGAGTTCGTCGACGGTCCGACTGTGACAGGCCTTGAAGAACGAGGGGGTCGTATCAGCGATGTTGAAGATTGCGACGGGCAATAAATTTCATGGGAAGATAAATTAAGCTGCACCTAATTTTGTGTGAAGCGTTAATCTATGCTTCTTATCATCGGAGTGATGCAAGCGCCTGTAGTGAGCAACTGCCTTTTCATGGTGTTAGTGGGAATCAAAGTGGGTGTTTAGGAATATGTGACTGTGTTTACGTCCCTTAAAAGGCTGAAGGGGCTTGAAAGGTGACCTGAATACGCAAGTTGGGATCTTCACAAAGACACCGCCTCCTCCTTGGGCTGGCCACTTGTTTGCGCTTCCGCGACCTGTGCTGCCGACGGTTAGGCCTGGGTTAAGCCGCTTGGACGCGACCGCTGCCGTGAGTGCTCTCATTTCTCACGCTGTCGAAGAGAGACGAGCGTTGCCTCCTTGTTCTTTTCATCTCCCTCTTGCCATGTTCGATCCGCACTGGGGATGCCTTCAAAGGAGCGTATTTATGCGCGACGGCCGCCCCATTGCGGAGTACAGGTCCCAAGTGTAGAGTGTTACCTTACTCAGCCGAAGGGTAAACATGTGGTAATGTACACCAGGGAGGACCTCGCATCCCTTGCTTCGTCCTTAATTACAGAGGGTGCCATTAATCCCTAGGTCCCGTGGAGTGGCCCAGCCTCCCTCCCCCCAATCTGCCCATCTCCAGTCCTGTCCCCAGGTCTGTGTCGCAATGCTACGCTGTCTTGCATATTGTAATAGGCAGGGACCGACACCGGCTTTGGCAAGTTTAATTTCCCTGTGCGGATATTATTTGTAAATTATATTGCTGGATGGAGTGAGGCGCATGAAAAAAAGTTTGTTGGGGTTGTTTTCGAATTGGCGCTCAAAAACATATACTTTTAATGGAAATTATTTTAGGAC
>NC_051405.1:14384488-14384851 GCF_015228065.2 Penaeus monodon
GGGGGGATATACAACCATGATCATTTTGATTGAGATATACTGTAATATGCTAGCATGTGTGCGGCAGCATGTCTGTTCCTCTTTCTTCACGGGTGCGTGTATAAGGTATGTTTGGCGCGTGTTCGTACGTGTGTCTGTTTACGTCTATATGCCATTATGCCTTTCGGTTGTTTCTTCTGTGTTCTTGGTACGCTTCATGATTTGTCTTGATATGGCATTCCTAATACCATGCGTTCCGCTTGTAATCAGTTCTGATTTTTTTTATCCCTGTTTCTTAGACTGTAGCATATAGAGCACGTAAGACTTTACAAAGAGCACACACAAACACCAGTAACCCGAAGTGCATGTTGGCCAAGCCCTACA
>NC_051405.1:14384919-14385024 GCF_015228065.2 Penaeus monodon
GAAGGCTAGGAAATGAGGTGTGGCCGTGTGCGTGGAATGGGATGACGGTCCTTTCTATCCCTGACATGACGGCTGTTGTGCTGCTGCTGGCAGGATTGTGCCTCT
>NC_051405.1:14385164-14385430 GCF_015228065.2 Penaeus monodon
ATATTCCCCTTCCGCAGTCCTCCGAGTACGAAGGGACACCTATTTGTGGACCCCCATTACCTGTAGTAGGGACTAACCCCCGGGGATTCAGGCTTGGACGGCGCTGGACGGTTCTGGACGTAACATTCATTGTTTCATGCTGTTCCACTGACAGTCATGTTGATTCACCTTTCAACAGCGGCAAGCCTGAAAAGTCTCGCGCTAGTACCTGGATAATGTTGCCATCGAGTTGCAAATCGCGTAACACGAAGTTTTGTCTCTGCGGC
>NC_051405.1:14385801-14386542 GCF_015228065.2 Penaeus monodon
CGAATTCGGTTCCTTATGTCGACTAACGCCTTGGGTAATAGAAAAGCATGTCATTTGAGGGGAAGACCTTTTCTGCTTTGAGGAGTGGTCTCATCAGGCGAGGAACTGTTGGCTTACTGTTGGCCTCCGATTGATCTTCCTGCCAGAACGCGCGTGTATACGAAGACTCAGGCTCATGCATTCCATGGGATATCGGCCTCATGAATCTTTTATTAGGCGCTCTCCTAAAGTTAGGCGCAAGGGTGGCGTTATATAAGGGCGGGTATGATACGGGCATTTTATTGCGTTGCAGGTTCATAGATCGAGAGTGATTTTGTTGCTTGGAGTGCTTCAGGGGGATCGGCATAATGCATTCAGGGGCGGCATTTGCTCGCCTAGATTCATCCGGGTTCCATTTGCGAGGGTGGCTGGACGCGATGTCAACAGCCACGGGGGGGTGGGGGGGAGGCCAGGTCTGTAGAAGCGATGAGAAATCTCCCAGGGTCATCGGAGGGCGAGTCCTTCTGCTGTCATATATGCACCCATTGTTGACCGTTACCCCGACAAGTTTCCCGTACCCGTCCGCTGGGTAACCTTGACCGTTCCTTGCTTTGGCGAAGACGCGGGAAAGGGGGGGGGGGCGAAGGGAGCTATTGTCCCTTGAACCGCCACTGTCCACTGTCGCCTCATTTGTCATAGTCTCGTGAACTGGACTGAAGTGTTGTGTTTACTGTATTTCGTAATTTGTAACTGTCCCTCCTG
>NC_051405.1:14386697-14387418 GCF_015228065.2 Penaeus monodon
CATTTTTTCCACTACCTCATTTTTCTGTCTACCTTTCTCTCTTTTTTCCCTTTCCTTTTCACGTCCCTCTCCCGCCTCAGTCTCCTTCTCCCACTCTCACCCCCTCTCCCCTTCTTTCTCTCCCCCTCCTCACTTCTTCTCCTTGCATCCGTCCTTATCTTTCTCATCACCTCTTCTCCCCTTCCCCCTTCTTCCCCCGTTCTTCTCACTCATCCCCTTCCCGTTCCTTTTTTCCCTCTTCTCATCGCTCTTCCCATCCCCCTTCTCCCTCTCCTCACCCATCTCCTCTTCCCTTCTTTCTCTCCCCCCCCCTATATTCCTCCTTTTCACCCTCTCATTGCCCCCTTTCCCCTCTCCCTTCTCCCTCCCCTTTATTCCTTTCCTCACCCTTCTCCTCTTCTCAATTCACACCCTCTCTCCCGTCTCCCTTCTTCCTTCCCTTTATTCCTCTCCTGACCCCGCTCGTCTTCCCCTTCTCCCTCTACTCATCCCCTCTATCCCTCTCCTTTCTCCCTCTCCTCACCCCTCTCCCCTATCCCCTCCCCCTTCTCCTTACTTTCTTCTCTTCATCCCTCTCTCCCTCCCCTTCTCCTTACCCCTCTCCCCTCCCCTTTTCCCTCACCCTCTCCTTTCCGTTTATCCCTCTCCTCCCCCTCCCCCCTTCCTCTTCTTCCTCGCCCCACACCCTCTACCCATCCCCTTTATCCCTCTCCTCTCCCAG
>NC_051405.1:14387446-14388438 GCF_015228065.2 Penaeus monodon
CCTCTACACCGGCGGTGACTCGCAGCGTCATCAGTATGGAATTAGTGTGGGTGTGGGTGAATACATTGGCGGTGGTAGTGGTGGTTGTAGGTGAGAGAGTAAGTGATTAGGTGTATAGGGGCCGGACGTCACGAATGTCGGTTGGGGGGAGAGAGAGGTTTAGTATGAGGGTCTGCAGTCGATTGTGGGCAAGGTTGTGGGTGTGGGTGCAAGATGGGCGGGGTGCGAGTTTGGCTCCCACTGGGCAAGAACAGCATTTGGGTGTGTTTGTTTGTGGGCGTGAGTGAACGTTCTCTTGGCAGAGTGCGGGCGTGGGTGAACGTTTTCTTGACAATGAGCGGGCATGGGTGTGGGTGCGAGCATAACGCTAGAAGGCGGAAGACGCGAGGGTCACAAGCCGAGAAAGCCATTGATCGGTATCGCGAGCGCGTGGCTTGGCATAGCAAGTGTGATGGGCACGGTATTTGAAGGTCTGGCCCTCCCTTTAAAGGTTTGGCTTTGTCTGGCTGTGGAAAGTCATGTATGCATGGCATGTATGGAGATCAGTAGGGAGAGGAGAGGACCCGGTGCCCCAATTGCTTGAGGTGACATTCAGGTACTGTTGTGGCATCAAAAGCGCAATCCGTAAGCTTTGTCGGATAGTTACCGAGATCTGGTAATTGAGGATGGGGCGGATCAATACAGGTTATCGGAGTTGAGCTCTGTGAAGGCAGCCCTGTCATTGCGTGGGGTAGGAGGGGGAGGAGCAGGGCGGGGAGGGGGATATATTACACCTCTCGCGTTTCATAGCCGACGCGCGAACGGCCTTGCTGCCCAATTTTCGACGCAGACGAGAGAGTTGTTGTGTAGGGGCAGGCATCGGGTTGAGGACCCCCGCCGAGGAGTGATCGCCGCTGTGTTGCAATGTGGCGCGGCAAAGGTTAAAACGCTCTTGTGAATGCCAGCCACCACCCGCCCGCCGACTGCCCTTCGCCTGGACCGCGCCACGGACC
>NC_051405.1:14388811-14390001 GCF_015228065.2 Penaeus monodon
TGAAGCGCAGTCCCCTCTCGTCGCTCGCGTGGGAACCCATGCCTTCCGCATTGCCCTGCCCGCTGGCTGTGAAATGCTGCAAGGGTTTGTTTTCCTCTCAACATTTTATCTCACCATTTTCTTTGATAAGAGAGAGCACTTCCGGCGTTACGATGCAGCGCAGTCCACGCGGCCCAGTTCTTCCCTACCTTAATCCAGCTGCTATTAGGCTAATGTATTATGCACCGTACGCCGCCGCGGAGCTGCCGGTGCATTTACATTAAGCCAGAAAATGAGACAATTGTGGTCCAGAAATTGCGGCCGAGATTGTCGCCGAGTCAACAGAGTCGTTAGCGAACTCGGTTTGGGTGCTGGTTGTTCTCGTTAAGATGACGCGTCCCTTCGTTTGTGTTCACGCGTTTTTCTAACTTTTCTAGCTTCGGGCGTGCTTGTTGCTTTTTGCGGTTTTGTGCGGGTTTGGTTTTTGATTTGAGGGAAATGCTTATTTCCGAACAAAGCTCATAGCACATCATAGATATATATTTTTTCTCCTATTTTCAAACTGAACTAGGAAAAAACAAGAACTCGGGTTGAAATGGTAGTGTTTCGTAATGTGCTCAAGGGTTTCCCAATTGAAAAACCCCGAGGATATGCGGCCTTTCTTAAACCAGGTTTCCTCGCATCTTATTGCTCGGGGAGGAAATTAGCATAATGCCACGGCGGCATCTGTTGAAGAGGAGCTACACGGTTCGTGCAGGTTCCGGTAGACTCCTTTGGGGAAGAGTGCATGGCATGTTGCAACGCCATTGATATATACATGTTCAGCTTCAATAAACCATTTTTCGTGCTAATAGCAAATTTACTCCGACGTTGCATTTGGATTATTATTTCTCATGTGAAACTACAGAATTGTTTTTTGGAAGAAGACACATCACTTGTTCGAGTTCACAGGTGTGATGTTTCATGAGCACATGTGACATTTGGTTCATTGACCTCAAGGCCATGTGAGCATAAGGGTGATTATCGTTCCGTTAACCACTTTGTAATTTACCTTGAACGCAGGGTCGGGCTGGCACGACACAGATTATTTTAGTTTTCCGTGTTTCTCTCTGGTCATAATGTAATTAACCAACAATGCTTCAGCGTGTTAAAAGACGAAATTATTTTGAACGGCAGATACGCAAACACCCGAGAGTTTTGAGATTTCTTAC
>NC_051405.1:14390055-14390230 GCF_015228065.2 Penaeus monodon
GCATTATACACCGGTGATAATTAAAGCTAGACGCTCGAAAAATAATGGATGAGCGTCCTCTGGCATATTTCAGCGTTAGAGGACAGATTTTCCATCTTAACTCCGGATTTCGAAGGATCCAACGGTAGATTTGTAGCTGTGATGACGACATTGAAGAAATTACCTGGCGCAGCTA
>NC_051405.1:14390284-14390404 GCF_015228065.2 Penaeus monodon
GGTATATTTCAGTTGAGAGGAGTTATGGGTTTACGTCATGAGAGCGGTAACTGAAGTAAGGTACGAGATATTCTATTATTAATAGTAATAAAAGAATACCTCACTGGTATGATTCTCGCC
>NC_051405.1:14390566-14391080 GCF_015228065.2 Penaeus monodon
CCTCCGTCGCTGCTTTATCAGGTATAAGCAGTATTGATATGTGTTATTTCCTGGTCTGATACTCATAAGGAGACTTATTTTTGAAGAATCATCATGTAGTTCAGCAAGGGTTTTGGCGATGATAATCAAGATGCATGTTGAGCTCGAGGTCTCAGTGGCAGTTTTTTGGCCTGTAGGAAACCAGATTTAGATATGGACGCCCGCAGTAGTTTATGGTGATGGAAACCGTTTATGGCATGTAAGGGTATATGTCACGTTGGTTCGAGTAAAGGGGAGCAACAGTAATGGTTAGGAGAGGGTAGAGCAAAAAGAGGAGGAAAACGAAGGAGAAGCAAAAGAAGAGAAAAGCAGAATAAGAAGTAGAAAAGAATGAACACAGAAAGGTTAAAAAATGAAACGGAGATGATTGTGGTCTCTACGCCGGCGATATTGGCAGTCCTACATAAAGAATGTAATTGAGGCATTTTAATCGATGCCGCCTTCCTCCTCCTGCCTGTTTCCCACCCCCGCCTCA
>NC_051405.1:14391399-14391850 GCF_015228065.2 Penaeus monodon
CCACCCCACGCATGACATCTTACAAGCTGTTCTTATGTTCATCGCATGGCGGAGACCGGCGAAGAGAGAGGGCTAATGACACGATGAAGAGAAGAAAGTTTCAGGCCGGAATGCCATGACTCCCTCAAGCGTCGCAGTAATGTCCATATTGCAATTACAGAGCTTGTCGTGTTCTTAAGAGTATTCTTTTCTTTTTTTTCTCATTATTATTATCGCCACGTGAACAAAGAGGGCGGACTGCATTGCACATGGGGAACGATTTTCGTTAACTATCCCCCTCCCTCCCTGGTCCTTTGAGAATTGATGGGCAAGTCATGAGGGGAAGGAGGGAAGGGATTGAGTGAGGGGTGGAGTAAAAAGAGGGGAGAGAGGGGACGGGAATGGAGGGGAAATGGGGGAATGGAGGGGAAATGGGGGAGGGAGGGAGGGAATGGGAAAGTATGGGGGGTAG
>NC_051405.1:14392229-14392878 GCF_015228065.2 Penaeus monodon
TACTTCGTATAAAACGGGGTTTTATATTTTGTAACGCCCGTCTTGTATGGTAAGTACGTCTTACGCAATCGAGTGTACTCCAGCAGCAGTGGCCCTCCATTACTATTGTCTCGGGAGGGCCGCCTGCTTGAAGAAAGGTGGGCTGAAGACTTGACAGCGCGCTCTGTATTGAAGTATCATTAAATGCTCTACCAGTTCTTATCATGCGAGAACTAGCGTGGTCAGGACAAGGGTTGCAACATCAGATTGCAAGCCCGATTCTATTTCTCATGGGCTGATTTATGCTTCCCCGCCCACAGCCCCGCAAGCAATCTTTTAGATGGTTTATATAGAACAAAAAATTATGTCATACTTTTTTCATTATTATGAAAAAAAATGTTTGTTTTGGTTTGAAAGTAAAAGTACGGGTTGTTGACCTTACGATAGAGTATATTTTTTATTAGCTACTCTAAATTTAGCTGAATGAAAAAAAGTTGGAAAGATAGCTGCTTGAGCAGGAACTGCAGCAAGTGTAAAGTTATCTAAAGTTGCTGCCCTTCTAGCGAAAATTATTGTTGGACATCGGTGACGTAACGGGGGTTCCCCAGAATAGAGTGGATGCTTGCACACTGGAAACCGTTAGTGTGGGAAAAACAGGGAAAAGTATAGC
>NC_051405.1:14392995-14394118 GCF_015228065.2 Penaeus monodon
CCACCGTGTCCTTTGCTGCTACAGAGATCAAACAAAAGTGCCAGAAGTGAAAGGGGCATCATGGGTAGGGAGACTAGGCATAAATGTCAAGTCCTTGTGGGATTTGGTAACACTATTATGCTTTAGTTTCAGTCGATCTTTTTTCCACATCGAGGAAACTTTGTGTAGAGATGTAAGTTCAGTGAAAAAATCTGCTGAGGGCGGAAAACGAAAGAAGCTCGCAACGCGGAAGCACGAGCAGGGACAGAGAAAAGGCTGAGGAACATCTCGCGAACAGCTCAAGACGGACACGAGGAGGAGTTGGGTGCAGGCGAGGGACCGGCGAGAGCGAGTGTGTGAGGTATGGGTGGCGTAGAGGCGTATCATGCAGTAGTCTGTCAGGTGCCGTCGCGTCGTCGCCCCGCTCGCGCGCCCCTCGTGGTGGGTTCGTGGCTCTCAAAATTCACACCCTTGAGAGCGGTTCTTTTCACAGGTCGTGCTAAATGGTTTGCGCGAGTTGCAGAGTAGATTATACCACGGTTAGACACCAATTTTAAAGATGATCCCCTCCTCCCTTAGAACTTTGGTTTGCATTCCTTTCTTATTGGTGTGCGAAGCAGGGTTGCATAGCCCGTGTTATACATGTCAATATCAATGCACGTGTGTCTGCACGTAGACGGTTGTGTCGATTGCAAAACACCCTAAAGAGTGAAGTTAAACCAACGAAACGTTTTGAATGGACGGAAAAAATCTTTGGGAATAAACGTATCAAAGGCAGTGTTGCAAGATCTTTTGATCGCAGCTAACGAGGCCCGAGAGATAAACAAAGGCCGGCCGCAGGAGCGGGCGTGTCGGCTGGAAGACTCGGGCCACAGTGAATTGTCCTCAGCCATCGATCCGGGTCGACCTTGAGCCGGCCACGGAGCGCGCGGACCCTCCGCCGGGAAACGTTTCTCGCCTCCGACGCCTTTAGGGCCGCGTTAGGGCTGCGGTTCGGACGCGGCCTTCGTCTCGTGCCTCGTCGCAGCTTTGAAGATTTAGAAGCATGCTCTGTTATTTTGTGAGGGTTTATACCTGTTTATATTATGAGTAGGTCTGTTTTGATAGGTTGTCTATATATACACACGCACACGCGCGCGCGCGC
>NC_051405.1:14394297-14394585 GCF_015228065.2 Penaeus monodon
GGAGGGGGGGGGGGCTGTAATGAGAGACAAGGGGAAAGTGAGAAATTTCACCGTAAATTGTTAATTTGTTCCGCTATTTATGCCATAGCATTGGCATTCAGATCAGCAAGAAGTTACGCAGTCGAAAAATCCGCTGAAAAATTCGAACACATTGGAATCCGCGTGACGCAAGGATCCGAGGACTGCTGTTTCCCGCACGTGACTTCCCTTCTCTCCCGCGGTGAATAGACCGAGAGGAGCCTCGTTCTCCTTTCTGCTGCAGTAGGGCAGAGCTTCAATGCATTCAGT
>NC_051405.1:14394602-14394688 GCF_015228065.2 Penaeus monodon
GTAGTTGATCTAAAAAAGTACTTTGTCATTCTCGTTGATTTTTTAATTTCAGGTTGGTTATTTATGTGTAATTTTATCTGATTGAA
>NC_051405.1:14394718-14394844 GCF_015228065.2 Penaeus monodon
GGTTTCCCCGTGTCCTTCGGGGTTCGCCGCTCGTTTTAACGGCGCGGTATCCCTAGGGTACTGCTGGGCACAGGGGTAGTGGGAGCGAAGAGAGGCGAAGAACGGGAGGAAGGAGGTAACTAAATA
>NC_051405.1:14394903-14395067 GCF_015228065.2 Penaeus monodon
AGTGAACCGTAAAATATATATTATTTAAGGATAACCAAATGTGCTGTTATCAGTCATCAGGGCGGACTAGGTGACTACCTCTGTTATTTAATGGGTTTTGTTGATGTTGTTATTTTCTGTATTACAGTTAACTTGGTAAGGGAATTCCCCGCTACTACGGGGAC
>NC_051405.1:14395361-14395864 GCF_015228065.2 Penaeus monodon
ATCTTGAACCTTGAACCCAACACCAGTCTCCGCCCCCGCCCCCTCCATTCCC
Organism: Penaeus monodon; assembly: GCF_015228065.2. Lineage (NCBI taxonomy): Eukaryota > Metazoa > Arthropoda > Malacostraca > Decapoda > Penaeidae > Penaeus > Penaeus monodon. The sequence continues at coordinate 14,395,414 of NC_051405.1, forward strand.
TTCACCTCCTCCCCGACAGTATAATATCGAGTGACCATACAACAGCCTGGCTGCAAAACAACTTTTATTTGCATTTTGAAAGATTGCATTGTTGTGGTTACATGCTACAGAGGATTTCCGTTGCTGAAAGAGCCTCGGCTATTTACGTCAAAGGGAATTCTCTTTATCAGAATGCTTTTGGTTACCAAATTTCCTTACCGGCTTACACAACCCGCCACTGTATGAACCGTCTCCGCTTAAAAGGAAATGTGCTGCCCTGTGTTTATGGTTCTTCGGAAAATTTGGTCGTGGCAAGGAAGAGGAGGGTGGCGCTTGCAAATGGTCGCTATTGTATTACAGCCGCGGGAATCCAATTTAGGAACACTTGAATTTAAATAAAAATGGGTTTCTAGTCAAGCCAAGGACTAGAGGCTGAAACCAGTAGGAGTATCTGAAGCAGACTCCCCCCCCC
>NC_051405.1:14396270-14397792 GCF_015228065.2 Penaeus monodon
CGCATTGCTCATTCTGAAAATCATAGTAAGTTGTGAAGGTCATTAGGCCTATAGGGAGGTCTCCAAGAAAGAAATATTGTAGGTGCACTGACATAACAGTTTACAGGGCCTACATTCATGTTGAAAGCCACCGGAAGCTCTATTTCAGGAGTGAAATTCTGGTGGCGGAGTACTGACGTTGTCGCCGGCCCCTCTGATGGATTTGGTAGATGACGTGCAAAACCCGTGTGCATTGCTCGATTCGTTCCTCTTAAACTCCGGCTAGTCAGTTCTACTACTCTTCGTGTGTCTCTCCTCGTCACCTTCTTCACCGTCCTCCTCCTCTATATCTTTATCTATTGATCTATATCACGGTCTGTCTACTTATCTATCTGTCTATATGTATTGCTCTCACTTTCATACCCTATCCTTTTAAATAGCGTAACGTTATATTTTTGTTGGTGTAGAAGCTTTTAATGTAAAATTTCTTCTAAGGACGTAGGTTCGAAAGATTATATTCCGACGTCCCCTCTTCGACTGATGTAAAATTGATGTTCTGCTACAGCGGATGGGGATGCATGCTTTCCACTTTGATTTTATCGCATCGAATGCTTGTGAAACAAAATTCAACGGACACAATATCCGGTTATCAGAATTTGAATCTGGTTGCTAACATCTCTCTTAAAAACGAATTAGAATGATCCTTTTCATGCCCAGATTTCCGCGAATATGCGTAATGGGCTTTAGGTGTTAGCAGAACACTTCCTGCTCGTTACAATAGGAGCAGCGGAAGGGGTGTAAAGCAGGAAACTCCTGTATCCAGTTCGTATTTTATATCCTCTCTTTCACCTCAGCTTTTATGGAGGAAGTCGGGAGAAAGTTTGTCCTTGTTCTTGCTTTTTCCACGGGCAAGATGCGTATCACCATTTAATTAAGGGCGAGGCGTTCAGGGATAGTTCTGACCTGCGAGTTAGAGTTTGTGGACTGCTGTGTGCTGCGTAATAAAGCAAAAAGTAAACGAGCAAGAAAGAGGGCAGAACTGGGAGAAATAAGGTCGAGGTGAAAAAAAATCGTAATATAAAATGAAAGGACAGTTACGAGAAGGTGCAGGCTGACCATTAACTGAAATGACCTACATTTGTTTAGGATATGTGAGCGTCGAGATTTTACGATATGCGGGTGGGTTTGAAGCCGGCGCGTCGTCTTTGGTGGGACTCAGGTAGGACGGCACGTCTCGTCTTGTCGCGAGGTGTGCATAGGAGCAGAAAGAGTCGAGGAGGTGGGAGGGGCGAAATTATTGACCATTTTTCGATGACGGCATACGGAGGATTCTTGGTCGGTATAGAAATTTGAACATTTCGCTTCTGTTTCACAGGATCTGTATATGTAGCTTTTGTTATTAAAAGTATCATTTGAATTTTTCGGTTTACTTGTATTTTGGGCAGTCCAGAAATTGCCAATCACTGTTGCTATTATCATTTGCTGCAAGGCCAGCTGCATGTTGTGTCATGTATCAATTGTATTACTGCATTGGAGTCATCTG
>NC_051405.1:14397818-14398578 GCF_015228065.2 Penaeus monodon
GTGACAAAGTCTAACAAGTATCTTTTACTTTCAGATGGAAATCGTCTGAGGATATATTTATGTCGAGCTCTGGAAGCACGATATTGAGTCAGCCAATAAACGAAGAGGATGGAGAGCCAGTATGTTACACTAAATCTGGCAGCTCCCATCGCTTGGTGACCTCTGTGTCCGCATACCCCTTGTCCAACACCAACACCGTTTCCACTGGCATGAGCAATTCAACATCTGCTGCTGCTTCTACCTCCACCATATCTTCCACATCTTCTTCCTCATCAGCCTCCACAAATGCCTTCTCCCACATGAATTCTCTCCAGTCCCCTCCCACGTCCAGTATGACTCCTTCAGGTTGCCACGCCAATACCAATGCCAACCTCACTTACGCTGTCAGTAACAGCTCCGAGATGCCAGTGTCCACCATCATCAGCACTTCCACACCAATTGGAGATGTAAACAATGCCCAGTGTAACTCCATTGGTGGCATAACTCCTCTTGACCTGTCCACCATACCCCCAATAACACACGTCACCCTGCCCACACCTACTGAAAATGGAGAGGGTAGATTCAGGTAAATTTTATTAACTGTTCTATACTGTCCTGTGTTTCTAGCAAAGACAGTTGGTTAAGAAGCCACATGGAGGGACATATTAGTTAAGAAGCCTTACAGTGAAAATGTTAGATCTAAATTTCACCAGAGAGTTTATCAGAAATATCATTTATAAGATGAGTAAAAAAAAAAAAGATTAATGCAGCCTATTACTTC
>NC_051405.1:14399669-14399777 GCF_015228065.2 Penaeus monodon
TAATTGTCCATATAGATACCAATCCATTCTTAAATGTGTAACTTAATGTATAGTATACTGATTATGTTGAAAACCATATTATACAATTTTCTTTCAGATACCCCCCAC
>NC_051405.1:14399913-14399991 GCF_015228065.2 Penaeus monodon
CCTCCCTACCTCCCCCCCTACTTCCCCTTCCCTCTCTCCCTATCCTCCTCTATCCCTCTCTCTCTCCCACTCTCTTGC
>NC_051405.1:14400114-14400774 GCF_015228065.2 Penaeus monodon
TTATGTAAATTTAAACAATAAGGGTAAGAGATATACTGTATTTCATGTAGTGGTTTCATTCACAGCCATAGTCCCACACCAAGCCCAAAACCAAGCCCTACTCTCTTGCCACGGCAACCTTCCTGTGATAGCAGTGATGACCGAACAAACAGAAACGAGAACTCAGGATATGTATCTAGAGAGGGTAGTATGGAGCGGTCATATGTGGATACTTCGATTGACCACCAGCCCATGGACAAGACAATTCCAGTAAGTTGAAGATATTTTTCTCTCATTCTCTCTTTCTTTGAATAATGTTGGTTTTAATGACTTCAGTTAGTTTGGAATTCCCAGTTAGCTGATTGCTTTTATTGGTTAGAATATATTATATGTTGTTTAATTACTATAATACCTGGAAGTTGATTTATGTTTTCATTATTTTAGATTCATGTATCAATATTATTTTAGTGCTGATAATATTTAGTTTAGTGTAAGCATTTTTATTTAGTTGTAAAGATCTAACATTGTAAAAGTTGCTATTTCAGAATCACTCATTTTAAATTTCAACACTGTCATTGGTATATTTTATATCTGATATTTTTATAAGAGATTGAATAGGGAGCTTAAATACGAGATTGATTTCAGGGAGCTTAGATCTATAAGATATATTACTAAGTCAGG
>NC_051405.1:14400809-14401559 GCF_015228065.2 Penaeus monodon
AGGCATTGATAGGTCCTGAATCCTTTATGACTGCTCTTGTTTATCAAATAACTTTCTCTCCAGCATGACTCAGTGAGCCGATCATCCGAGTCTAGTCGGTCTGTAGAGGCACCTCGGACCCCAGAGATTAGCCACAGTATTAATGGTCTCGCAGTCAAAGAAAGAAAAGAGTCCCGAGACTCTAAATCTAGTGATAAGAAGAGCAATAAGGCGTGGTACAAGATGCTGAATCCAACTTACAAAAGCAGATCAGAGGACTTGAAAAGATTATTTAAAGACCTGCCATCAGATGAACGACTTATTGTGGGTTTGTATCTTATTTTCACTGTAGATGTCTCTGCCTTCATTCTGTCAAGATGCAGTTAATTTTCACCTCTGTACACCATAGAAGGCACAGAAGTTATGAAACTAACCAAATGGACTTGTATGGATGTTCAGACTTACATTGAATCTTATGAATTTTGAAAATACTCTGGGGTTTGCTAGGTCAATCTCTTGATATCATTATGTTTGATTTTTGAGAAAAGATAATTCAGTGAAGTTTGGTAGGTTGACAGAAGATGAAATTGCTCTTCATTTCCAAAAACAAAACCTTACCAAATCCTGAAGGGTGTAGAGGCCCCTCTCTATACTTAGATGTTTTAGGTAAAAGTCTCAGAGCAGTTACTGCTAATTATAAAAGAAAAGCATATTGGAATTACTTTGGTTCCATCTTACAAAAATGCCTAACCCCGCTTATGAAATTTGCAT
>NC_051405.1:14402601-14403701 GCF_015228065.2 Penaeus monodon
AAAATCATTTTCATAATTTTTTGCTCCCCTTTCAAATGCAAAATAGATGGGTTGATGGTTCAATAATATCAGTATGCAAAGAAATAATGGAAAATGTTGTTTTTCTCTCAATATATATATTGAGCATATTTTGCAGTGCAATTTATTTCAAGGACCATTGTCTGTTAGCTTAAAGAAAATGGAAGAAATTGCAGAAACAACCATTGTGGCAACCCACAATTTGTTTATTTGTTCTGTTATAAAATATGAATTTAAAGATATTAAATAAATCCCCTTGGATGAGAGGGGTAGTGATATTAGAAGTGGAGGGGAGATGGGAGGGCTATATGAGTATGTTTGTATTGTAACTTGTAGATGTAGGCAATTTCATATCAAATGCCTTTAGAACTATTAGAATAAGCATAGGCAGGGAACCTGCATTTACATGTAATTTGTGAATAGGCCATTTATTTATTACCAGTTAGATGTGATATTGCAAGAAAATGTGTGCAATGTCTGTGGAAGTTGCTAACTCTAGATGCTAACTGAACATTCTAAGGTATGTAAATCAGCCAGTTAGAAAGGAAGGAGCCAGCAACAGTAAAAAGAGACTGGGGGAATGGCTTGCCTGTTTGGCAATTACCACAATATGTGGTTACAAAACTAAATTATTATTATTTGTTCATATCAAGTATGAATACATAGTTTGGACACATACGTCTTGTTATTTAAGGGTACAAGTCAGAATATAGAGGAAAAGGTAAAGGAAGGACGACAAATTTAACAAAGTGGATGTTATGCTCTTGCTACACCAATTAAAAATTAAATTTAAGCTTAAAATATTTTTAGGATAGTCTTTTCACACATACAAGTTTGAAACCACCAGTAACTTAATTTTGCTGGCTTGATGGCCCTTAGAGTTAACATATACCTGCAAATGGCATATTTGATTTTACACACCAGATTTATTAGTTGACAATCACTGCATCCCATTCATACCAAAATAGTGGCAGGGAAATGTACTGCCAAGTTTTTAAAAGCTGATGGGCAGTCAAGGCATGAAGGTGTAATTGAAGCAAGGCATCAAGGTCCTCAGAGATTAATATTTAAATGTCCAGCCT
>NC_051405.1:14403978-14404679 GCF_015228065.2 Penaeus monodon
CATGTTAAAAAGTCCTGGTCTAACACATTGTTAGTTAACTCCAGTTAACTTTATGGGTACCTGAAATAAAATGCATTAACATTTGTCTGCACAGCCCTCTATCTTCTTTTCTCCACTAGTTTGATGATATAATTTTCCAGTATAGTAGTAACAGATGGGTATATTATTGATAAATCAAAATTTAAGAAAACATTTTGCCTCATAGAGATGGTAATGTCAAAGAAAGAACAGGTGTGGAGTCTTGAGCAACCACCAAAGGTCAGAGGTCTTGATTGAGTCTGACTTTTCACTCATCTGAGCATCCATACATGCTTCTGGTAACTAAATTCCTAGACATACAGTTAAACATCCTTGTGACACCCCCAAATGTCCTGTAATATTACAGGATCCACCCTACCCTGTATGCTGGTAGTATTATATAAGCTGCTGTGGAGGGATCGACACTAACATGCTTAACATTTGCAAATGAGAATATCAATGATTATGACCCAATTATATATTGGAATAGATGATCATAAGAAATCAAAAGATGCACATCATACATTTTTATAATATTTGTGAGGGTTTAAAGGAACTGTCCCCCCAAAAGAAGCCTTCCCCCCATTCCCTGTTCCCCATGTTTTTGATAATAAAAAGAGCTTCTTGGAGTTTCATGAATTGTGGTATGCTGAGATAGTTTCTGATAGTGATGATGATGATAA
>NC_051405.1:14404727-14407358 GCF_015228065.2 Penaeus monodon
ATCCTCCAGGTGGGGGATGGGGCTAAGCACTCTCTCCTTTTTTTTACATAGTGGTTGCTTGTACAAATTCCTTGTCCTTTATTTTTTATTATTTTTCAATCAAAATTCAACATGAGTAAGCTTGACACGCCTATATATGAAACAGTGTATCAGATTTTAATAATAATTCTGAAGTCTTGAATGATTTCAAGTTAGAGAATGGTAAAGAATATACTTATTTTGTATGCCAATAACTATCACCAAAAATGCATTTCTTTCAAAAAAGGATAATTGGTACTGAAATGTCCTTCTTAAGGAGGAATGTGCTTTTGAGATCGGACAAAAACTGGAACTAGGGATTTCTAGCATATAAAAAATAGTTTTGAAAATTGACCTTATTTTTTTCCCATAGTTGTTGTTTAATTTTCATATATCATTTTGCTTATATTAGCAACTTCTTTATACCACAAGAGAGCTGTTGCCTAGACTTTTCCATTATTCCTGTTGCATTTAGATAGGGTCATTTGTTATTGCTCAGCATCACAAAGCACAGGATGCATGTCACTGAAAAGCCATCCATTGCTGCTACCATGGGGCCCACATAACCATATAACATGGTTATATGGTAACCTTTGTGCATATCATAACTGCTCCCTTTGCCTTCAGTCTACTGCAATGCCTAAGAATTGTCTCCAACATGGTTACTCCACTTTTTTCTGCTCTAATTGGCAGTTGATCATCTTCTATGCACACTTGGTAAAGAGACAGTAGAAGAGATATTTTGAAACAGTAGGGGATAGTAAATATTTCAAAACTGTAATGTACTTAAAGAAAGGAGGACAGCATTATGTATACTGTTATGTCCTGGCATTGTTTCTGTATCTCTGACATAGACTGCTTTTTCCATTGCCTATTGCTCATCATCTTGATTAGTATTCTCTAAAATAATTTTAAGAGGGGTCTTTGTGTTACTCTGATTCTTGACTATATGACTGTTATCGTCTTAAAATATTGTGGAAGAAATTTTTGAAAAAAGGGCATCTATTTTATACATCTTACCCAGACAGACCATCTGACTTATAATATATGTTTTATGTTTATTGAATAAGTAAACATATAGCATGATATCATTTTACTCTGTATTCATCATATTATTAAAGTTTGTAACATTTTCTTTGCAGATTATTCTTGTGCACTGCAGAAAGACATTTTAGTCCATGGCCGCCTCTATGTGACGCCAAACTACTTCAGTTTCTACTCAAAGATATTTGGGTGGGAGACATTTGTAAGTAGTCTTTATTTTTTTCTAAAAATCATATATAGGATTGAATATTTTTTGCATGAAAATGAGAATAAGGTTTATGTAGGAAAATAAGAGATACTATAAGTATAACTGTACCACCATAACCACAGCTTTGTGAATGTTAGTAAGTTCATTGAACTAAAAATCTTTGTGTTTAGTGTTGATTGATGATGAGTTGACAGCAGTTCAGTGTAACACTTGAAGAGAAAACTAAAACCTCAATGATCCTCTCACAACAGGTATCGATTCGCTGCAAGGACATCATAGCGATGACAAAGGAAAAGACGGCTCTTGTGATTCCAAATGCGATTGAAATCCGAACTGAGGGAGAGAAGCACTTCCTTACATCATTTGCTTCAAGAGATAAAACATACTTAATGCTCTTTAGAATTTGGCAAAATGCTTTAATGGACCAGGTAAATGGATTTGAATATTATATATAAGATTGCCATTAAATTTCAAACTCATTTTAATACATACTAGTATTAGAAAGACTGTGTTAATAGATTTATGTTATTTAGGTACCAAAATTAACTGTTGTGTAATCTAGAAATTTACCATTTTGCAGCATTTATTTTTTTTCTCACCAAAATGAGATTACTAAGATTATATAAGTAGTGTTAAATGTTTAATGAATGACTTTATACTTGATTAAGAATTGAGATGCTGAACAGTGGCACATATCCTTATTAAACATTTTTAATTTCTCTTCTAAAGCAAATGAGTGCAACTGAACTGTGGCAGTGGGTTCACTCTAGCTATGGTGATGAATTGGGCCTTACCAGTGATGACGATGACTATGTAGCCCCATCTACTGAAGACGATGCAAAGACAAACACGAGCAACATGCATAGTGATCGTGTGTGTGATTCTTCAAGTATAAATACAAACCTCAAGCTCTTCACAGGCGATTCAATGGAAGTGAGTACAGAAATGACATTTTTTGTATTCTTGATGCGTCTATTACATTTTTGAAGATCGAGGGAATGTGGTGTTTAACCCCTTTTGGTTAAAGCAGTTGTACTTAGAGTGCCTATTTTGAGGATTTGGTCACCAAAAACAGACTGCTGGAAGCTCTGATCTTGAATTTGTGGAAGTTATGCTTTGAGTTTGGTATAGCCCAAATTTTGTTAATGAAAAAAACAGAAGAGGCTTTTGGATAGACCTCTTCCTGTTGTTGAAGGTACTATTTCAACAGGCTGTTTGTTTTTGCCAAGAGGGAATCTCCATTAGGATTTAAGGGAAATGAATGCTGTATCTCTTTTGTTTCCAATATGATTGTTTCTGATGTTGGGAGATTTGTCACAGATATGTTGAGAAGCACATTGCAACATTACCATGTACATGTG
>NC_051405.1:14407402-14408374 GCF_015228065.2 Penaeus monodon
TAGAAATTTACTTTGAATAGTGAAATGCAAAAATGTCTAGAGAACAGCTCAGTTAATTAGATTTACATTAATGAAAGTTGTAGAAAGGGAACAAATAGCAGGATATAATGTATTGGATTTTGATGGTAATAAAAGTGATAAAGCAATAATAAATAGAAATAAAAGATAGGAGAGGATTGGAAAGGCGAAAATGTAGTTAAAAAGGATAATTAAGAAAGATGAACTTGTACTTTATAGGAAATACAAGCAAAAATTTGGAAATGTTTACGGAGGCTAAATAAAGACACTCCACAATTTATTGGTCAAAGCAATACTATATTCTACATCTATCTCTCCAAAAGGTGAATTTGTTTACACAAAACTGTATTGCACAAGCAGATATGTTGACAGTGGGAATGCTATGGAGATTATAGACATGTGAGTGTTTGCTCACCTATCAGTGCTAGTTATTAACTCAAACATTCACTCACTCATTAAATGTGTGAGTGTGTTTGCCAGTTTGTTTACAACACACACATATATTAATAGGATAAATGGCTAGCCCTCTTTTATACCACTGCCACTTTTTCATGCCAGTACCAAGAAGCGGAGAATCATTTCATGGACTCAGCATACAAGCCACTCTTTTGTGGCAAGTACAAGCAGCGTCATCATGGGTGATATCACTCCCCTTCATAAGAGAATAAAAGACTGACATAAAAGGGGCTACTGATTCACTGCTGGATTTACCAAATAAAGGACTTGGGACATTGAAATTGTGGGGGCCCTAGTTCTGATAAACTGATGTTTTGTCTCTTTCTCCATATTTGAGTTTCATACATATTAAAGTGTATTAGCAGAAGCAGTACTTTTCCATCCCTAATCGCCAATAGGGAGCTGTAATGGCGTTGTGTAAAAATAGTCCACTCAATTTTTTGGGAGGTTGACACTGTAAAGTGGCACGTATATGGGCTACCATAGAATAAAGTTGTT
>NC_051405.1:14410478-14412173 GCF_015228065.2 Penaeus monodon
GTTATGTAATTGCAAAGTGCGAGTTTACGTTGAGGAAGTCCAGTGCGGCGAACCCGCGGGCGGGCGGTGCGGGGGCGCGGGCACGCCGAGGACGGGCCAAGGCGACGGCCGGTGCACCCGCTCCGGAGGGAGTGCTGCCGCACCGACGCGATTCCGGTGGAGGGGGCACCTGTACCGATCTTGGACTCTCCTCCGGTGTGCCTGTACCGAGGGTACCCCTGCACTCGCTGCCCACCGCGCCACGGGTGCTCGAGCCCTCTCGGCGGGTGCGTGTGCCAAGTGATAGCGCGAGCTGATGTGTCGATAAGATAGTGAAGGTCGCCGCTGTATATGCAGTGGCCTGTTAAATTTTCAGTTGTGGGAAAAATGTTGTTCCAGCTGTGCTTATCGTGGTAGCAAAGTTGATTTAGTCAGGTCACATGTGTTTTAAAGCATGGTATTTTATCTTCCTGGTTACACTTCTTTGATATTAGTATGCTGCAAGGGTGTTAAAGCATGTTATTGCTGGCATAACAGTACCAACGATTGCCCGTTTTGCCCCGGCCATGGCTGCCCTGTGCGCTGTGTCAGGTTGTGCGGGATGCGGTGAGCACCGATTACGGGGACACCGATTGTCAGCAACAGTATTTCTGGATAACATTTAATATGAATGATCCTCGTTGATGAATCTAGAATCAGATCTCGGTTGAACTCCCAGCTTAGGCTAAAGCTATATTTTTGTAAAGGGTTGCCAAGCCCTTTTGATGCTAACGCAACCACCCCGGGGAAGTGTTCAAACATGCCATTTAATTTCCTCGTCCGTCAGATGCTGCACTAAATCGAAGCGTGACACAGGCGGAAAGGAACGCAGCTGTGCTCACACTCGTCTTGAACCCACTTTTTACCAGGCTTTCTGCAAAGCCCACTTTTGGGAAAGCGAATTATGAGAAGACGTATAAATGCAATATGAAAAAAGGTTTGGGCTGCTCAAGAAAACGTTTAGGGCGTTGGATGATAAAAAAAAATCGTTGCTGGGAAAATAAAAAGTAGTGTTTATGTGCTAGTGTAGAGAAATTTCCCGTTGCCATTTTTCCGCCCCCACACCATCTGCTGACCCCTTAAATCGCTCCCTCTGCCCATCGCGACACCTGGAGGGCGGCGGAGGGGGGCCAAGCAGCCAGATATAGTGCCGGGGTATTTCTGTGGCTGAGAGAGGCTCCGCGTGCTTGTGCTGTGAATATGGCCCCAGACAAGCTATGGAGCGACGGCAAGCTATTTTCTCCCATGCGTGTTATCATATTAATCTGTTGGTTCTGGGGATAATTTGTGCCGAAAGTCGGGAATGTCGGGCCGGAATGACAGCGCCGTGGGTTATTCAGGCGCGCGAAAGAACGCCCGATAAGAAGCCCAGTGCTGACCTTTTCCGGGGTTCGTTCCTGCTCTGCGATGCTGAGGCGGGAGTGACGCGCGAGGCGGCTCGAGTTAATATTTGGTGATGCCGCCTGATTCGGCCTTCTTGCTGGGGTTGGAAGCCTCGCGAGGGAGTGCGAGGGGGGGAGATAAGGGGGGGTAAAGGAGGAATGAGTGACTATAGGGGATGATGCGAGAAGGAGAAAGATATTAAAGGTGTGGGGGTGGGGGGCTAGGTGGCGGTGAAGGATTTCATGAAATTGCAGGTATGATGGGATTTTGAGTCACATGAGAAAGACGGAGTCT
>NC_051405.1:14412254-14413120 GCF_015228065.2 Penaeus monodon
CGACGAGCGAATATGGCTTCTTTTCATCTTGGTTTAGCAGTGCCTTATGCAGGTTATGGCGGCGGTGATTTCATTATCTGGACAGGCCGGTGGACATAAACACATGCATCCCATCTGCTAGATACAGGACACTTGGGCAAACGAGATTTACCCTCAGACAAAGACAAAATATACCCATCAGTAGTTTTCAAGATACGAGTTAAGTGATCCAATCAACTTGTGTTGATGCTTTTAACATCTAGAAGTCTTCCACGCACCCCCCCCCCCATCCCGCGACCCCCTCAGCACGATAAAGGATGCAGGAAAAGGGGCTTGATATCCTGATAGCGGACGTGCAGGCAATGCTACGTCCTGTACGCCGGCCATGGGAGCTGTCATCTGCGAAACGGACATGGCAGAGGGGAGGCAGAGAGGCTGGCACTAGGGGGCGGTGAGCCGTGCTTGCAGTACTGTGTCTGCTTTCAAGAATGGAAAGAAGACCGAGTGATGGGGGGGGGCTTTCAAATGGAGGAGCAGGGGGGGGGGGTAAGGGGGCTTCGGGACTGTATCCCTCGCGTTTGTTTTTAAGACGGGACGATTAGCGTAGTGTGTTGAGAGGGGAAGGTCATCTGTGCCATAAAAATCGCTGTTAACTCACTCGGAACTGTAAAACCGCATTTTAAGGTGGGGGATTGTTCGTTATCCGTGGAGTTCGTATGGTTTCCTCTAGGCTGCAACGGTCCTGGTGTCGGGTTAGTATTTGTGCAGTTAATGTTTTGGATAGGCTGTTGAATTCTCATTAGCGGTTCAAGGTAGAAGGGGAAATATCCCGATTGACGTGTATATTTTTTGTTACACTTGTTTTATTTTTTTCTGTTATGCTGCAT
>NC_051405.1:14413388-14413584 GCF_015228065.2 Penaeus monodon
TCTCCTTCCACCGTCTCATCATCGTAATCATTCTTACTTCCTTTCCCCTCCCATTCCGTTTCTTTGTTAGGCCATTGTGTAATCCCAATAAGTGTGCCAGTGGAAGTGACTGAGGTGAGGCTTTGTCGGTCGTGGCGGTGTGGGTTATTCAGGGGAGAGACGTAGGGGAAAAGCAAGCCAGATTTTAGATGCTGTG
>NC_051405.1:14413662-14413815 GCF_015228065.2 Penaeus monodon
TGTTGGCATTTCGGCAATTATGCCCCTGCTGTGCCACCGTGAGGAGTACTGAAGAGACGTCTGAGTTGAGACTCGTTCGGGCGGTGTCAGCTCACGTTGCTCCTCGTTCGTGTTCGTGTTAATGTTGGAATATAAAGTGGTTTTATTTGTCTT
>NC_051405.1:14414148-14414889 GCF_015228065.2 Penaeus monodon
TTGTGTGTTTTATGTGTGTTTAATGGCTGCCATGCTTTGCTTCTTCGAGATTCTTTTTGGATTACATTGCAGGGTGTGAATAGCCAAAGCTGAAATTGATATGGCACAAACATCTCATATGATCCTTGCAGCTGAAACTACGCGTGTCAAAATCTAGAGCCGAGTGTTGGTGCATATTTTTGGCCATATTCTCCCCTCTTTTACCGATTCGCAGGATGCTTTCCCTCGTTTGCTTTTCTAATTGCTCAGCTTATCGTGACTCCCATTCCCCTCTTTTCCTTGGCGTAATCCGCACACGAGCAAAACAAGCATTGCCTCCTGCCCCTTCCCGCGCGGAGCCTTACTACAATGTTGCTAGGGAAGGTAGACCTAGTGACATCAGAGCTATCGGACATGTATTCTTAAACGTTATAAATCTATTCCGTGGGGAAAAAAATATTGACTGTGTGATTCATTCTTCACGTACATCTTTGTTTAGCGATGAGCGGGGATGATCGATCGATAACTGTAGAAGTGTGTGTTGCATTATATAATGCTGATGGTATGTTTCCGGTGTTGTATATGCACACCGATGCATGTAGGCACCCGCATACATAGAAGTAACGCTCGTAACGTTAATTTAGTACTGACCGCCTGTGCTTGTTAGCCGTTAAGATATATCCTTCGGTGATCTTTCTTCAAAAAATAATAATAACCGTCATTAAAGACTTCCAAGCGAGGAACTATAGCGTCTAATGGTAA
>NC_051405.1:14414930-14415668 GCF_015228065.2 Penaeus monodon
CGCGAGGTGGCGCTCACCCCAGTGAGTACATGTGCACCCGCCTCCTCCGGGGTTCGCTCGGCCGATGTGTCAGTTTGTGTGCGCGACACCACGTGGGGCAGAGCTCTCGGCGCGCGCTCCTCCGCCCTCCCTCACAGCGCAGCCTGCCCTAGGGATCGCGACGTAAGCTGTGCTCGCTTTAGACCTAACGCGGGACATTTTACCTTGGAATACGAACAGTGTGGGAAACTGAAAAGAATCAGTATGTAGCCTGTACTTGCAGTGTCGTGGGAATTGCTGTTTGGCTAATCATAAAGTACCCTGTTGTGTTTGGAAGTACCGAGTGAAGAGTTTGTGTTATATTCTTGATGGAAAATATGAATGACAACTATCGTTTACCGGCGAATCGTACGTCCCTCTATGTTGCTAGCAGAAACGGCAACAAAAAGAGGCAAGAGTGCGTTGCTTTTCAGCCTGCAGACTTTCGCTCAGAGAGAAAGGGAGAGGGAACAGCGTAAGCCTAAACTGGCGGGAACATGTCAAGAGGATATATTAGTGCGCGGTATTTCAGGATTAGTTGGGTTCTTGGGAATTTCCAGTTCTGTCTGTGTTTGGGGTCTCCTCGGATATTTGTGGCCTGCTGTGTAAAGGCTATGAATTATCTGTGTCAGGAACGGCTGCATGCGTAAAAAGTTGAATGTTCTTGAGAGAAGAAATGCGGGAAGATAGTGACAGATTGACAGGCAGGCAGAAAAAGCC
>NC_051405.1:14415957-14416037 GCF_015228065.2 Penaeus monodon
CGGCAGCTACGAGGAAGGAAGTGCCATCTAATACAAAGGTCCTTGGGAACAAACTCAGTGGCTTTGCGATCTCGTATAGC
>NC_051405.1:14416066-14416244 GCF_015228065.2 Penaeus monodon
TAGGGATTCGCTAGAAACGTTACGTGTGTAAACGAATTAAATTATTTGGGGCGGGGGTGATTTTTTTTTTTTAAGTATAGCGAGTATTTTCGGTCAATGAAATAAAGGGAAATATTAAGGGTTTTGTAGTTTTTTTTTTAGGGTAGGGGGCGCAGATGAGTGAGCTGGATAGATAGGA
>NC_051405.1:14416283-14416532 GCF_015228065.2 Penaeus monodon
TACGAAAATAGTAGCGAATGTCGATACTGTTCTGCTTTGGGCTCCTCATCCGGCGGGACCTTGATTATTCCGACTAGGTTAAGTGACACGTCATTGCGACTCCCGGACTCGCTTTCTTCGAGGCATGTGTCAGAGAGGACGGAAACAGGCTGAGCGGAAAAGCTTTGAGAAGCTTTTGGGAATGTGAGAAATATTATTTTTTTTTTCGTTTAGTTCATTTGTCTATTTTTAGCTTATTCACTGCGAATT
>NC_051405.1:14417309-14417614 GCF_015228065.2 Penaeus monodon
GTTCGTGCTTGTGTATATTCTGCGAGAACAGAGAAGCCTTTTTGTTTGCATTCTTCTAAGTGCCAAACTAAATGTGTCGTGGACCGTGTTGAGTGGAGTCATCCAGGCATATTTTACAGCCGTTCATTTACGTAGTTAGGCAAGTATGTATGTGTATATTTATGAACAGGTAGATTTACTAGGATAATTATTTAAAATTAATAGATATTTGGGTGTGTTCATAAGATATACGTATTGACGCGTATTAGATATTTGTCTGTTTCTATCTATGGATACGATATTTGATAATGTGAAGGGAAACTTTT
>NC_051405.1:14420340-14420774 GCF_015228065.2 Penaeus monodon
ACTTAAGTCCACACTGCGAGGAAGTCATCTATGTGAATAAAATGGGACACAAAGAATAACACAGAACGACAATAAAAATGCGGTATGAAGAAATAAAAAAAAACATAAAAACCGCCTCAAGTCCGGTTCGAAAACAGATTCCGATCAGACAAAAACCTTTGAACCCTCCGTTTGTCACAGGATTCGAAACTGTCTACGTGATCTCTTATTTCCTCTATGAATCTATTTGAAACTTTTCCGAATATAGGCAGATTGCGACGTCCAAAAAGGGGGAAAGACGTTGGGTATTACATTTTTTGGATATTTTTCACTGTTTTTGATATATTGGCCAGATGTTGCTAAGGCTGTGAGATTTAGGCAAAGATGGCGGCGGCGGAGGAGGGGGATCGGGAGACAAATCTATTTATTTTAGAGCCGCGTAGTTTGTCTTCGGA
>NC_051405.1:14420823-14420946 GCF_015228065.2 Penaeus monodon
CCCTTTAGATAATATTTTTGACACAATTAGCCCACAATGACATACCGACACATACATATGCAAATATTTTTTCTAAAGTATGTATGTATGTATTCTAAAAGTATATTACATAATACTGAACAT
>NC_051405.1:14422436-14422770 GCF_015228065.2 Penaeus monodon
AAAATACGGGAAAAGTTTGAGACAAAAAAAAAATAGAAACGAAAAAACGCCCGCAGCTTTTACATGAATACATTACAGAAAGTTTAAAAGTTAATAACGACGCTGCAAGAGCTTTTCCAAACACTGACTCCATGTCAATTAAGAGTTTCCAACTTCGGGAAAACTTGCTTGTTTGACCACCCAATATCCAGGAGGAGCGGCCACGTCTGCGGCGTTCGTTAGTCATTCGTTCGCCGGCCGGGCCTCAGACGTTCGTGTAAGGGACCTTGTGTGTAAAGGAAGACGGTGGTTATATCTGTTGCCATTTTTATTTTCTAACCATGGCGTTTTTCTG
>NC_051405.1:14422797-14423105 GCF_015228065.2 Penaeus monodon
GTCATTTATTTGTTTATATATTTTCTAGCTAGATATTCCTTCGCTTGGCCGTCCAGAGATGTTCGAGTAAGGGACCATGTGTGTAAAGAAAGACGGTGGTTCTACTTATAGTTTTTTTTTTCTAACCACAGCGTTTTGTTGTATACATGTCACTTATTTATTTATGTTTCTTGCTAGTTATGCCTTCACCAGGCCTCAGACGTTCGTGTAAAGGACCCTGTGTGTAAAGGGGGCGATGGTTATATGTGTTGCCATTTTAATTTTCTAACCGTTTGCGTTTTTCAATATGTATGTGTCAATGAGTTTGT
>NC_051405.1:14423332-14423786 GCF_015228065.2 Penaeus monodon
CCACGGCGTTTATGAGAAAATTCTTGTTATTATTGTTATAAATGGGGGTTTTGTTATTTATTTCATAGCCTGACTTTTTTTGAAAAAAATAAAGTAAAAGAAAAAAATTGTATAAAGGCATGTACTGTGATTCATAATTATCAAAGCATAAATAAGGGCTTATATGATTTTTTTGTTTTCGTCTCACATATTTCTACAACATAAAATTCTTATAAATGGGGTAGATATTATAAAGAATATTAATTTTCGTAGATAAGCAAGAGAAAGGGTTAGGTCGTTAGTCTTTTTAATGAGAGCTGACGTTTCAAAGAGCGAAAAGGAAAAACCAGGCATTTTGCGAACTTGCTTAAGATCAAAGAAAGCAGGATTATAGGTCATTTTGATAGGATACAAATTCGAAAGATTTCCATGAATGGATGTGATATAGGATCATTTTAGATTCCGGATTTTTGCA
>NC_051405.1:14423910-14423983 GCF_015228065.2 Penaeus monodon
ACACAGGATGAAATGCTAAGTTAAGATACAAGTATCGAAATAAATTGCATGTCAGTAACTACACTCAGTCCAA
>NC_051405.1:14424272-14424481 GCF_015228065.2 Penaeus monodon
TTAAGTTTCAATTAAGTGTCACCTGACTAGAATAAAAAAGAAAGAGGAATGAAAGAAGTAAAATAACTAATACAAGTTCTGTTCTGGGGCGTTCGTCTTCAACTTCTATTGAAAAAAGGTAAAGAGAAAGCGATATTCTGAATGATAAGATAAAAATCACGAGCACAAAGTTTAAAATTTAACATAAATTACTACACAAAAAAATAAAT
>NC_051405.1:14424531-14424596 GCF_015228065.2 Penaeus monodon
TGCCGGCATTGTTAATTTCCCGAAACTGTCCTTTCCGGTCAACTTCCAGTGGAACCTAACATTTT
>NC_051405.1:14425347-14425441 GCF_015228065.2 Penaeus monodon
TAATAGACATGTCTGTGTATTTAGGTAAAAAATATTTTGTAAAAGATTTATTCCCTCTCCTTTTAATATTCTTTTAGATGAAAACTTTGTCATT
>NC_051405.1:14425469-14425561 GCF_015228065.2 Penaeus monodon
TCTTTGGAAATTTGATACGAAGTGTTATTCTTGCTTTGGTGGCAAAAAAAGAAAATAGCAGAATACTCTTTTGGAAAACAATAGAAACAAAA
>NC_051405.1:14425631-14425794 GCF_015228065.2 Penaeus monodon
TCATGGATAAAGTTGGACATGGGAATATGGAGATATAGACAGATACACATATATATAGACAATGCTAAAGAGTCGGTGAGTCAACAATTATTTGAGACACTGGGGATTTTTCTAAAATGAACAGTAAAAGGCTTAAGTCAAGTCTAACAGTACTCAAAACGTG
>NC_051405.1:14426891-14427053 GCF_015228065.2 Penaeus monodon
AACGGGATGACTATATACAGAAAACACAGACAAAGAGACGGACAATACTAAGATGATTTTTTTTTTTAAGCATATAATATCACAGATCTGATAATATATATTTATTTGTATGCACACACACTTTCGTACAAATCTATATCCATCTATTTACATGTCTTTTAT
>NC_051405.1:14427086-14427331 GCF_015228065.2 Penaeus monodon
AATTCTTTTTCTTATTCCCTTTCTTTAACGATAATAATGAGGATAATAAAATCATAGCACAGACAATGCATTTCAAATGAAGACTAATTTAATTAAACAAAAATCCTAAATAGTTCACCGCATATGAAAACTGTTTACATACAAAATAACCAATATAAACGCACGCTTGTTGTAACGGTAACATAACACTGAAAACATACATTTGTTGGCAATACACAGCCGGTTTTGTGTACATATGCGTGGGT
>NC_051405.1:14427690-14427953 GCF_015228065.2 Penaeus monodon
TTACGCGCACTGCCCAGCTACCACGAGAGGCCAGCGAAGTGTTGCCATGGAAACGGCGTCGGTTGCAGTTGCATTAATCAGAGTTACTCAAGGCTGACATTGCCAAGTATTGCATCTTCTCATTTAATGCAATATTTTATCTTCCAGTTCCTTACCGAAGGTGGTTTCATACTTTCAAAGGAAGATATTTGGTGCTTTTGGACCAATTCATTCTAAATGATGCTTCGCTACCTATCTCTAAACGTGATCGGTAGATGGCGCTG
>NC_051405.1:14428376-14428588 GCF_015228065.2 Penaeus monodon
CACTGTTCGATAATTGTTATTTCATCCAGTAGAGTCGAACTTTTTTATTTTACATTTTTACTTTCTTTTTATTACTTTTATATTCGACTTCCCTGGTGTATATAACATTTACAGTCTCATTTTTTCTCTTCTTTTCATTTTGCGTTTTGCATTCTGACTCGAATCATTTTTGTGTCATCTGCACCGTTAGTTTTGCGTAATATGGACCTCTG
>NC_051405.1:14428620-14428811 GCF_015228065.2 Penaeus monodon
TTTGCATAGAAAAAAATGGAGAGGGAAAATGTCAGATGCAAAGAGTGGTTTTGAATTAGTTGCTCGCTCGTTCACATCCCCCTCACGGTCAAGCGAATTCAAGTTTCAAAAGAAGCGGAGGGCATCACATCGCGCTCTCTGATTTATCACCGCGAGCTGCGTTCGGGCTGCTTGTCCCTCCTCCGTCCCCT
>NC_051405.1:14431137-14431365 GCF_015228065.2 Penaeus monodon
CTTTGACAGATGACGATTTTAAAAAAAGATCCCGGGGGGAACGCAAAAGGTAAAGAGAAAAGTAAAAAAAGAGCAGAAGGGAAAACTTCTTTCGGAGGAGGGACAATCCTTCTAATAATTAGAAGGCATAACTTCTATTTCGTTCCGATAATCAACGGAAGAAAACTATATGCAATTTGCCTCGTAGATCTTTCAGGCGGAAGAGGAACGCGGCCCGATCTCGCACCT
>NC_051405.1:14432393-14432645 GCF_015228065.2 Penaeus monodon
TATCGCAATGTAGTCTAAGGAGACAGAGAAGGACTGACAGTGTCGCAGGCGTGTAACTTCATCCCCCGATTGTGGCCGTTGAGGGGGTCCCTGTCAGCGTAAGAGCGTTGGGTTGACACGGACGTTTAGATAGTATAACGAACATTCTAATAATACTTAGTGACGCTTCCTGATGCAGAACAGCTGGGAGAGAGGCGGTGGGGGAGGGGAGGAGAAACTTGTTAAGAATGTGGGTGTGAATACACAAGCGCA
>NC_051405.1:14432718-14434032 GCF_015228065.2 Penaeus monodon
TGCCCGATCCGTGCATCCGTCCATCTGTCCATCTGCCCGTGTGCGAGATGTCACCGGCCTGAGGAGATAATCTTGGCCGGCTTAGTGCGTCTCATTAGGGTCGAGATGCTCATGAATGGTAAACAGGGCAGAGGGGAGGGTCGTCTGGACTCTTCTGCCCCGGCCGGATACCAGCGAATCTCTTTCCTACCTCTATGGACCTAAAGGGAAGCCACTAAATTAATTTGGTAGCTTAATGCAGAGCTTATGCGAGTCCGTTATCGACAGTAGGGCCACGCGACAGCAAGGCTGGTATTGTTTACGCGTTGGGTAAGCCGGGGTGAGCAACATCAGGGAATTTCAGATATTTCCTCCAGGAAGATTGTTATAAAAAAAACTCTGGTGATTGTTTCAGGGATTTTTGTAGGTGATCTTTTCGTAAGGGTTTTGTTCCAACTGCGTATACATGATAATCCTTCGCCTAGTGCACATAGGACAATGGCACGGAGAATTCAGTCGCTCTTTGGGACAGGATATCGTAGTGGGCGGAGTGGTAGGTGAGGAGGTAGTCGGCTGCGTAAATGTTACTTCACTTGTCTGGAATGCTGCTACGGCGTGACGTCATCCGCTAAGCTTAGTTCGCAGTATTACAACAAGGCTCTTTAGGGGAATCCTTCATGATAACCCGTATTTTTCAGTGAGGCGTTTTGATAATTCCGCTGTTTTTGAAGCGAGGTCACCATCGTTGCCCCATAGTATTGCGTGTTGAAATCCCCTCCACAACGGCAACCCCGTCTGGATTTATGGGCTCGTTGCTGAACGTTCGTGGCGGGAGACGCTCGTGGGCGGAGAATCGTTTCTCAAAGGAAAAGGTCAGAGTCGATCTTTGACCCCCTCCCCCCCTAAAAAAAAGGAAAGGCAAAGAAACTAGGAGACAAAGTTGTGAGAGCGGTGCCAGAGGCGTTCCGTGTTGCACCGGCACATTCATCATGCGCGTTGAGATCACTCATGGCCGCACGCGAGCTGGATATGGACTCATCCGGTGAATGGAAAGCCCTAGCGAGTGCTGTCCAAACCGGTCGTTCTTGTAAGGCGCTGGTTCGGGCTCTCCCGGCGTGAGCGTTGCGTTCTCGCTCGCTCCTTCCTCTACCCTGGGCATTGTCCTTTGCTCACAAACTGGGAAAGATGTGACGTTTCCCTCTGAAGCAAACGTGATTTTACAGGTGTTTTTTCCCATTAATATAGGTTCCTTTATGTGAAGTGTCAAATGTTTAAACACAAATGTTTTAAGTCTAATCCATGTATTAGAGCGCACCCATTATATAATATATATAT
>NC_051405.1:14434148-14434510 GCF_015228065.2 Penaeus monodon
GGTTAGCAGCGGTAATGCACGTAGGAAATGTCATCCTTTGTTTAACTAACAATGGAAGGAGTTGTCTGCGAGGTTATTTGAGCACCGAATTACAGTTCACTAATCAACGAGTTTTTGTTAATGCAGGGAGGTTTTCGCGAGCGAGGTCAATTCGAACGGTTTGCATGATTGACAGCAGGGACGGCCGAGTACGAATGGCAAGGTGTGTGTTGCGACGGCCGTGGATAAAGCTGTTCATCATGTCTGCAAGCGGGCTGGAAGATTGGCTGAGCGATGCACTCAGGGAGAATGAGCAAAATTGTCATGGTTTGAATGTGAAGCCAGTCGCGTGCAAGGGCTTTCGTCAGAGCTTAAGTATAATA
>NC_051405.1:14434537-14435355 GCF_015228065.2 Penaeus monodon
GACACTATACACGAACTGGTGTGTATATTATCGTGTTTTTTTGCCGGTATTTATGTTCATGAAATAACTACGTAGCAAGACGACGCTCTTGTGCCAGACTAATACACATTGTCACGAGGATCGGGGGCGCAGCGGGGTTGTATGGGATTATTTCAGGGCTTAATAACCTCGCGTCGGTCACGCAGGATGACTTCGGAATATATGCAAGGGCGAAGAGCTCAAGGTGTGCGCTGGAGAGCGGATAACCATTTCAGCTTCGTTTGATGACAGAGTTGTCAGAGATGTTTGTTTAGGTTCCTCAATGAAACGCAGGGAGGTTGAGGGCGTGCAGTAAAAGATGCAGTGGCAGTAGCCGGGACACGAGGCCGTGAAACCCAAGCAGTGCGGCAGCTGCAGGGGGAGCACGTGACCTTATTTGGCGGCAGGAGGAGCCCCTCTTCTGCTGACCTCACGTCCCCCAGGGTTTCACGTGATTCTCCACAAGGGAATGGGAGATCTGGCCAAATTGTTACATAACCCAAGCAGATATCTCCCACGTTTAGAAACAAAACCAAAGTAGTGAATCTTTCAACCTAAGCAGCATTTCTTGGAAGCGTCAGTGAATATGCTTCTCACCTGACCCCGAGGGATGAATAGTAAGAGGACAGAACCCAAATTTGGCTTACAAGCGGACGAGAGTTTACCTCAGCCATGTTTGAGGGTTTCAAAGAACATTGACGGGAAGTGACACACGCCGAGTATGGATAAATCCCGGGAAGTCATTTTTCCCAGTATTTGATATCTATTTATCTGTTATCATAATCTATTCAACTTTTGAT
>NC_051405.1:14435434-14436986 GCF_015228065.2 Penaeus monodon
GTTTTATTAAATGTTAATTGTTGTTAACTGAATGAGAAGCACTGGCGATTGCATTATTGTCAGTGCTGTACAGATGTGATATAACGTTTTGCCATCCACACTGAGGTCGATCATAGGTCCACGATGAGGGTTCCTACTAATCCCCGAACCCGCGTCCCCTACCCTGCAAGCAACCTGTCTACCTGGCTCTTGGGGCACGTGAGCAGGGGCATGACGAGGTGGAGTAGGAAGAACGGCGAGCGACACAGTGACATTTCTGAAGCGAGTGGGAGTGAGTGACACATGCTTAGCTGGAAGTAAATCATCCGTCCGCTGGCTGTCCGCGGTAGGCCGGTCGTGGGCGTGTGGCGGGATCACTCAGGAAGGAGAGGATTCGTGGTATCCTGATGCAGCCAGTCAGAGCGGGTGCGTCACACGGCGGAGCAGCGCCGCTCGGCAAGGTCGCCAGGGACGCTTACACTAAGGAATTTTCGGCGCAGGGACGCCCTCCCACGGGGCTGGATGCATTCACGTCGCAAGTTCCAATGTCCGATCGAAGACAAATGTGTCTCGGGTGTTGCTGTGGGAGTGTGAGAAAGTCGAACGCTGCCGCCACAAAGTACGGGTGCGTGTTGAGCATTCATGGAGGATTGTAAATGGCCGTTGCGGCGTGCCCTTGTAGTACTGCCCCGTGCGTCTTACTCAGTGCACGCGCCAGTCTCGGCTCGCCCAGTGTTGAACGTGTTGCTCTGGTGCAAGCAGCCAGGAATGTGTATGTGTTCTGTATGTGTTCTAACAATCGCGTAATGACACTTATACGATTCATAATTTTGCTAAGAGTTGTATACATGCTTATTTAACAGAAGAAACGTTTGAAGCACGAAGATGAAACTGTTAGACGTGATTGTGTGCGAGCGCAAGATATGCTAAGTGATGCTTTCAGACGGTGTCGTGTACATTACAATCATTGCATTTTCTCTTATGTAATGATCTGAAACAAGGACTTCACTCTTAAGAATTCATTTTTAGTTTACACTGCTGGCATAATTCACCAGAATCAAACGTTTATTTATGCTCAAATATTGATGTGCGTGCACACAGCTCACGGTTTCTCTTGAAGTTGCGGCGATTGCTGGCTGCCTTGCATAACAAGTAGCACGTCACGCAAGAGGATCAGATTTCAGACACGGTGTCGCTGGCGTTGAATGACGTGATCGGATGGTGCGTTGTCGGCCTAGACGGGAAAGGGAGTAATAGGTCAGCCACCGGGTGACCTTTCGCGCTATTAAGGCATTGCGTTAAATTGGAGTGGACATTCTTTGCGTCTCTTTTCCCGTCTTCGTTCTTTCTATTTTTTTTCTTGATCTTTTTAATCTCATTTTCCCTTCCTCTTTCTGCCTCGCCCCTTTTTTCCGTTCTCTTCTCTTGGCTCCGTTTTTTTTATTTTTCTCTTTCAAATTATCTCTTCTTTTTATTTGTCTCGTTTCTTTTCCCTTTCTCTACTGTCTTTTCTAATTCTCTTTCTCTTTTCCCCTCTCTCTTCCTCTCTTCCTCTCTTCTTTTAGTCCTTTTC
>NC_051405.1:14437222-14437582 GCF_015228065.2 Penaeus monodon
AGTAGCAGTAAGTGATTAAGCCCGTTTCGAAGTAGCAATAAGGACAAGGAAAACGAGCTATCATATTATCTGGTTATGAGGGGAAAGAACAGAGCAGCCATGAGCCTTCCTGTCAGGTTGAGACTTGGGGAATTTTGAAGCTTATTCATGAAGCTCGTTAAGATAATGGCCGTTTAAAAAGTGGATGCACAAGCTGAAGGGTTCGGGAAAGACACGCGCTCGAGGTCACAGGTCACCTTAGTAGTTATCAGTTGTTGACGAGAGAGAATGACCTTCTGAGTTGGCAATTTTGTGTAAGATCTGCCGTGGGTGAAAACAAAAGAATAAGATATATATAATTGGAGTGATGTATCCTCCTGC
>NC_051405.1:14437621-14442643 GCF_015228065.2 Penaeus monodon
GCCCCTGTCTCTCAAAGGCGATCGCTCCCTTGAGGTCGCCTTACAGACGCCCCCGGGATTGCACGCCCTTATATCTTCATCAGGCGGTCGGGCGGGATGGAGTGACCCTCGTCCCCGCCCATTGGTGTCCCTCGACGGTGATCTGGGCGGGCCTTTCCCCCGAGGGCGCTTCCACGAATCGCGTCTTGTCACATGGCCATCGTTTGTCAGAGTTATTGCCGATGCCTTGATCTACCGCCGCTATCTGTGTGGCTGCCACCGGGTGCCTTTGTTATCCTATTTGTGGGCTCGTTTGCTCTGCTCTTCTCGGCTGATGTGCCAGGCTGCGTGTCTGCCGATCTTTTTTCCGTGATTTTCTTGCGAATGTGAATGTATGGGGCTTTATTTTAGCTGTGTAAGAACGATTTCTACCACGCTGACATTGGCTTCTTCTTCCTGTGTTTTACTCAGCCGCGTCAATGTCTACCAATGTTGAAAAAATCTCTGATTTCTCAACCTTTTTTCGCCAGCAGTGCATCATTTATTATTGTTTAGCATTCCATTTTTCTACCTTTAGTCCCTGTGTGCAATATTTAGTTTCTCTGGCTTTCCATCTGTCTCTATTTCACTTGGTTGCTATATTTCATCCCACTTTACCTCGGAGCGGCGTTGTTTTCCACCTTATGAATCACCGTTTCATATGGGCCCTTTTGGTTCATTCTTGTCTGTTTCCCTTCTAAACGTATCGGCGTTTAGAGATAGCACTTTTCCTCTTTATTGACCTGGCACTAGTTACTTCCTGTGGCACCTTACTTAAAGGCCGTTAGCTGAACAGTGATGCTGCAGCACTTAGGGCGCTCGTGATGTTCGAAAGCAGGGACGGCTGATGATGCAACGTCGAGGAGATCAGGTAACAAGTCCACCAAGGTCAAGCGTGACCTCTCATACGTCAGGGTGTTTACTCTTGTTTCTTGTCTCCCGCCGCCTGCCTTGCCTTAGCCTCGCCCCTCCTTACCCCTCCTTGACTCCTCTGTCTTCTTTCGTTGTCCATTTTCCATGGATTGCGCTCCCTTCCCTTGTCATCCCCCCCCTACCGCTCGCTTTTGTAGCACTGACCCCTTGTGCTACAAGTGGGATGATTTTGAGAAGTCGTCGTTTTTAACGGTTTGCAGATGACTGCTTCACGACCACCTGACGTGGATGGGGGAACTTTGCAGGTGGCCACGTATTTTTCAGCAGTTTTTCCGGATCTGGATGACGTAGCGTGACTTGAAAAAAGGTTGTATCATTAGTTCATATAAAAAGATTTCAACTGGGAGTGCTAAGTATGCCACCTTAAGTGAATTCAGTGTTTCGGCAATTTAGGTAACCCAGATATTAATGGCGGAGGAATGCGTATTGTCGAGCAGCTGCCTTGATAACCTGCTTTCCCATCTTCGTTGCAGAAACAACAGATTAATGTGCTTTCCAATTCCTTCACATACAAGCAACTCCTCTACGGTCGGATCCAGTTCTGACGCCGCAAGAAAGCCGTAATAAGCAATGAGCGCTCGTGTGCGTGAGAGCCAAGCGGCGCCGCAACAGTTGTCAGGCATCTGGCGCTAATGTTATTGTCTTGTCGTCAATGCAGCTCATGTTGTGACCTTCAAATCACAGAAGTTAATGTTTATGTGGATATTTAAGGGTAATATTCCCAGCACCCAAGGTTCTGGTGTGTTCGTGCTCGGAGCTTGCGCGTTTGTTGTGAACCCGATTGCGAGTGCAGCCATCCAACCCGCAGAATAGAAAGTTGAAACTGATACTTCTTTAGCCGGAGGCGCGACGAGCAGACAAGCATATGGGAAGTCTGTTTGTCTTGCCTTTTTCAGCACATGTTCTACAAATTTGGAGATCAGATTACTTGCCAATCATATGGCGGCAACACTCGATCTAAAAAGCGATTCCAAATATTTGGCTTGGCTTAAAGCACTTGGTGTCACACTTTTTACCAACAGCTTTCCCTTGTCTCTGAACCCCCCTCTCCCCCCCACCTCCAGTCTCCCGTTCGCTTTCTCTGTCATTTTCAACTCTGGACTCGTCTGGATGCTTGGATTTGTATATTTTGCTGCCAACTTTTCCTCTACGCTCATGATTTAGATGCGATATCCTACCTTTTACCGATCATAAGATAATTAAATCAGGTGTACTTTTAGCAAGGATCGGGGAAATGTTGCTATGGCCAACTTTCCACCGCAGGTCTTGTTGGCGGGCAGTTCAGTGACCCGCGCCGTAAATGTCAATTGGCCCACAGACTTTGCCTTTTATGTCTGTTGCCGAGTTAAGGTGCCGAGACTCGACGCTTTCGGGACTTGGTCTCGTCTTGGAGTTAGCAAGTGCTTGCCATGTTAGTTTCTTGTTTTTCTTGGGCGTTTTCTGTGATCTACGATGTGATGGCACGTCACATTTATTTGTATAAACTGCGAAAGAGGATCTCCCGCGTTCGCAAAATTGGGCGACGCTACAGGATTCCAGGACCTGTTAGATATGATTGCCGCTCTGTGCAGTTTGCTTTCCCGCGGCCCAAGATTGCGATCTCCCCCCGTCGTCTCCTCCCCCCTGGTAGGGAGGGAGGGCGCGGGCGCTGTCACTCTCGGGTGGCTAGGCCTCGGGCCTCGCTATTCTGTCCTGTCAGCACGGCCTGACGGACCAAGGCTACACGCGCCCATATATTGCGCTGCGCTTTACGGGTTTCATGTTCGTATCCAGTTATTTTTAGTGCCACAGGCTTGACCATACTTGTGCCAGAAGGGGCGGCCGAGCTGCCTTTGTTCGGACGGTGCTTGCGTTTGTTCATTCATTCTCTTTACCAGACAGTGCCCGGTAAGGGTGTTCGCGCTTTCTCTGCTTTACTAGACACCACGTAAGCGCAAGGAAAGTTCATTTATTGGGAGTAGTAGCTGTGCTAATTGGGGATGGGGAAGGGGGAAAGGAGAGGAAGGAGCACCACGTTTGTTAACGGGGCGCGCGATCAGACGGAGGGGCGCCGGCGATGGGCATGGTGGGTGGTACGCGCGGTTGTTCTAAGTCTGCCGTCATTATTTTGGCCGCTCCATTACACATGACAGAGAAGGCAGGCGCAGGGCCATGATCGTGACCTTGACTTCTGGATGACTGAGCGTAAAAGATGGGCCTTCTATATTTAAGTTGCTGCTGCTCGTATTGTTAACTTCATGCTGGACCACAGACGGGCATCGATATTTTCTCCGTGTTAAAGGGAAAGTAGCATTAGTTATTTATGATATGGGTCTGCCGTAATTTCATGCAAAGCTACGTGCAAAGCCTTAATATCCTCCATTCTAGATGACGCACATAATGATGTGATGGGGATGCTAGCCTGTTTTTCTGTCGCTTCGGTAAAGCATTATATTCTCGTGCTGGTAACGCCATGCTTTTCGGAATTTTTAAAAGCGTTATTTGCACAAATTGTATTTAGTGAATTTATTGGGGATTTTTAATTTTTTCAGTTTTAAGACAGTGAACATTGACTGTATTATTGTTTGAACGCTCGTAAATCCTTTGTGATACACTGCCAATGTGCGGTAACAAGTGGAGAGTGAAAAGTGCTCGCAGTTGACAGTGTAAACCGGCGAGGGCGAGGAGGCCGTCTCCCCCCTCTCCCGTCCCCCATCTGCCTTCGGTTGTCCTCGAAGTTAAGTGCCGGGCGTGATGCCAGGCGTGGTGTGCTCCCCGCCCACGGGCACCAGCGCCCCCGCCGACGCCGCGGTGCCGTCCTCTCTCGGCACGGCGGACACCAGTGGCGAGGTGACCTCCTGGCGGACCTCACCTCAAGGCGGTATTGCGCCTCCCTCTCCGGACTCCGAGTCTGGGATCGAGGACTCTCCGGACAGCATCGACGGCGTCGCCATGCCGCTGTCCCCGCCTATTCCCATCCCGTCCTTCCGCCGCGGAAGCCTTCAGCTCGGGCGCGGCCACACGCCTCCTCCGGGCGCCCTGCTTCAGCCAGACCACCTCAGCAACTCCGCCCCCGCCACTGCCAGCGAAGACAACACGCCCCCGTCCACTCGCGGTAACGCCCTCGCCGCCGCCGCCCGTGAGCGGGGAGCCGCAGTGTGGTGGCGAGGCCGGAGCGGGAGTGCCCACCATTGAAATCAGCGAGGTATTGTACTTGACCTCCCTCGACTCGGAGGCACTGTGCCTTCACGAATGCCACCCACAGTAACTAACGATCTCTTCCTTTCTCTAACACTCACTGAAATGGCTCGCCTCTAGCTGACACATCAAACACTTTTTAACACCACCAGACCCCGAGCCGCCTTCTCCCTTTTCTCCCCGCTGTTTGTGTGTTTTCGGTCTCCTGAGACTTCCCGTTTCCTGTGCCGTCTTCAGTGACCTGTATTTCACCTCAGCATTGAGTTCTTTAAAAGCCCTATTCATGTCAGGTCTTGGCCTTCTTTGCGATGGTGGGAAAGCGGCTGGGTGGTGTCTCCAGCCTAGCCATGACTGGGCGCCTCGAGTCTCCTGCACGGCTGGGCGACCGATGAGAGGTAATTGTGAAGGGGAGATGGGGTAGACCCGTAGATGATGCTCTCCCCTCACCCTTCACGATCCCTAGCTTCCCCTCTCCATCTTTCTCTCTCCGTCCACGGCCCGACTAATTCGTCTCCCGGTCTCCCTCGTCTCATTTCCCCCTGCGTTTCTTCTTTTTTATTTATGATATCTTCCAGTCTGTAATTACACGCCTTGTCTTAGGACTTTCCATGTTCATATGGCATATCAGTTCTCTCTTTTATAGCTAGTATTTTTTCTTTTTCTTCATCGTGTCCCTTCCCTTTTTATCCACCGTGTTTTCCCCTCTTTCCCATTGTTCCAATTTTCTCCAGATGCGTCTCCATCATTTGATGGCCAGTAATTCCAGTGACCTGCCTCTCCCCCTCCCCTCTCCCCCTTGCTTCTGAGAGTGATCTGTCTTGTCTCCTTCTTCGTTACTTATTGGTTCTTCAGATCCTTTCTTATTCTGTTTGATCCCCTCATCTACTGCTCCGC
>NC_051405.1:14442750-14443023 GCF_015228065.2 Penaeus monodon
GCCACACGCATCCCGGACTCCCTCTTCATGCTTGTTAATGAGACAGTCGATCCTCATCCGGTGTTGTTGGTTTGTCGTAGTTGTGTCTCGGGCTCTATCCATCCTCGTGTATGTCGCTTTATTCCCCCGAACTCCTTGGCTAGATCTTAGGAGAGCAGGTCGTTTGTTTGTTTGTTTATTTTTCCCGTCGAGCAGCTTTTCGTAGTTAAAAGGTATTTAGAAACCCTCTTTGTCGGTAGCTTGTCGTTATTTTCTCAGTCTTAAAGGAGTCGA
>NC_051405.1:14443045-14443242 GCF_015228065.2 Penaeus monodon
CTCTTAGACTTGAGGCGTTTTGTGTTTATGAGCCCGTTCGTGGGAGTAATTGGCAAGACTTTGGGAAGCCGTTTACGGAACCTTATGGGGGAGGAAGATTGGTTTTAGATGTGTGATTTGGTTGTGTATTCCCTCTCCGAGTAGCTGTCGATTGTTGGATTTAACCCTTTTTTGCTATTATAGCTTTTGTACAAGTA
>NC_051405.1:14444194-14446324 GCF_015228065.2 Penaeus monodon
TAAGCATGTATAAGTGCTTTGTCAAAACTTAGGCGATCGTATGTCAGTAATAAAAGAGCGGAGCGGCGTGCCAAAGTATGTGTAACATGTGGGGTACAAAGCCTTGGAGAAGCGGCGAAGAGGGTGGTAGTGGCCCAGTGTGGATATTGAGGGGTTGTCAAGGCCGCGCCAGCCATATTGGCCCCCTTTGTACTCTCCTCACCCCTACCCCCATTGGCCTGCCATTCTGTACCAGCTGCTTGCTCCCGCCAGTACACTTGTACTCCGAGGTTCCCGCGCTCCTGCCTTTTGTCTCACGCTTCCTCGTCTTTTCATTTCTCCAGAACTTCTCTCTTAGTACCTCATTCTTACACACGCATAATATTCCACGTGTCACTTGTCAGTTCTGATATTGAGAAGGCTTCCCGCTTGTCTGTGAGATTCGGTGGCTACGAAGCTTCATTTATATTGTTGGAGTCGCATTTATGATAGCATTAAATGATCCACTCCGCCATGTTGCGCTGAGGCCGACCACTGATTCTGAGCCAGAGGGGAGTTTTAAGATGGCCAAGGGTTTGCCTCCTTTTTTGTGATAACGGATGGTATGACTGCGAAGTAAAAATATTTTATCACGATAAAGGGTTATCATATTGGTATAAAGTTTCCACTGCTATCTGCAGTATACACAAACATCGTATACATTTTTGTACTTGGGTAGTACAAAGTTACCAACCAGCCTTCGAAACACACAAGAAAAAAGACCTGTACATAGTATACCCATGTCATCGTTACCGAAATTATTTTTTGTGTTCGCCAAGCTCTTCAACTACAAGTGCTGTTGCTCCCTTATAAGAGATTGTATTATGTTCAATGCCCCAAGTTTTCAATTTGTTCATCAAGATGCCTTGTGTTTTGTATTGAAGTGTTCACAATTTTCTGTCTAAAAATGGCAGCAGCTTATAATTAGTCACATTGATTTTTTTCGTTTATTAAACTATTGTTGTGAACTACACGTTCAGATTGATTGGCAAAGCTGCTCAAAATCATGTGTACAATGGCAGTCATTTAAGATGCATTTGCATTTGTGTCTTTACAGGATGCTTGCCCTGCAGATCAGAGTCTGGAGGAGAGCCAAGTGCCCCCAGTGCCGAAGGGTGGTGAATCTGAGACGTCGGAGCAGGTCTCCTCGCACAAGCCTCAGCCGCCCAAGAGTTCGTCTCCGACCAAATCGCCGCAGCATCACTCGACGCATAATTCGTCCCCGCAGCCCAACGATGGGATCCCTACAGACATGTCGGATACAACGGAAACCGAGCCCGACAGCAAGGTTACATGTGAGTATATTTTCTTGTATGTATATCAGTTGTATTCTGGCTTTGGAATGTTTCAGTAGAATGGTAATTGAGGGAGATTTTCAAGAAAGGGGTGGATTTGAGATTCAGGCGATGGAATGGAATCTATCTTGCAAACTTCATTTGCAAAGTGAGAGATTAATTGAGCATTTTATGTTTCTGCAGGTTTATCTTCCGAGTGTGTGGTTTGCCCAAACCTGACCACACACCACCAGGGTCGTGAGATCATCAACACTGTTTTTGCACTGCCTGTGGACACAGTGTTTACATTACTCTTTACCAATTCCAAGTTTATGCTAGATCTTTATAAGCTCCTCTCCCTCGAAAGACACTGGTCAGATGCTTGTTTGACGTATTGGTGAGTTTGCCAATGTTTGTGCTTTTATTATCGCTCAGCGTCTTTCTCACATTCAGATGTTACAGCTTCGCTCATAACTTATAGACGCGATCCAACAGCTTTATTTCCATTTCAGATGTAGTTGCCAGTCCATGGCAAAGCAACCATGAAACCAATCAGAAACTCGGCAGTGCTCTACCTTGCCCCTCCCTCCACCTCGCTTGCCAAAGTTTCACGCTCCCCGCACACCGGTAAGATGAGTTGCATTGGTTTCTCTTATCTTCTCTTAGATTGTAGAGATAACCGGGCAAGTGGACCGAATAGAAAGACTAGTATTATAGTTTTGCATTTTTAAAGTAGCTGTATAATGTGTATAATATGTATAATACAAGATTTTTTTAAATAACTGTATAATATGTGAAGCTGATGCACATTGATTCATATTGTGGTACTTTCTCATTG
>NC_051405.1:14449033-14449656 GCF_015228065.2 Penaeus monodon
TGACATAATTTTTACTTCAGATTCTCATAATATTTTGATATTTGTTTTCCAGGTTTTGTCACCTTTTAGTAAACCAGGAGAAATATATACAGTTGATGCAGAAGCTTGTAATGCTGGCATCCCATATGCTGACTCTTTCTTTGTGTCAAATCACTGGTGTTTAACTCGTGAATCTGCCACTGAAACAAGACTAAGTGTTTGGTCTCAAGTTAAATATAAGAAGAATGTTTGGGGTTTCATGAAAGGTAAGCAGACAACCGTGTATGTTTTGTGCCTTTTACTTTTTTGCATCTCTGATGACTATCCACTCAATCAATTGTAATGCATAGAGAACAAGTATGGTAATATATGCTGAAAATGATTTTCATAAACGTTTCTTTATTAACAGGTGTGATTGACAAGAACTCATTTTGTGGTGTGGAATCATTACTCAATGACATAAATGCTGCACTCCTTGCTGAGGTTGACAGTGCCAATCTGAAGAGGACGCGGCGAAGAAGACGACGAGTAGGAAGCAAAGGAGAACCTCCAGATGTCCTCATTCCATCAACAGCTGATAAGGTCAAAGACATTCATAAATCAACACAGATCCCAGCAAGAAAGCTTAGTAAGTTCCGAGGTGG
>NC_051405.1:14449698-14450174 GCF_015228065.2 Penaeus monodon
GGTTATCAGTTATGTTTTGGGTATATTTTTGACTGATGTGTTATTCATGTCAGCAAAGTATGTTGAGTTGTGTTATTTTTCTCATTTCTTTTTCTATTCTTACAGCTTTGCCAACTGTTACAACTGAGAACAGTAATTCCTCCAATGAAGGTCCTGTTAGACTTGTTGTGGCAACTCTGGTCATTCTCTTAACCCTGAATGCCCTGCTGTACTACAAACTTTGGGCATTGGAGGAAAAGGTGTTTGTACATACCACACCATTCCCAGCTCTCGATCCAAGCATGTTTAGGTAAGTTCCTCAGACTGATATGAATATAGAGAGAAAAGAAAAAGACGTGTACTGGCATGCACACAGAAAAGCATATTGATTGGTTTATGTCAACATCTTTTTTATTATTTATGCATATGTAGCATAAGATATGTTTTTGCAGTGAATTTCTTTATATTTCAACATATTTCTCCTTTGACTCTGACTT
>NC_051405.1:14450191-14452577 GCF_015228065.2 Penaeus monodon
TTTGCAGCATTTTGATTTTTTTAAATTTTGGTAAATATAAAGCTTTTCATTGCTAAAACAGACCGGGGACAGGAAGTGGAGCCCTGGAAGAATGGGTACGAATATTGCAACAGCAAGAGGCTCTTCATGCGGCGGAAGTGGAAAGATGGAGGAAATCCATAGAAGAAGCAGCAGGATTCCTCAGAAAAGTGAGATTCCTATTTTGATGGTTACTTTTTCTTTCTGTGCATATTCTCACTTCTCATTTCCTCTTACTTATATTTGTGCTGCTGTATTCAAGTCTATTCCAGTCATAACAGAAACTATGATGAAGAGAAAATTTCAACTAGTTTGTAATAAATAGAAGCTTGACATACCATGGTATCCAGTAACTTATATCCATTCACCCCCACTCCAGGCTGAGGAGTCTCTCCGCGCACTCCACACATCCATACCTCCACACCACGCAAGCAAAATCCAGCTTCTCCTGAGACAGCTACAAAACCTTCATAACTCTGAGAGCCAGCGGAGATCGTCTGCAGAATCTACTCAGTGGGGCCAAGAGGGAATTCCAGGAGACCCATCCAAGGGACCAGATGTTGGGGACAGAAGCCAGTGGGGAAGACAGAACTGTGCATACGAGTGAGAATCATCAGGATCTGTGAAGGTGCAGTGCGATGACAAACCAATTCCCTGGCAAGAAAAAGAGATCTCTGAGGACCTGAAAAAGCATTAGGAAAGAAAATATAGAAAAGCATAGAAAAGAGAAAAATTGAACAACTTTGTTGGTGGAGCTCATTGCCTGTTAGGGAAAAGTAATTCCTGAAGCAAATGTTGCAATGAGGTTGCTATCACTGTCATTATAAAATATACCAAATGGTCATGATTGCCTTCTCCCCCCCCCTAGAGGTCAGTCAGGAAAGGATTGCAAAGATGATCTTTAGTATGATGAATACGTTATTTTCTTTAATTTGTTTATTTCCCTGGTTTTATATATTGGACGAAAGTAGCACTGCGCATGGAATGGGTGCAGAAAGTAGTTATATTTTGATTATATATTGGAATTCATTCACATGCTTCAGGTTTCGAGTATTCCTTCTTATATTTAATGAATGGCATAATTTTAATCTTGGAAAGGATGTGGACCAAATGTGTATGCACTTGTGGTTGTGGAAAGTTTATTTTTTTCATTCCAACAAATAATATAAGAACAAGATGTGCTGCACAATTATGCAAGATTTGTGAACGTTTGTAGAGTCCGCTGTGAGTGCATTACTGTGAAAGGGGAGGAAAAAATGGTATATGTATGTTGTTGCTGAAAAGGGAGATATGACTTATCTTAGATGATTGATGTAGCAGAGAGGTACATGGCATAAGGAAATAGTTTAATCAGAGTTAATTCTTTATTTTGTTTCAAGTTCATTTCACTCATGTAAATACTGCAGATATAATGCTTGATACATAAATATATATCGGTTATAAAGTAGGCTAACACATTATATACTAACATATCATGTGTGTATTTATATGGTTGGTGTATGCTAATCACATACTGTACACATATATATCTGTGTGTGTTATCACACAGGCAACCTAATGTATATTGTGTAAAGTGTTATAAGGAGCTTCAGGTTGTGTGTGTTGTCTGTGAGCATGTATCACGTGTGATCCTTTTACTATCATTTTTTCATGAAATTCTGATGTGATTTCATCATATTTTTCATAAAGCAGTAATCGATACTACAAAAGTGTTTTAAAGTATAGCACACAAAGGTTTGATATGAAATAGGCAATTAAAGGTAGTCTGATGTATATTCTATAGGTTCTAGATCTGATGGCATAGTCATGTGTTACAGTGGAACAATGATTGTATCTATTTATGTGTAACTTCTCTATCATTTCTAGTTGTAATGGTATGCTTCATTCTTGAGTTTGTGAATACATAGCAAGTTATACATATGAAGGACCTTGTTTGAAAACTAGATATCCAAGTAACTTTATTTACTGTGAGGATAAAAAGCTTTTCTTATTTCATTTTAAATGGGAACTTGAAATAAAGAGAAAGTTGTGTCAAATATGTTGTTAATGGTTCGTTATGATAAAAAACATTTGCCACTTTTAAGTCTTGGCTAGAGTTGTTATTTAGACATGATGTGACTGATTTTCATTATGACTTCCACCTTTTTTGCATTTTATTCATTTTGTATTTTTCATGTGCTCCTACTGAGTCCTAACAGACTTTTTATTTGTAAAATGAAAATTAATTACTTATCTTAGCAATGAAAAGAAGGTTCAGTAGCACTTGCTGGCTACACAAAATGGCAATAAAATCATGTAAAATTGCATTGAGATGGGTATGAAAGTGTCATGCAGTGTCTGTGATACTTCTAGGAAATAGGTTATGACC
>NC_051405.1:14452623-14453232 GCF_015228065.2 Penaeus monodon
GATTTAGTTACAATTGAAGCCTTAATATTTATTAAAGAAATTAAAGAAGACCAGTTGGTGTCGATAGGTGTTTTTTTTCTCATGAGAAGAATTGGATGTAATAGTGATATCTGTTGTAGAATGTGTGTACCCTGTATAAATGTATTACCTGTATGTGCAGCCAATAATGCAAAAAGAGATTTTTAGTTAAGGAATGGTAAGATGTAACCAGATGACACACATGGTCATAGTTACTCACACTCCTTAAAACAACAGTCAGAATACTGTGGATGCTGTGGAGTTAAAAGAACTGTTTGCTAGGGCAGATACTGAATTTGACAATATTTAACGAAATGCCAGTAGTTGATTTGTTTCAGCCTTCTGTGCCCTATTTTATTGCACCTCAGGTATTTTTTTTTTCATATTGGAATGCCCTGGACATTATGTATTACCTTTTTGAAATCAAGAACATAGTAGCATGTGCTTACAAAACTGTTCACTTGTCATTAACTTCAAATTTTCTGGTTCTTGGATGTACTGAATTTGTTGTTGAAACACCTGTGCTTTTAGTTTCAAAAGATAAAGTCAGCACCAAATTTTATGATTTTGAATGTATGTGGTTCTAGTACA
>NC_051405.1:14453263-14454300 GCF_015228065.2 Penaeus monodon
CCCAGTTTTATGTTGGAATTTGCAAAGCCAATGTTTCTTGGGAACATCATTATTTTTTCAGAGTTATATAAAGTATTGACATTTCCAAGCTTTTAAGCAAAGGTTTATCAGTGGAAGAAATTGGTTTATGACAAGAAAAACAGATATTGGCTTTGAAATTTGTGATTTCACTTTCGTAAAGCAGTAGAGCACAAGCCACTTGTTACTGTATCTTTGAAAACACAGGTATATGTTAGTCTTTCATTTTAACGGTTATATATTCTGTTCCTTGGTTAGATGATGATAGCATGGAGAAGGATATCATATAGAGAGCTTACATAACTGTATACCATTCAGTAAGATAAATGATAGCTGTGGTTAGCACTTCATTCTGAATGGTATCTTAGAGGTGTTAGAAATTTGAGCAAATCTGTTGTCATCTCATTAGTCAGTGTTTTGGGGACTCTCTTATCCATTTTCTCAAGAACAAAATTTGCATAGATGTTAATCAGAGGAAGAAATTCATGTTAGCGTTTTGTCATTCATTCATATAGTGCAGGAGAGCTCCAACAGTCTTAAAATATGAGTTAGTATGTACAGTGGAAATGACTTTGAGTATCTTTAACCTTGATTAAAAAATATCATATGATTTTATTCATACTGTGTATGAAAATTGTGTTGAATTGTTGAAATCTATATCTAAAGTATAAGTGTAGAAACTTTTATGGGGGTTTTAAAGGACTTTTTTTTTTCCCGGCAAAAAAAAAGGATGTTTTTAAATGGAGGGGGACTCTGTACTTGTATTTAAAAAAATCTGTTTGTTTATTTTTGGCTTTTATAAGATTTTCCCGGGACCCTTCCCAAAAGTACAAAATTTATATTTGTAAAATAAAGCTGGTTTTCCCCCAAAAAATTTAAAGGGGGGAACAAACCAAAAAAAAAAACTTCTATATAAAAAAAACACGCCCTTTTTACCAAAAAACCCTAATAAAAAATTTTCCCCAAGGGGTCTTTTAAAAAATTTTTCGGATATTGCCCTTTATATGGGGAAAATTTTG
>NC_051405.1:14461190-14461280 GCF_015228065.2 Penaeus monodon
AACCCTTATCTATCTTTATTATTATATATCTAAACAACATTCTAATCTATCTATCTATCTACTTTAATCTATCTTATTTTATATAATAAA
>NC_051405.1:14461335-14461591 GCF_015228065.2 Penaeus monodon
CCCCTCCCTTTTTTCCCTTTTCTCTTTTTTTTTCCTTTTTTCCTTTTTTCCCTTTTTCCCCTTCCTTTCTCTTTTTCCCTTTTTTTTCTTTCTCTTTCCTTTTTTCTTCTTTCCTTTCTTTCTCTCTTTTCTTTTTTCTTTTTCTTTTTTTTTTTTTCTTTCTCTCTCTTTTTCTCTCTCTCAAACTCTCTCCCTTTCTCTCTTTTTCTCTCTTTCTCTCTTTCTCTCTCTTTCCTCTCTTTTCTCTTCCCTTTCC
>NC_051405.1:14461670-14462383 GCF_015228065.2 Penaeus monodon
CCTTTTTCCTTTTTTCCCTTTGTATTTTTAAGGGGGGTTTTATTTTTTCTCGATTTCCCCCAAAGATCCCAAAAAATTTTCATAAAAACTTAAAAACCCCCCAGAAATCATAATGTAATTTTGGGAAAAAAAAAAAAAACCCCCCTTAAAAAAACAACGTCTAAAAGAAAACGAGCAGGGATTTTGGGCCCGGTTTCCAAAATGGGGGGACCAAAGCCCGGGCCCCGAATGGAGGGGTCCGGGGGCGGATTTTAAAAAATTCGGTAAAAAAAACCCCCAGTTTTTTAAAGGGGTTTTCCCCCGTGTGGACAGGGGTAAAGAAGAAAAAAGGGGGGGAAAAAGCATTTAGAAATTTAAATTTGGTTTAAAAGAAAGAGGAAATAAAAGTTGGTTTTTGGAAAAAAAAAGGATGGGGACAGAAAAATGAGAGGGAAAAAGGGCCCCCATGTGGGGTTTTTTAAAAAAGGGAGGTCTGTGGCTTTTATTTTAAATTTAAAAAACTTCATATGGGGATTCGATATTTTCCCAGAAAGGGGCATTAAAAATACAAAGTTTTATTTGCTTTCAGTTCTATTTTTTTGGTTTGAGGTCCATGGAAGTGTAGAAACTTGGTTCTTAAAATTTTCTGGTGGGGAACAGAGTTGGGGTAAAAACATTTTTTTGACTTTTTTTCTTATATTTATAAATTTTAAATAGGTATTACTAGAAAACCC
>NC_051405.1:14462757-14462856 GCF_015228065.2 Penaeus monodon
CATTTTCAAAGGGAAAAAAAGGGCTTATTTTAAAAAATTTTAAGGGGTTTGGGTTTTCAAAAAGACGTAAAGGTTTCTTTTTCCGCTGAAACGCGGGGA
>NC_051405.1:14462915-14463191 GCF_015228065.2 Penaeus monodon
CCCTTCCCTTTATTACTTAAATGCATGCAGTGGGGATTAAAAATAACGAGCACATTTAAAAAAATA
Source organism: Penaeus monodon (assembly GCF_015228065.2). NCBI lineage: Eukaryota > Metazoa > Arthropoda > Malacostraca > Decapoda > Penaeidae > Penaeus > Penaeus monodon. The sequence continues at coordinate 14,462,982 of NC_051405.1, forward strand.
TAAAAAATCCCCCTACAAAAGAAAAAATTCAAGGGCTCCAAATTCTTAAAATCCAAAAAAAATTTACTTTTTTTTGTTAAAAAAAGGTGAGAAAAATTTTTTATTGTTTGCCAAGTTTTTTGCTAAAAGTTTTTGTTTTCTTTTCCCCCTTATTCGGGTAAATTTGAAAAAATTGTCATAAAGTCCTCTTTTTAAAAATTTAATTTTTAC
>NC_051405.1:14463226-14463823 GCF_015228065.2 Penaeus monodon
GTGGGAACAAATGATGGAAAAAATAACAGTAAAAAAATAACTATTTTCTACAACAAAGTTAATCTTTCTGATGGGAAAAACAAAAAAAAAATGGACAAAACCCCCAATTGCATAGTAACTATAAAAAACGAAAATTTAAAGAAAAGGGATTAAAAAAAAATTTTGGGCCTGTTCAGGTATAGAAAAATCTTCTCAGGTATTTGGATTCCCAGAAAAAATTTTTTCATTTCCCCTGTTTTTTGCGGCTGGAGCATTTGGGAAAAAATTTTCATATTTTCCCCATTTCGGGTTTCGCGGTTCCAAAAAGGTTTAACTCAAACGTTTCTTTATTAACAGGTGTGATTGACAAGAACTCATTTTGTGGTGTGGAATCATTACTCAATGACATAAATGCTGCACTCCTTGCTGAGGTTGACAGTGCCAATCTGAAGAGGACGCGGCGAAGAAGACGAAGAGTAGGAAGCAAAGGAGAACCTCCAGAGAGTCCTTTTCCAAAATTTTTTTGTTGTCCCATCAACAGCTGATAAGGTCAAAGACATTATTTAAAATCAACCAAACGATTCCCACGCAAGAACCAGTTAGTAAGTTCCGAGGTGG
>NC_051405.1:14463865-14464341 GCF_015228065.2 Penaeus monodon
GGTTATCAGTTATGTTTTGGGTATATTTTTGACTGATGTGTTATTCAAGTCAGCAAAGTATGTTGAGTTGTGTTATTTTTCTCATTTCCTTTTCTATTCTTACAGCTTTGCCAACTGTTACAACTGAGAACAGTAATTCCTCCAATGAAGGTCCTGTTAGACTTGTTGTGGCAACTCTGGTCATTCTCTTAACCCTGAATGCCCTGCTGTACTACAAACTTTGGGCATTGGAGGAAAAGGTGTTTGTACATACCACACCATTCCCAGCTCTCGATCCAAGCATGTTTAGGTAAGTTCCTCAGACTGATATGAATATAGAGAGAAAAGAAAAAGACGTGTACTGGCATGCACACAGAAAAGCATATTGATTGGTTTATGTCAACATCTTTTTTATTATTTATGCATATGTAGCATAAGATATGTTTTTGCAGTGAATTTCTTTATATTTCAACATATTTCTCCTTTGACTCTGACTT
>NC_051405.1:14464358-14465772 GCF_015228065.2 Penaeus monodon
TTTGCAGCATTTTGATTTTTTTAAAATTTTGGTAAATATAAAGCTTTTCATTGCTAAAACAGACCGGGGACAGGAAGTGGAGCCCTGGAAGAATGGGTACGAATATGCAACAGCAAGAGGCTCTTCATGCGGCGGAAGTGGAAAGATGGAGGAAATCCATAGAAGAAGCAGCAGGATTCCTCAGAAAAGTGAGATTCCTATTTTGATGGTTACTTTTTCTTTCTGTGCATCATTATTCTCACTTCTCATTTCCTCTTACTTATATTTGTGCTGCTGTATTCAAGTCTATTCCAGTCATAACAGAAACTATGATGAAGAGAAAATTTCAACTAGTTTGTAATAAATAGAAGCTTGACATACCATGGTATCCAGTAACTTATATCCATTCACCCCCACTCCAGGCTGAGGAGTCTCTGCCCCGCGCACGATCACAACATCCATACCTCCATCACCCGCAGCAAAACAGATCTCCTGAGACAGCTACAAAACCTTCATAACTCTGAGAGCCAGCGGAGATCGTCTGCAGAATCTACTCAGTGGGGCCAAGAGGGAATTCCAGGAGACCCATCCAAGGGACCAGATGTTGGGGACCAGAAGAACAGTGGGGAAGACAGAACTGTGCATACGAGTGAGAATCATCAGGATCTGTGAAGGTGCAGTGCGATGACAAACCAATTCCCTGGCAAGAAAAAGAGATCTCTGAGGACCTGAAAAAGCATTAGGAAAGAAAATATAGAAAAGCATAGAAAAGAGAAAAATTGAACAACTTTGTTGGTGGAGCTCATTGCCTGTTAGGGAAAAGTAATTCCTGAAGCAAATGTTGCAATGAGGTTGCTATCACTGTCATATAAATATACCAAAGGTCATGATTAGCCTCTCTAGGAGGTCAGTTCATGAAAGGATTGCAAAGATGTCTCTTTAGTATGAGAAATACTGTTTTTTCTTTCCATTTGTCTTCTTTTTCCTGGTTATTATTATATTGACGAAAGTAGCAATGAGCATGGAATGGGTGTCAGAAGTTAGTTATATTTTTGATATATACTTGGAATTCATTCACATGCTTCAGGTTTCAGTATTTCCTTCTTATATTTTAATGAATGCATAATTTTTATATTTTGAAAAGTGAATGTGGACCAAATGTGTATGCACTTGTGGTTGTGGAAAGTTTATTTTTTTCATTCCAACAAATAATATAAGAACAAGATGTGCTGCACAATTATGCAAGATTTGTGAACGTTTGTAGAGTCCGCTGTGAGTGCATTACTGTGAAAGGGGAGGAAAAAATGGTATATGTATGTTGTTGCTGAAAAGGGAGATATGATTATCCTAGATGATTTTGATGTAGCAGAGAGGTCCATGTGACTTAAGGAAATAGGCTTTATCAGAGTTACTTCTTTTATTTTGTTTCAAGTTC
>NC_051405.1:14466024-14468562 GCF_015228065.2 Penaeus monodon
ATCCTTCTTTTACTATCATTTTTTTCATAATTCTGATGTGATTTTCCTCATTATTTTTCCTAAAGCAGTTATATTGTATACTACAAATAGTTGTTTTAAAGTATATCACACAAGTTTGATATGAATAATGCATAAAGGCTAGTCTGCAGTTATATTCTATATGTTCTAGATCTGATGGCATAGTCACGTGTTACAGTGGAACAATGATTGTATCTATTTATGTGTAACTTCTCTATCATTTCTAGTTGTAATGGTATGCTTCATTCTTGAGTTTGTGAATACATAGCAAGTTATACATATGAAGGACCTTGTTTGAAAACTAGATATCCAAGTAACTTTATTTACTGTGAGGATAAAAAGCTTTTCTTATTTCATTTTAAATGGGAACTTGAAATAAAGAGAAAGTTGTGTCCAAATCTGTTGCTAATGGTTTCCGTTACTGATACATAACATTTGCCCCTTTAAGTCTTGCTAGAGTTGTATTTAGTACATGATGTGACTGATTTTCATTATGACTTCCACCTTATTTGCATTTTATTCATTTTGTATTTTTCATGTGCTCCTACTGAGTCCTAACAGACTTTTTATTTGTAAAATGAAAGTTAATTACTTATGTTAGCAATGAAAAGAAGGTTCAGTAGCACTTGCTGGCACACAAAAGTGAGACTAAAAAAGCATAGTCATCAATTTGCATGGAGCTGGGTTGAAAGTGTCATGCAGCGGTCTGTGATACTTATAGGAAATAGGTTATGACCTTTTATCCATTACTGTATTTTGTATTTTATTATTATCTTTTTAGATGAGTTACAAATTGAAGCCTTAAACATTTAATTAAAGAATTATAAGAAGACCACCAGTGTGGTGTCGATAGGTGTTTTCTTTCCTCATGAGCAGAATTGGATGTAATAGTGATATCTGTTGTAGAATAGTGTGTACCCTGATAATTGTAATCCCTGTATGTGCAGCCAATAATGCAAAAGAGATTTTAGGTGATAGGAACACTGTGCGTTAAGATGGTTAACAGATGACACACCATGGTCACCGCAGTTACCTCTATCTACACTTTTCATTAAAACAACAGTCAGAATACTGTGGATGCTGTGAGTTAAAAGAACTGTTTGCTAGGGCAGTACTGAATATTTGAAAATATCTTTATAACCAAAATGCCAGTAGTTGATTTTGTTTCAGCCTTCTGTGCCCTATTTAATTGCACCTCGAGGTATTACTTTTTAGATTAGGCCATGCCCCCCTCTGCGAAATATGTATTACCTTTTTGAAATCAAGAAACATAGTAGCATGTGCTGACAAAACTGTTCACTTGTCATTAACTTCAAATTTTCTGGTTCTTGGAGTACTGAAATTGTTGTTGAAACACCTGTGCTTTTGTTTCAAAAGAAAAGTCAGCACCAAATTTATGATTTGACATGTATGGGTTCTAGTACATATGTATGCGTTGTGTGGTTTATCGGTGTGTGTTGTCCCAGTTTTATGTTGAATTGCAAAGCAATGTTCTTGGAACATCATTTATTTTTTCGAGCTATATAAAGTATTTGACATTCAAGCTTTTACAGCAAAAAGGTTTATCAGTGGAAGGAAAGTGGTTTATGACAAGGAAAAACAGATATTGATTTGATGAAATTTGGGATTGCACTTTCGTTAAAGCAGTAAGAGCACATAGCCACTGCTACTGTATCTTTGAAAACACAGGTATATTGTGATCTTTCACTTTCTACACTGGACTTATATATTCTGTTCCTTGGTTTAGATGCATGTAGCATGGAGAAGGATATCATATAGAGAGCTTACATAAAACTGTATACCATTCAAGTAAGATCAATGATAGCTGTGGTTAGCACTTATTTCTGAATGCGTATCTTAGACGGAGTGAGAAATTGAGGCAAATCTGTGTCTATCTCATTAGTCAGTGTTTTGGGGACTCTCTTATCCATTTTTCTCAAGACCAAAATTTTGCATAGCGTTAATCAGAGGAAGAAATTCATTTTGCGTTTTGTCATTCATTTAATATAGTGCAGGAGAGGCTCAAACAGTTCTTAAAATATGAGTTAGTAGTACATGGAAATGACTGTGAGTATCTTTAACCTTGATTAAAAAATATCATATGATTTTATTCATACTGTGTATGAAAATTGTGTTGAATTGTTGAAATCTATATCTAAAGTATAAGTGTAGAAACTGTTATGTGGGTTTAAAGGACATCTTACCGGCCAAAATAAGTATGTTGTAAATGGAGCGACTCTGTACTTGTATTTAAATATATTATCTTGTTTGCATTTAGTTTTGGCATATAAGAGTTTCCAGAGCATGCTCAAAGCTACACAATTATATATGTAAATAAAGCTGGATTCCACCAGAAAATTAGGTGGACAACCAAAATAAACATTCTATATATGAACACGACCTTATGGATACCAAGATGAATGCTAGCTACGATAACAAATCTACCACAAGGGGTTCTGCTCAAAACACAATTTCGGATATTGTCGTCCGTATATGTGGAATGTTGTATCATACACTCCA
>NC_051405.1:14472460-14472537 GCF_015228065.2 Penaeus monodon
CCTGTGCTCCTCTTAGCCGATAGATTGCTAGCCGTCCTAGTCATCTAAACCTTCTTTTACTGTCGTCTCGACTTACG
>NC_051405.1:14473479-14473635 GCF_015228065.2 Penaeus monodon
CTAACATCGCCCCACCCCCTCCTCTCACTTGCCTACCCCCACGTACCGATATATATCTACACACTCACTATAGGAGCCCGGTACCACTCACCGCACGCTATTCACTCTCGCTGTCATGAGACAAGATGCACTTCATACTCCACAGTCTTACACCCG
>NC_051405.1:14473907-14474003 GCF_015228065.2 Penaeus monodon
GTATCACCCCCCCTCACCTGAGCACTCCGAGAACCCCCACTGACATTCCTATACCACACTAAGAGCAAATTACGAAAAAGCACTCCCGTTCACGCA
>NC_051405.1:14474380-14474571 GCF_015228065.2 Penaeus monodon
ATACACGCTTGATTACCACTACGATCAACCCGCTTCTCAACACGCATGGCGCTCCACCCACAACACAACCTGCTAGATTACCACCAACCCCCACCGTGTTTTCCCCCCATCTACACAACCGGGCCACACTCAAAATCCCCTATACACCCCAGGCCCATATCTTCGATCCATACAATGGGAGTAGCCATACC
>NC_051405.1:14475386-14475605 GCF_015228065.2 Penaeus monodon
TATCTCTCCCATTCCAGCAGCTATGTATGTATCACCACTTATTGTCTCTAATGCCGTTTCCCACCCTTTCACAAATCTCCCTCCACACCACATGATTAATCACTGTCGCACAACCACAGTTGTTGAAAAAACCACCGCGCCTGCACACCCCACAGCACATGACCTGCCCTCCTCCAAACCAATCTATCTCACCTTACATCCACCGAACACCATTTAATC
>NC_051405.1:14476425-14477005 GCF_015228065.2 Penaeus monodon
AGTATGTCAGTGGGTGTTGTTATTTATCGATACCCAATGATCACAAGATGTAAATAAATATAACTCTACATGAAAAATCATAATGTAATTTTGAAAAATGAAACCCACCTTAAAAACAACACGTCTAATGAAAATCGAGCAGTATTTAGGCCTGTCCACACAGGTGGGCACACGGCCGGGCACGAATGGAGACGTCCGAGGCGGATAAACAATTCGGTAAACCCAGTAGTTTTCACGGGTTCTCCCCTGTGTGGACAGGGCTAAAGAAGAACAGGGAGAAAAGCATTGTAGATTAATTAGGTTAATAGAAAGAGAATATAGAGTTGGTTTTAGAAAAAAGGATAAAGGATGGGTACAGAAAGTGAGAGAAAGCCTCCATGTGTGTTTAAATTTGGGATCTGTGGCTTTTATTCAAATTTACAACTTCATATGAGATTCGATATTCGAGAAGACATTAACTGCAAAGTTCATTTGCTTCAGTTCTATTTCTTGTCGAGGTCCATGGAAGTGTAGATCTTGGTTCTAAATTTACTACTGGTGAACATGAGTCTGGCATACCTATTTTTATGACTGTTTTGCT
>NC_051405.1:14477362-14477456 GCF_015228065.2 Penaeus monodon
AACAACATTTTCACTGCAAATGAGACTTATTTTAAGAATTAAGTTTGCTGCAAATGTACGTAAGAGTGCTTTACACGCTGAAACGCAGAATTTT
>NC_051405.1:14477511-14478171 GCF_015228065.2 Penaeus monodon
CATCATCATTATCATTACTGCATGCAGTGCATTAAAAATAACGAGCACATAAAACTATAAACTCCATACAAAGAATATTCAAGACTCCACTTCTTATAAATCAAAAGTAAATTGACTTTTTGTGCTGTTAAATAAGGTGAGAAATTTTTCATTGTTTGCCAAGTTTCTGCTAACTTGTTTTTGTTTTCTTTTCCTCTTATTCGATAATTACGAATCTTGTCATACCGTCCTCTTCAAATTTATTCTACAACAATAAATAACAATATTAAATATAACAGTGGATACAACACTGATGAGAAAAATAACAGTAAACATACACTATTACTACAACACAGTTAATCTACTGATGACAACGATAAAAATGACAAACCACAATTGCTATAGTAACTATAATAACGAATTAACGAATGGCATTAAAAACTTTTGACCTGTTCAGGTATAGACATCTTCCTCAGGTATACGTATTCGAGAAATAATTTCTCATTTCCATCTGTTTTGTGCTGCGCTGGAGCATTAGATATAAATTTGCATATTCCACATGCGGGTACGCGCGTCCAAAGGTGAACTCAAACCAAATGCGTTTATTAAATAATTTGTTAACGTAAGGGTATCGATGAATGCATTAATAATCTGTTAACGTGAGGGTATCGATGAATGCAT
>NC_051405.1:14478231-14478869 GCF_015228065.2 Penaeus monodon
AAAGGGCCTCATCGGTCGAGCCCCCTTTGGGAAGGCCCCACCCCTTATTTATTATGTTTAAAAAACAATGAAATTTCCCGGTACGAACTGTGCACAAATACTGCGTGCGTACGGTGAAGATCTACATAATTCATAGAAGTACGTGTAGACCAGTCAGTACAATTGCCCCACAGAAATTCTTTACACCCAGTGTTTTGGTGAAGTCTAAGTTTTCTCTAACCTTAAGGTCCCAGGTATTGTGTTGTTGTAAGTTGCCCCGAAGTGGTCGGGGCGGGGTGTGCTTGTGGGCCCAAGATTTACTTTAGGGGCCTTGCGGGGGTTCCCCAGGGAAGGCCCCTTGGGCGGGGGAAAACACGTAGCTCAAAGGGGTAGTCTATCCCCTTTATCTTTTCCGCCGTCCCCGCGATTGGTGTAAGGGGCCTTTGCAAAAACACGTAAAATTTTTTTTAAAAAAATTAAAAAAACATGTTATTAAAAAAATTAAAAAGAAAGGGGAATTTTGCCCATCCCCGAAAAAAAACCTTTTTTTGATTTTTGGAAAGGGAAATTAAAAAAATTTTTTAAAAAACCTACAAGGGGAATTTTTCAGGCCAAAAATTTAAAAAATTAACGCAGTTTTCCCAAAAGGTGTGGTTTTT
>NC_051405.1:14478899-14479797 GCF_015228065.2 Penaeus monodon
CCTTTTCGGCTCCCCCTTTTTTAAAAAAATTTTTCCCTCCCCAACAAAAGGCCCCATTTAAATCCCTTCTTCTTTTTTAACCCTGGTGGAACGCGTTTACCCTTGGCCCGCCCTTTTTATTTGGGTTTTTGGGCCCCGGGGGGGTTTGGGCGGACGAAAGACCCGAAATTTTAAAAAACCCCCCAAATACTTTTTATCTTTCAAAATTAAAGTTTTTTAAAAGTTATTAAAACCATTGGTTTTGGAAAAAAAAGATTTTTTGGCCCCCAAATTTTCAGTGGAAATGACTGTTAAGAAAATTTTTGGTTTTTCCATAAAAAACAAGGTGTTGGTAAAAAACCCGGTATAAAAATTTTTTTCATAAAGGTTTTCATTGATGGGGAAAAAAATAAAAGGGAAGGGGGTTTTCCCCAAATTTGGGGGGTAGACTACATTGGGAAATTTATAAAGACCGTCATCCGCTTTTTTGGGTTCAAAAATTTGAGAATTTAGTGGTAAAATCAAAAAAATTTTTCCCCTTAAATAAACCAGGGAAGGGCCGGGGGTATTTTTTTTTTATTTTTTTATATATAATCCAAATATTTTATATGAATTTTTTAATGGTTGTTGAGGGCTGTTGCCGGGTTTGGGGTGGGGTTTTGGGGGTTGTTTGGGGGTTGTTTTCTTGGTCCTTTTTTTGTTTTTTTTTTTTGGTTTGGTTTGTTTGCCCTGTTTTGGTTTTGTGGGTGGTTTGTTTGGGTTTTTGTTTTTTTGGGTGGTATGAATAAAAAAAAAAGGGGTATTTTTTAATTTTTAAAATGAATCCCACAACAAATAAAGAAAGTTTGGTGGGATTTAAAAAAAAAATGTTAAAAAAAATGGGAATAAATATAAAAAGGGGTATGGGGGAAAAAAGACC
>NC_051405.1:14479847-14479984 GCF_015228065.2 Penaeus monodon
ATTTGGGGTGTGGTTGGGTGGTTGGGGTTGCGGTTTCTTGGAGGTTGGGGGCTTTTTGTTGGTGGTTCTTGGGGGGTTGTGGGGTTTGGTTTTTGGGGGTTTTTTTTGTGGGGTTGGGGGCTTTTTTGGGCGGGGTG
>NC_051405.1:14480400-14480618 GCF_015228065.2 Penaeus monodon
ACCCCCCCCCCCCCCCCGGGAAAAGGATCTATATCTAATTACTCCCTTTAATTATCTACTACTATAGTTTTTCTTACTCATAAACACGCAAGTAGATATAAAAGCACATGTACGCACATACAAATAATCACACACATATAGACACAAATAAAAACCAAAAAAAGCCAAAAAACAAATAAAAAATTCCCGAGCTTCAAAAAATTAAAACTCACTACCCC
>NC_051405.1:14480663-14481177 GCF_015228065.2 Penaeus monodon
CACTCGAAACCAAAGGGGCCCACGACATAAAATACACACATACAAAAATGAATAAAAGAAACAACCTTTATAAAAAAACGTTGCGTTTTCGGGAAAGGGAAATAGGAATTGAATTTAAAAGATCATTAGAAAAGGGAAAAACGGGCCCCCCCAAATTTCCCAACGGCAGTTTTCCCCCCCTTTTTAAAACAATTTGGCAAGGGGCAATAGGAAAAGGGGAAGGGGAAAATCCCCCCGGTTTCCCTCAGATGCCCGTCATTTGAAAAAACCCACACGGGCCGGTCGGGACGTGGGGGCCTTTTTCTTTTATTTTATACCCCGTTTTCTATGAAATATGCGTTTGTGACGATAAGAGCTTAACGCCCCCCCCCCGGAAAATAAAGGGAAACTGAAAAAAGAAATAGCAAAAAGATATTAAAAAAAAAGATTCAATGCATTTTATGTTTCCGGGGAAAGTGCCTTTTCCTGTAACCGAAACCTTTCTCCAAACAGCTGATACTATAAAGCGAAAAAG
>NC_051405.1:14481563-14482536 GCF_015228065.2 Penaeus monodon
AAAAACCCCCCAAAAAAAAACCCCCAAAAAACCAAAAAAAAACCCCCAAAAAAATTTTTTTTGGGGGGAAAAAAACCCCCCGGGGGTTTTGGGGGCCTTTATAAAAATTTTTTTTTAAAAAAGGGGGGGGAAAATTTTTTTTTTAAAAAAAACATGGGGGGTTTTTAAAAAAAAAAAGGGGAAAAAAAGGAAAATTTTTTAACCCCTTTTTTTTTTTAAAAAAAGGGGAAAAAAGGGGGGAAAAAAAAATTTTAAAAAATTTTTTTTTTAAAAAAACCCTTTTGGGAAAAAAATAAAGGTTTTTTAAAAAAAAAAATTTTAAAAAAAAAAAAAAAATTTGGGGAAAAAAAAAAAAAAATTTAAAAAAAAAAAAAAATAAAAAAAAAATAAAATAAAACAAAAACCAAAAAAAAAAAAAAAATAATAAAAAAAAAAAAAAATTTTTTTAAAAAAATAATTTATTAAAAAAATTTTTTTTTTTTTTTTTTTTTAAAAATTTAAAAAAAAAAAAAAAAAAAAAAAAAAAAATTAAAAAAAAAAATTTAAAGGAAAAATTAAATTAAAAAAAAAAAAAAAAAAAAAAAAATAATAAAAATAATAATAAAAGGGGGTTTTTTTAAAAAAAATGGTTAAGGGTAAAAATAAAAATTATAAATTTTTTTTTTTTTTTAAAAAAAAAATTTTTTTTTTTTTTAATTTTTTTTTATTTTTAAAAAAAAAAAAAAAAAAAATTTTTTAAAAAAAAAAAAAAAAAAAAAAAAAAAAAAAAAAAAAAAAAATTTTTTAAAAAAAATTGGGGGAAAAAAATTTTTTAAAAAATAAAAAAAAAAAAATTTTTTTTAAAAAAAAAAAAAAAAAAAAACAAATTTTAAAAATTTTTAAAAACAAAAAAAATTTTAAAAAAAAAAAAAAAAGGGAATGTTTTTTAAAAATTTTTAAAAAAGTTTTTTAAAAAAAAAATTTTGGGCCTTTT
>NC_051405.1:14482633-14482754 GCF_015228065.2 Penaeus monodon
CCCCCCTTTGGGGGTTGAAAAAAAAATTAAAAATTTAAAAAAAAAAATTTTTTTAAAAAAAAAAAACCAAATTTTAAAAAAAAATTTTTAAAAAATTGAAAATTTTTTTTTAAAAAAAAAA
>NC_051405.1:14482778-14482918 GCF_015228065.2 Penaeus monodon
GGGGGGGGAAAAAAACCCCCCGGAAAAAAAGGGGGTTTTTTTTTTAAGGGTTTTTTTTTTTTAAAAAATTTTTTTAAAAAATTTTTATTTTAAATAAAAAATTTTTTTTTGGTTAAAAATATAATATAAAAATTTTTTTT
>NC_051405.1:14483024-14483148 GCF_015228065.2 Penaeus monodon
ATATATATAAAAATTTTTTTAAAAAAAAAAAAAATAATAAAATTTTTTTTTATATAAATTAAAAAAATAAAATAACAAAAATAAAAAAAAAAAAAAATTTTTTATTTAAAAAAAATTTTTTTTT
>NC_051405.1:14483168-14483253 GCF_015228065.2 Penaeus monodon
TTTTTATTTAAAAAAAGTGGGGGTTTTTTTGGGGGGGGTTTTTTTTTTAAGGGTTTTTTTTTGGGGGGGGTTTTTTTTTTTTTTT
>NC_051405.1:14483500-14483580 GCF_015228065.2 Penaeus monodon
TTTTTCAATGGGTTTTTTTAAAAAACCCCCAAAAAAAAATTTTAAATTTTGGGTTTTTTTTTTGGGGGGGGGAAAAATTG
>NC_051405.1:14483640-14483877 GCF_015228065.2 Penaeus monodon
TTTTTAAAAAAAAATAAAAATTTTAAAAAAAGGGAAAAAATTTTAAAAAAAAATTAAAAGAAAAGGAAAAAATTTTTTAAAAAAAAAAAATTTTAAAAAAAAAAAATTTTTTTAAAAAAAAAAAAAAAATTTTTTTAAATTTTTTAAAAAAATTTTTTTTTAAAAAAAATTTAAAAAAAAGGGGAAAAAAATTTAAAAAAAAATTTCTTTTATTAATGACGTTTAGATTGTTTTATT
>NC_051405.1:14484981-14485438 GCF_015228065.2 Penaeus monodon
GCAACGGCGTCCGTCCCAACCCAGAATGGCGTCCCGGGCAGCGACGGCGACGAGCGAGCGGCCTCTTTCATCCCCGCAGGCGACGTCGGGGGCGCCAGGAGGGTCTCGGAGCTGCCGCCGACGGCCATGTTCCCCCTCAGCGTGTCCAGGACGCGGCTCGACAAGGATGATTCCACGGAGAGCGACGAGATGGCGGGTAAGAGGGTAATGCATTTTCGCTCGGGGTTTTTACCTCTTGTTAATATAGATATTTTTTCTTATCTTGTTTTTATTTTTATATGGAAGCGATTATGGTTTATTTTTTTAACATCGATTTTCCCTTTTTTTCCCCTTTTTCGTCTATTTATGTGGAAGCGATTACGATTTTTTAAAAACATTCATTATCGTTTTTATGTGTGTATGTGATCCGTATGAAAGTTCTTTTTGAATTTTCTCCTGTCTTTCCGATGATCTATCC
>NC_051405.1:14485554-14486156 GCF_015228065.2 Penaeus monodon
ATAGTTTTAACCCTCCATTCCCTTTGTCGCAGGGGAACCGTCGCTGGCGTGTCCCTTGGAGCCGCAGCATCAGGGGAAAGTGTTACTGAGCGCAGAGGTGTCGCTGCCAGTCGACACGGTCTTCGCCCTCCTCTTTCGCCAGGACCAGCTCATGACAGACGTTTACGCGGCCAGGAAAACTACAGGTGAGGTGGCAAGGGGTGGGCGTGAGCATGCGGAGTGACGAAGTGGCCTCGCAGATTATCATACTTATTCTCTTGGAATGGGAAGATGCACTTTTGAATTTCGTGGTGATGTCCGAAAATTATTATTGTAATTTCGGATAAGTATCCTCAACAGCCTGTTAGTTATCCGATTTATTTCATCATCAAGAACAAGTATCATGACCAACTTGTCAATTGCCCAATGACTGTCATCATCACCCTGTCAGCCATTCAATAATTATTATTATCAGCCAATAATTATAGTCTGTAACCAGTCAGTTATCCAAAAATGATCATCAGTAACCTTTTACCAGTCATCACCAGCATGTCAAGGGAAAAAAAAGAGTATAGAGGTTTTTTAGACCTTAGAAAAAAGACTCAAACATTGATAAGAAGCCA
>NC_051405.1:14486583-14488907 GCF_015228065.2 Penaeus monodon
GTTAATGAGATCCTAGTCCTTACACCCCCACAGACGTAACGAATAGCCCGTGGCAGGACCAGGAGGGGGAGCCGAGCACCCGCACCGTCACTTACAACATGGCCCTTTCCCTCTCGACTATCGGAGCAAAAGCATCTTTCGTCACGGAAACGCAGGTGAGGTCACTGTTCCGCATAATTTGTTTATATGAATTGACTTTATTTACTTCCAGTTTAACAGTTCTATTGGAATTCATGCCGTCCTTCTGAGATTCCATAATAATAAAAAGATACCAGGAAAAACTTTCATCTCAGTTTTCAGTCTAAACAGATCTTTTTCTTGTCCCTTTCTTTCACAACCATTTGCTGAAGCAGACTCTGCAGGCAAGTCAGCCAGGACAAGTGTTCGTGGTTGAGACCGACTCCGTGAACTCAGGCATCCCTTACGCCGACGCCTTCTCCGTCTTCAACCACTACTGCCTCACCAGGAAGTCTGACGACAGAACGCACATTCGCGTCTGGTCGTCTATCAAGTACAAAAAACAATTATGGGGACTCGTGAGAGGTCAGTGGCAACACCTATCCACGGGTTACATATCATTTTTGATTATTATCACAGCGGCTAACAGATTAAAGCTGGTTTAGGTGCACTTTAATACACCAAGTGCGTCAGCTGTAGTTCAGCAGACCAAGGTTTGATCAGATGGACTTCAACTACAGTTTGACGAAATAAAATTAGGCTAGCTGTAGTTCTGTACAAATGATGTTGATAATAAACTGTAATATTTATTTTTTTTACTTGAACAAACATAGAATGAGTAATTAGAAAACTCAGTGCACCTCTTTACATGCCAAACTAGAGGCTGCACTATGGCTGTAGAAGTGACATTATGGATTAGCATCAACATTGAATTGCTATATGCTCAGATATTTGTCATCTGAAGTGCAACATGTACCACAAATCTCACAAACCGAAGGAATACTATATAGAGCTAGGATCCCAATGGCATTAAGGGTATATAAAGTTCCAAGGCAGAGTGACATAGCAAGCTTGGGCTTTTCTTCTTGCCTGCAACTTGGTCTACTAAGAAATTAATGTAATATCATATGTGTACTATACAAGCAAGGTTATGTGGTCTTTAGAAACTCCAATGGCAATGTTTATTTGGAAGTTGTGATACGGTTCAAGATATCGGTTGTTTCCGTGTGAAAAAGGTCAATAAGTAAGTGAAATATGATGGAGGAAATTATGTTACATAGTGTTCGGCTAGTATATTAGACTGAAGCTGGACCAAAGCTGGCTTAGTTTCAACAAACGAAACAAAGTTGGTCATCTGAAGTCGTTGTCACAGGAATGCTGGAGAAAAACGTGTACGCTGGCGTCGAGGCGCTCCTGGCCGAGATAGCGTCGCAGCTCTCGGCGGAGGCAAACAAATCGGTCCAGCAGACAACAGTGCGACGTCGGCGCCGCGGAACGAGCGGCACGGGACGCCCGAGAACAGAAGCTCGACCACAGCCCAAACCTAGTCAGTGGCCCTCAACTTTTCTGGTCTCTTGCCCTTCATACGTAATGATATGTTCGAATATTACGCAGTTTACACACTGTAGCCCTAAAGCTATTCTTATATATAATTTTTTTTCAAACTGTCTTACAGCTTCAGAAACCCCTCGCGAGAAGAGCCACTGGCTAATGATAACAATTCTGGTGGCCATGATTCTCCTGGCTTTGGGCAACATGTTCCTCTTCGTGAAGCTGTGGCGTCTCGAACAACAATCATCCGACCACAAAACCCCTCTCCTGGACACCCCCGCCGTCAGGTTGGAACCCACATTCCTTTTGGGGGACATCTAAGCCATTTATTACCATACAGTTGTAGTTGGGGTTTCTGCGTTAAAAACGGGATCATTATCACAGCTGGGGCTCCTTCACTGACCTTTCTCCTACAGGTACCTCGGAATGACGGGGTCGTGGGAGGTCGTGGCGAGAATCCTGCAGCGCCAGGAGCTCCTGCACGAGAGTCAGGTGGAGCAGTGGAAAGCCACAGTCAGCGAAGCCAACCAAAAACTCTTACAGGTGAGAACAGGCAGCCTTGAGACGAGGGCGTCTCAAGAGTACACTTTTGCACAACACAACAGGGATAGACATACCCTTCATCATCAATGCTCAATGCACCATTATTTCTTAGTTCGTTCTTCACGAAATATACATATATAAAGTGCATTTGTGCAAAACTACAAACGCACAAATTCTGTTTTTTTTTCTCTTGCGCAGGAGAAATCAGTAACAGATAATCGACATGCGTAAGTATTTGTTGAACGAAAGTTATACGAGTACATGGAGAACTG
>NC_051405.1:14489001-14489359 GCF_015228065.2 Penaeus monodon
TAAAAGTGCAAATATCCGTACATACACACAGCACACTAAAAATAAACAATTTATCCTGCATTCTCCCCTTTTATCACTAGATCTACGATTCCCTGGAGCAGATGCTGACGAGTGTCCCCGAGCACGTGGAGACGCTAAAGCTGGCCCTCATGCACAACACTGCGCAGGCCACGACGGAGGCAGAAGGAGAGGCGCAAGAGATAGCGCCGCCTGCTTCTGCCGAAGAGGGAGGAGACCAAGACCCTTTTGCTGACCCTCAAGAGCCTATCAAGAATCAGTGAATCTTACGAGGCGGAGCTCTGGAAGAATATTTTAATACAGTGCTTGCTGCGCTTTGTCCAGTGAGGTATAATTTACC
>NC_051405.1:14489406-14489525 GCF_015228065.2 Penaeus monodon
AGAAAAGTGATGCAGGAAAAAATGTATCCATTGAATTTCAAATGCAAATCAGTTCACATATGAAGAGTATGGTTGCACTTTTGTGTGATATCAGTGCAGTCATATTTTTCGCACACATG
>NC_051405.1:14490219-14490421 GCF_015228065.2 Penaeus monodon
TTTGACACCCCAATTCCGATATCTTTTGGTATATATTTATGAATTATATCCTAATAACGATTATTCTAAGAATCATATTGTCACACAACACACACATATATCTACAACAATACACGAAGCCTTGGTTATTTCAGTCAGCATAATCGCCAAGGCAGATTATATTCCTAAAACAGAATACCAGCACGAAGGATAATGCCGTATA
>NC_051405.1:14491484-14491605 GCF_015228065.2 Penaeus monodon
AATCAATGAATAAAAAACAATATAATAACATAATCAAAAATATAATAACTAAAATACTAAACAAAATACTATAAAACACTCCAATATAAATAATCAAAATCACACCAAATCATAAACACAC
>NC_051405.1:14491965-14492394 GCF_015228065.2 Penaeus monodon
AAGATCCGTTGATCCACAAACTTTGTCATTTGTACGCAGGTGAGACAGTCTAGTGCATTTAGAATTAACTTTCGAATGTGATTTATAATGCTGAAATGATATGTATTAAATGGAAAAAAAAATATTAACAGAATTCGTCTTTGATTAAGTGCAATTTCCTTTTGATAAGACATATTCTACATATGATAAACAGTTAGATAAATAAATATATTCTAATGTAAATAACCACCGAAAGAATCACACGAGGAGAAAACCGCTTCTTGATCATGATTCAAGTGGCGAACTTGCAAGAGGTTGCGTCACTCTTTGCATAAATGTTTACGTAGGTGAAACCGGCTGTGGGCTTGGTAATCCCGGTGGTCAAATCAAAATCATAGTATGAATGATCTGATTCATACGAAAATTAAATATGTCGATGTAATCCGGAGT
>NC_051405.1:14493068-14494100 GCF_015228065.2 Penaeus monodon
CTCTATTCTATTGAACATTATTGCTTCACATATAACCAATACGAAGTTTGCGTCTAGATCAGACTAATACTCTACAAGAAAAAATGCCGAGTGTACATGCACAAATGAAATCACCTGTTTGTTACCTTTGCCTAGAGCGTCATATTTCTCTATTTCCGTACCTCATCAGGAACCAGTTGCTCAAGTTCGATGACGCCACCAAAGGCGTGGCCTAAATAGCACTCAAAGATGACGTCACTTGGCACTATCCCTTGTGCTGGCATCTTCTCACCCCCACTGCCTCAGTCAAGCGCCGTTCGCCTTGTGTGTCCTGTTCTCCGTACCTGAGATCTACACTCAGCATCATGGAGACGAAACAGAATGCCGAAACCTGTAGTTCCAGTTCCTGTTGCGACGACACAGCAGCGGGGATACGTGACCAAGGTTCATCAGCATCCTGTGGCGATCAAGAACAAGGGACGATCCTGACTGATGCTGCTGCCAAGTGCTCTCTTAACATAAGTGATGCGATGTACCTGACGGACATGGACTCAGAGGGGCTTTGTCTGTACCCGATGCATCTACAGTGAGGAGGAAACCACACAGGATTGCAAGACGCATTGATATTCCTTTTGGAGGTCTTTGGCTGAGAGGAACCACGTGGACGAGGAGGACCGAAGGCTGTTTGCGATGGGGGCGGCCGGAACATGTCACGGACCTGTTATCCCGGCGGTCACTTGACAGTTTGATGATATGAAATGGTGTTAGTTCTAAGTATGTTAAACAGAGGTGCCTTGAACATTTTTTGTCTCAATATTCCATGTAAGAAAATTAAATAATCTAATTTTGATACGATGTTTTATCACTGTGCTTGATCTCACCTACTACAACTTTACTACTTATATGGTGAAACAATAAATTTATATCATAACTTTTTTATTCCATTCGTTTCACTGTCTATATTCCACGGTATAATACCATGCACTTAAGCCAGATATTTAAGCCGCAGCCACGCACTAATGTCATCTTCAAAAGAAGATTAGAGAAAGACTC
>NC_051405.1:14494306-14494490 GCF_015228065.2 Penaeus monodon
ACCCCAAATAAAGAACACACACATACGCATATACCCCCGCGGCGTATTTTTCCCTCGTCTTGCCAACACGCAAGGGCGAAGGGACCCGGGATGGGGATGGGGAGACGGAGGGGCATACACCTATTTTCAGAAGCGACCTACTGTACTCAAGGTCACAGCCACTCGTCATTAGTCACTTCTTTTC
>NC_051405.1:14495460-14495644 GCF_015228065.2 Penaeus monodon
TAGTCAAGAAAACTGAACTGCACATCCTGACAAAATCACGGAGACAACTGGAATCTCCCATGAGAAATGCGATTTATAATTAGACAGCCCAACACAATAATGTCAATTCATAATAAAATAATTTTTCAGGTTAAAATACTCTCTTTTTCATTTCCAGTCATAATATTTGGATTATGGAGGAAAC
>NC_051405.1:14495999-14496277 GCF_015228065.2 Penaeus monodon
TAAGGGAGAAGAGCTGAATGAGATGGTCATGCAAGCAACTCATGAACTCGAAAGACGAAGAGCGACACTTTTCACGTTAGGCTAGTGTTTGGGCTGTTCCATAGATGGGTGTGTTATAGTAGTACCTCTATGGCCACTTTTCTCAGACACAGTTGTCAAGCGCCATTCAGAATTGTGTGATAGAGACGATAAAACCAAAAAAGCAACATTTTCAGTTGATATTCAATTTTTTTAGTAGCGAAATAGGCCTACATACCACACGCGCGCGCGCGTATGTG
>NC_051405.1:14496357-14496900 GCF_015228065.2 Penaeus monodon
TCAGTACTAATCTAGATGCCCATGGCCCCCTTTGTGAACTGCCCATGACCCACAGTAGAAAACTACTGTAGTCGACGTATTTAACATTGTTAACTTTGTGTTAAATCTACTTATCTATTAATGTGTTACGCCTGCCACTCTGTCACACCTAGGAAACCTCAAAGCAGTCTGCCCACCACGCTCAACATCTGTTTATGATGATTATTCAAGAAATCTCACTGAATTGAGCAGGCGAACAGCTTGGCGAACTGAAGATTATAGGACTGACCACTGGAAAGTTTTCATTGAGCTGGTTTAAGATTGCAATGTTCTGTTGTCAGCTACTTTAAGGTATCAGCTCAATTTAGGTATTAGGATTATATTCTTAAATACAAGCATGAGAAGGAAATATTCGGACCATTGTGATTATGGCTGTCAAATAATAGTGTGCTAATGTAACAAGAAATAATTTTGTAGTTACCGAAAACGATTCAGAAATATCCAAGGAAAATGGAAGTGGTAAACAAGGGATAACTAAGCTGTTTCATATTTTGATTTTTTGCG
>NC_051405.1:14497760-14499127 GCF_015228065.2 Penaeus monodon
CAGTTGCGTGTGAAATGTGGGTATTGACACCGCAGGCTTTCGGGCAGGGCTCTCGGAGGGTCGCACGGCAAGCGCCCTCAGGTGGTTTGTTTACCTTCGCCAGATGACCTGAGTGGCAGCCGACGTCCTCCTGGGGTCACGGTTAGATTGGCCTTAGCTCTTCGTTATTTCTTGGGCTTGGCGTGAGTAGAATGAGTCTGATAAAGGGGCAGTGGTCTTAGGTGTGTTGGTTCTGGTTTGTTCAAGAGCTGGCAATTGTAGGAAATGTTTGAAATGTTACGGTTGGGAATTTTGATTAGTTTTTTTTTTTTCCTCTCTTCAATTTGTGCTGTAGGGCATCCTGATTTTAGCAGATAAGAAGGGATTATGTAACTTAACGCGAATGAAAATTCTGTAAAGGAGTGATTTGTAATTTGTTGCAGAAAGAGGAAGAGGAAGTGGGTGTGTTCGGGGAGAATCTCTGACCTTTACCCAGAAGGGAATAACGTGTCCTAAGTGCCATTATTAACGTGTCATATAGTGTCATTATAACATTGTCATCAGTTGTGTTGATTTGCTGGATTTCTACTTTGGCTTATAGGTCTTGGAAGAGAGCGTTGGATCTTTGGTTTATTGGTATGTATTTAGTTTTTTTGCATTAGTGATATGCTGAGTGTGAATTGACTTAGATGTCTTATGATGTAAAATAGAAGAGAGATTATACAGACTTGACTTGAATTTTACATTTGGATAATTAGTTGTAGACAAAAGATGTTACGAAGTGAATAGTTTAATGGATTTTGTTGTAACAAATTGTTGGTATCTTTATATTTTATGTTTATTCAGCTGTTGGCAGTGAAAATATTTGAAATTATATATTGATGAAGGGATCTATAAGTGTGGTAACTAGATTTGTATATTGTAGTTTAGTTTTTTAGTGAAGAGTGTGTATATTTATATGAAAATCTGTAAGATTTATCATGATGAGTAAAGGTGACAGTGGTAGCAAGAGTAATGAATTTAAAAGTGCTGGTGTTTGGTAAATATGGTAAATGAGATCTCCACAGTGGCACTTAAGACCATATATTTTTCTTTAATCATATTAGCTGCTTTCTATCTAATACCATTCAAAATTCTGTGGAAAACTATAGTCAATCATTGCATAGTTTCAAGCAGTATCCGTGGCTTCTATGCTTTTCACTCCAACATGTACTACAAAACTACTACCACATATATTCTGACAAGATAGAGCTTGAAGTGTTTCCTTATTTCAGGTTAAATTGCCATGGACATTTACAAAGGCTTTATATCTTGTCACACTATGCAAGATGGTGGCATGTTGGCCTTTGCCTGAGTGCCAGCTGCTGTAGAGTTGCTGCAGTGTTTTG
>NC_051405.1:14500504-14501188 GCF_015228065.2 Penaeus monodon
ATGAATCTTCATTAACTGCAGATGGCATCACTGGGTCCTGATCAGCATGTGGAGGCAACCATTGAATCAACAGAACAGTCGGAGGGTGTCACCCTTTATGTTATCAGCATTAGTGTTGGATCTGTTAAATGGACTGTAAAGAAGAGATACAATGCCTTTGCCGAGCTCCACGACAAACTTGTTAGCAACCATGGCCTTGCCCGAGATTTGCTCCCTCCTAAAAAGATAATTGGAAACAAAGATCCAGCTTTTATTGAGAAGAGAAGAATTGATCTTCAGTTGTATTTACAGGTAAGAGTTGTGTTTCATGTTACTAATACAGAGTTTAAAGAGAGCAGAAGGAAGGAAATGGATGTTTTTTGTGTTGTGAGTGAAATGCAAATATTTTCAGTTTAAAAACGATAGTTATATAAGTACTTGTTTATAAGTTTTATTTTTTTTGTAAACCAAATGTTTTTCTTCCAGACAATCCTAAATTTCATGCATCATGCACTACCCCGTGAATTGGCAGAATTCCTCGACTTCCACATTTATGAACTTACTCATTTACTACAGTCCATGGCAAGACTTTTTTTCCATGAAGCAGATAAACTACTGGCAGATGGCAAGCCAGTTGTTCTAACACCTTTGCAGGTAATGTTTTGTGTTGGGACAAAGAGAAAGGTTGTAAGAGGATACATGAAC
>NC_051405.1:14502766-14503034 GCF_015228065.2 Penaeus monodon
AATAAGTATGAAGACTTATTGTAAGACTGACATGTGTAAATATATATCTGCTCATAAGATGGTGTATTAGCCTATGCTTATGTCTCTTCTATATTTACAGCTACATGCGATCTCCTTCCGACTCAAGAACCCCCTGCCAACTAACGTAGCCTCGGAACAAGAGACCGATTTTAGTCACGTAGCGGATTTTATCTCCCAGATTAAACACCTCGTCATTAAAGGCAGTAATGAGTGTCTGAGGTAAGAGTAAATTGCGTATGTCATATTT
>NC_051405.1:14503278-14505689 GCF_015228065.2 Penaeus monodon
AAGTTTCTTAAAATATAATGGTTAGACTTATGGAAATTATATCATTAAAACTATAATTACAGAATTTTTTTTTACTCAAAATTTCAAATCTTGCATCTGCAATTTCAGTGGGGTTTTGTATGACTTTTGAAATAGAATGGGATCCTTCTTAGATACTGATATTTTTCATTTCAGAGATAATTATTTATTTTGGGGGTTACACCTGTCTGAAAATAGATTGCTGGTTATAAAATTACTTGAATGTTCATGTAGTAGCCAAATACTCACTAATGAATAATCATATCTTTGAGTAGAATGTAATGATAAGGAAAGCTCATGGAAACTTGGGTTCAGTTAGAATTAATGTACTTTTAACTATTTCTCTACAGGACTAGCAACATTATAGAAAATAGCCTTTCTTACACACTTAACACCTTTAAAAGTTTAGAAACTCTGTCTGTGAAGAATGCAAGTATATCCCAGATTGGCCATTTAGGAGCAGTAAGAAGAACTACTTGGTCACTGAAAGTCGACGACAGTGACATGAAGCAAATTCACGAAATACTTCTTTGTGATGCAATTTACAAGGAAACGGTTGAGGGTTCAGATCCTTACAAATGGTTGCAGCTCAGAAGTATTGACTTTAGTTGTAACAGTATCACAAAGATTGATGACTCAATCACCTTGGCACCCAAAGTCGAAAGGTTAGACCTAAGCCGTAATAAGTTGACCTCAGTGGAAAATCTGACTAAACTCCCGAATTTAGTATCCTTATCTCTTGCCAATAATCTCTTTACAAGTTTGGAAAACATGCACACAAAACTTGGCAATGTAGTAGAGTTGGATCTGTCTCAGAATAATCTCACTTCCTTGGAAGGACTGAATAAGCTTTATTCTTTGGCAACACTGAATGTGTCCACCAACAACATATGTGAGATTTCTGAAGTCAGCCATGTATCACGTCTTCCATGCCTTGAAATCCTCATTATCACAGGAAATCCTGTGGCAACGGTGCTTGATTACCGCACAAAAGTGCTTGAATTATTTGGCCAGAGAGCCTCAGAAATCTGCTTAGACAATGAGCGGCCAACACAAAGGGAACTAGACACTGTGGCAGTTCTCCAGGCCATCAGAGCATCAAGAGAAGGCAGGCTCCCGACATTAAGCATAACTAATCCTATGCCAACAACCACAACAACACTGTCTTTCATACCTCCTGATGTTGCTACAGCAGCCAGTGAGTCATCTGTGACAAAATGAAAGCTGTGTATGATTTAAGATATATGATTTGCATTTCTAAAAGGACCAATTATATGCCAGTGTTAGACTTGCCTACCAGTGCGACAAAGCTGAAGCAGATTTTTGTTAATGTCATGTTATCAGATGTGTAAATGATTGTTTTTCTTCAGATGTTGATTTTCTTTATGTACTGTATGATTTACTAGAATAGATATATAACACAAATGAAAAATCACAGAAATATTACTTGTTATGCAAGAAGTACAATAATTCCATAAACAATTTTGAATTATGGTAAAATAATTATATTTAACTACAAGAAGTTGCTAATGAAGTTAGCTTAGTTCAGTTTAGTATGCATCAATCTTCAGTGATCATGAATCTCTTCTGTACAGCTGATTTACTGAATATACATATATATGTATTAATGCAATCTGACAGATCTGGAATTACTTGAAATTTACTCCAAAGATCTTTTGTGCTACTTTTGATTAGTCTTTTTACAGTTTTTATTTTTTTTTGGATTTCTGAAATAATTTCAGTCATTATCATCATTTCCATCATTATCAGGTAGGTAGTTTTTTTGAAGATGGTACATTAGTAGGAGGAATTATAACAGGATGCAATAATTGGTTGTTTGGAATATACATATATAAGCCATGTCTTGCATGAAAATACATTGCTAACTTGGGATTTTTTGTATGATTCCAGAAGCAGAACTACAAATGTATTGTACTTAAACTTGTACAGGGTCAGTGACTTGTGACTAAGGTGAAAGTTAGATGTATAGAACAACACACAGTAACTGGGAGAGACATGGAAAGTGAGCTTTAACTAAAAAGAAGGGCATTCAAAAAGCTTGCTGAAAATGTTGATACGACAAAAAGTATATTTAAATTATGATTTCTTTTACACCATCCAAGTCAAGAGACTTCTGAAAATGATGATTTTGTAGTGTATATTTGCAAAAATCTAGTTCTTGAATGTATCTTTATGTTTGGGATTAGAAAAAAAATATATATAGGGAGCTAGATCTGGATTGTATAGTGAATTATTTATAATTAAAGTCCATGAGCTACTGCTCTTAAAAGATAAGACCTGTATGTTTGTTACAATAGAGTTATCTCTGATATAACACCACATAATTTATGTAAATCATTGGTGCCAGGTACATGAACTGTGTACAGTGTTTT
>NC_051405.1:14505921-14507116 GCF_015228065.2 Penaeus monodon
CTGCTGTATTATATATGCATTATATATGCACTCCAGGCATTAATGATTATCGTTTGTAATACACATAGGGTTACTTTTTGGCCCATTAGAAAAGCTACAAATGATATGCCTTGTGATATTCCCAAAAATGTTATCATAACCTTTGCACTAGATCTTTCTGATTTGTACTTGATGGTTCATTTGCACATTGTGCATGTCACTGTTTTAGTTGCTGCTTGCTCTCAGGATCAAATTGACAGATTTGTTTCATATCTACTCACTAATCTCAAAGACATTATTCTGAAAATTTGTCCAACTGGTTGAGAAGGTCCATCAGCTGACCATAGTGTAACAGATGGCATGCTTGAGTACCAAGATGATCTAACCTACACCGACTCCACAGAAATATTCAGTATTTGTTCCATTCTCTCAGCTGCATTTTGGCAGGTCATCCTCAACCAGTTTTGGAACTTACTCAACATTTTTATCACTGGGTTGAGGATGTTAATGACCTTTTCTTGTGATGCTTATCTTCATCTGCTTCCTGCGTAGACATGAAATGAGCAGTCCATTTGTTTGCAGTATTCTTCTGCGTTGAAGCTGTCTCCATAAATTTTTCTCGTAGCAGTGATGTCTCTTTCCATTCACAAAAAAAATTCATTACTGGTCCGTGCTTGGCATGGTTCTTAATTCCTGCTGTTATATGGGTACAATAAATTTTTCAAAAGTGCATGGAAAGAAGTCCAGTTTTAACCTGAAATTTCATGATCGTACTACACATGTTTTAGTTGATGTTATTTTACTGTAGCTGTGAAAGTGTAACAGATACTTATCTTATAATAAATTTCTGCAAGATTTTTGGATGCCCCTTGTGTATATACATATAGATATGTATCTCTTGTATGTGTCTACTTTACATGTATCATGCTAGGCAAAGAGAGGATCTTGTAGGAGGAGGAGACAGATTATCAGAAATATGTCTGTGATTTATAATCAGTTTCTTACCCCAATTTTTGAGATAGATATGCTGCATTTAAAGTTACAGAAGAAAAAGATGTAGAGAAAATAGAAAATGAATGCAGAAATAGAGATCAGAGTGTTTGCTTTGTAAATTGCAGGCTGAAAAAGTGTCAGAAAACATCTTGTAAATTTTAATTGATGATTGGCTCTCAGAAAGATTTTTTTGGGAGGTCTTCCTCTAGAATTTTGCTTTAAA
>NC_051405.1:14507421-14507780 GCF_015228065.2 Penaeus monodon
ACAGATATACCCTGGCTGACACTGAAGAAAGCATTTTTTAAATTTAGTATATGAAAAGCATTTCTTTAGCCTGCTATCATTAGCATTTCACATTTGTGTTAAACACCTGTCGGTCTCTGGTGCTTAGTCATGTACCTGGTAAGTAATAGATGTCCATTTGAGATGACATAATTTCAGATGTTGATAATGCTTTAATGAAACCCATTATAGAGATTTGATATGTAATACTCAGTGATCTTTATTATCTATTTTACTTTTGTGATTAATGGAAACCAGTCTGTTAAGTTTATATCACTATACGTTTAATATTGATACTTGTGCTACAACATTAACAAATTTGTGAATTGGGAATAAGATTA
>NC_051405.1:14508692-14510003 GCF_015228065.2 Penaeus monodon
TTAATGGAAACACTGAAGTGGGTACTTCTCTTTGTCTTAAGTTATTATTTATATTCCAGGAGGCTCTTTAAACTAATTTGCACCAGAAAGAGTATGATATTGGTAATAACAAGCCATACTGAGAAGAGAACCAATATTTAGTATTGTTGTGGTAACTTGATAACTTTGTTTAATATAATGTGTTTTTGTAAAAGGATATTAGAGCCTGGTTTAACAAACATAACAGTTTTTTTGGCTTGTCCTTACAACATCAAGGTACATGTTTTGATGATTTTCAATGATGAGGTATTTGGATTCCTCCCTTTGCCATTTTATTTATTTATTTTTCGGGTGGGGGAGGGGCTTTTTTAAAACTGCCAATTTTGATAGATACTTTAAGTTCAGTGTGGATTACTGTTTAGTCCTATTTAGTTTAGTGGGTGTTATTATTTGCTTTTTTCCATTTCACAAATTCAGGAACTGTAACTCCCTCATCTTATACTGCTATCTCAGTAAGAATTTTTTTTTCTATTCAGGACTTTCACAGTAATGGAAGAAATCATAGTGTTTGCTTATGCATATTTAGGGGCCATATCAAGCCTGTGATAAAGAAACCGAATATGGATATGTATTTAAGCTGTTAATATTTATAGTGTAGAATTACTTTTGCATGGTAATAATTCTTTTTTCAAAGTGCCATGTGTGAATGGAGGTAAACATGACATGATTTGCAGCGTTCATTGTTTATCAGTAGTTTATCAGTATCATATTTCTTTTTCTTTTCTTTCTGCAAAACTGTTTGGCTTAATCTTGGCCTGTAACTGTCACATCAGAAGGGTGTGTCATGGAGAATGTTCATTCACAACAGCGACTGTATTTGTAAAGATCAAATTGAATTGATTGATTTAACTAGAGATTACGTTGATGATTAATTCACAGTGCTTTCTAAATGTGATTTTATTGTATATGAATGTGTATATGTTGTAATCTTGATATGAAAAAATAGGTTGAAATTGTGCAATATCCAGATTATGTATAAGATGTCCCAAGATTGTAGAATTATGGGTACCTTGAACTAATGCATTTCCGTACATGTAGTACAGTAATTAAACACTGATGGTGGAAACAGATAAGAACGGTATATTTTCAGTGTGAAATCTGGTGCTACATGGCTCACCAAAGTTAGTTTTTCAAATTTATATAATGGGAATGTTAAATTCAAGGTTTTATGTTTAAAGATTATTTTGACTTTGGTAACTAATGTAGGAAACTAATTAAAGTATTTTTAGATACTTTACAATTATAGGCATACAAATTAAGGTAGGTAGTCTT
>NC_051405.1:14510263-14510709 GCF_015228065.2 Penaeus monodon
TAGTTTTTAAATATGAACATTATATTTAGTTGTGATTTTTTCTTTTATTATATTACCTTTCAAAGATAAGTATGTGAGATTGAATTCCTTCAGTGTAGTTACTTTACTACAGTGTAGTTATATGACCAGTCTTAAAAATTGAATAAAAAATGTTATATGATTTTTTTATACAGATTTTGTGTAAAGTGGGTAAGTAAACTAGAAATTTTGAAGAATATGGTTAATATGCACACAATTCACTTTATCTGTATTTCTGGTGAACATTTAAGTAATTAGTTGAAAACAATGCTAAGCTAAACTATTCTTTTTTATCAAAGATACATGTAGTTGGATAGGTGAAGCTTAAAATAGTAATTAAAAAATTGATTCATAATATTTGAGAAAAGGAAAAATCCACATATTTCTTGCCTGTTGGGCCAAAAATGAAAAATCAAATTTAATTGTAT
>NC_051405.1:14510869-14511089 GCF_015228065.2 Penaeus monodon
GTTAGAGGGGCAAAGTTGCCATAACATGAAATCTGATAAGTAGTATGAGTATTATCAGTATAAACTTTTATATATCTCAAAAACTTTGCATGGCAGTGAAACAAAACTTTGATTGCAATTTACCCAAAACATAAATTTTGTGACTCCGCTTTTCTGCCTCTGGATACCTCGTGTGTGTGAATCTGAAGAGTCATAGAAATGCACAAGATGTTGTTATTTA
>NC_051405.1:14513019-14514262 GCF_015228065.2 Penaeus monodon
GTTCTGATTACTAGTTTTAAGATATTTTTGTTATTTATTTAACAGAGATTATCCATTTGTGATAATATCTATCAATAGATAATAAGTTTTTTTTTTATTAATTTGTGATCTACTTCAGTATTTTGTTGCTTACTACAGTGTTATTTCAGGTCATGGCTGATTAAAACAATATATATGATATATCTTTCCTCTTATTTATGAGATTATATGATATACTCTCAGACAGAATGTATATGGCCTGTATGCAAATGGATTAACTTAAGAATGTTTATTTCCTTACTTGGTGCATTGAAGTGGACATGTTTTTAATATGTTTTTGGTAACTGTCAGAACTGGCTTGTAAACAATCATCAGTGATATATACTACTGAATTGTTATTTTTATATTTTCTGTACACTGTTTTTAAGTAATGAACCACCATACTGTCATAGAACTCACAACCGCAGGCATTCTTTACAAAGAAGAAAAAAAAACAACATTTATAGCATCATCATAATAAAATAACAAATATTATTACAACATTTTGGTTTTAGTCAGATTCCCCAGTATTTATTTAAAGGGAAAGGGAAGACTATCAAAGATTTTAAAATGGTAAAAACTGTTTGGGGAATTTCCCTTTTGTGATTGTAAAAAGGGGGACTTGGAGGAATAAAATGTTTGTTATTATAGCTTACTGATAATTGAGATAATCAAAAGTTCTAAGATTTATAATGATGTAAAAAAACAAAAAAAGGGCTAAGGAATGAGTATTTACAGTGCATATGCCCCAAAAGCAGAAGAAAGGGTCAATTTTTATAAGCCACTTACAAAATCATAGAAAATTAAAGATATTTTTCAATGTTATCTGTCATATAGAGGGACATTACATTTAATTCATATAATTTCATATTTATGTAAAATGAAGGCTTGTAATCCCTATCTTTATACGTATCCATATAGACCTTATGTCTAACCATTTTTTGGCTTTTAACACATTTATACTAGCATTATACTATCCATAAACATGCTAGAGTAATTGATGTGCTTTTGAACTAGTGTGTTTTTCACCATTCAGTTGTATCTTTGAATTTTATGAATCAATCACTAATCAGTTAAGTTTTAGAGATGCTTTTGTTTTGGTACGAATTGATCTCTGTTTCATCTTCCTTTCTAGCTTGAACAAAAAAATAACTTCTTTTTTCTTCTCCTCAGGCATAGCTCTCAAAAGCTGTAATTTCCTCAGGATATTGCTCATTTCTACCAT
>NC_051405.1:14514762-14514826 GCF_015228065.2 Penaeus monodon
TGGAAAACATTAATCTTTAGTAGGAGTGTCAGTGCAGACTCTCTGTTTTATGGCAGTCATAGGT
>NC_051405.1:14515348-14515630 GCF_015228065.2 Penaeus monodon
GTCAATCAGTCTGTCTCTGTCTGTCTGTCTCTCTGCATATATGCGTACGTAATAATTTGCACATGCATGTATGTATGTAAGCCCATAATACAGCAAGGTTTACATATAACAGAAAAAGTATAAACAAAGTACACAATACACTCATCAGTAAGCCACTGCACCCACTCGCTGCTTGAATTGTTATTACTTCACTATTGATTGCACTCTGGAATACCCGACTGTATATTAACAGGACTATAGGTGCCACAGCAATGTACCATTTTCTGTGTGTGCATGTGTAGG
>NC_051405.1:14518370-14518501 GCF_015228065.2 Penaeus monodon
CAAGGAATGCCTCTGTTGGGTCACTCGCGAGAACTTACGAAGACACCAGAGTCTCTGAAGTTCCGTAGAGCGTTTCTTAAGAAGAATTTTAAGATCATAGGAGGACAGGAAAACGCAGAGGTCTTGCTTAC
>NC_051405.1:14518642-14519123 GCF_015228065.2 Penaeus monodon
GTTTGTTTTTTTCCCATGTTGATACTGATACGGGTTTGGTATAAGTTACTCGTAGGTGGACTTTCATTTACTTCAGGTTGCATTACAGATTTAATTTGTAGCAGAAACGCGACACCGCCCGTAGGTGGAGTCTTTTCTTTGGCGAAAAGATCGTCCTTTTTTAATGGGAGTCACGCTCCCCTCCAACGCCAGGATCCCTCAGCCCGTCGGAGACCACATCTCGCGGCGACATCTGCGACGTCCCGTCTTCTTCGCCGACCTCGGCGCCTGACGACGCCTCGCCCTCTTCGTCTCCTCTTGTCGGAGACAGAACAGGAGTTCGCCGCCAGGGCTGGCCAGGTGTATACGAAAAGGAGGGGACTGCGGAGTCCGTGGCGAGAGCCCTCAATTCCCACCTAGACGCTGGCTTGCGCTTCGTCCGCCGCAGCAAGACACCTCAGCCAGTCCCAGCAGGACTCGAGGAGAAATCATTAGCATTAGC
>NC_051405.1:14519929-14520142 GCF_015228065.2 Penaeus monodon
GGTGGGAGAGTTTAAGAAGGACATGGTGGGGGGGGGGGGGGCAGCTGCAGGGTCTAAAGTGGGAGGCGAGGGAGTGAATTTTAGGAAGATTTGGGAGTGAGAGGGGATGGCAGAGCGGGAAAGGGAAATGTAGAGGGAGAGAGAAAGGGAGAGGGAGAGGGGAAGGAAAAGAGAGAGGGGAGGCAAAAGGTAGAAGGCAGAGGGTAAAAGAGG
>NC_051405.1:14520681-14520755 GCF_015228065.2 Penaeus monodon
GAAGAAGTCACTGAACGACTGACGTTTGGCGGTGAACACGGCAATATACAGCCTAGGAATGATAATTAACTAGC
>NC_051405.1:14520894-14521033 GCF_015228065.2 Penaeus monodon
TTACCGCGGGATAGGATACACACTCATTGTACAACCATAGTGCATGTAAGCGCCCAATACCGCTCTATCTTTCCTTAGTGAATTCTCTTTCGCCATTGGAAGTGGTTTCAGAGGAAACAGTCTCCAGCATCGTTATATA
>NC_051405.1:14521129-14521236 GCF_015228065.2 Penaeus monodon
GAGGAGGGGGTCGCGGCGTAATTTCTATATATATGGGTAGTAGGGGATGAGAGGAATCCATCGTCGTAATAGGCCATGCGAAAGTCTTCCGAGTAAATTACCTTATT
>NC_051405.1:14522201-14522667 GCF_015228065.2 Penaeus monodon
GAAACAAGTCGATATGATAACAATCTACTATTTTTTACGAGCATTAAGGTGATAATGTCGATATCAAATGATAAAAAATTGCCCCTTTTTTACACAGCTTAATAGCAACATAAAGGAAAATGTCTGTACGTACGAGTAACAGAATTTGTTTTCATTTCTCGGGAAGCTAAGAGTCGAGATGCGTGTGAGTGTTCGCCTTCAAGCTGACGACAAGAGTTCATAAGGTCCGCGTTCTTCTGGGAAAAGGGATAGACAGTAACTCACAGATGCGTAATTTTTCAGTTTTGGAGGTTTATTATGTGGATACGTGCATTTAGGGTTGCGCACTTACGGTAATGGTAATAACTCCATGTAAAAGTACAGATATAAAGTGCAGATACAGATACACGCAAGCATAGTCTCGAACGGACGGTAAAACACACATTCAAGTCAACAGCTTCGCGTATTTTTCCCAGTCTGTAAGATA
>NC_051405.1:14522846-14523274 GCF_015228065.2 Penaeus monodon
AAAACTCACCTCCGATCTTGCCCGTGGCCCCGTCTTTATCCTTTTAGCTTAAACATTCAATCATTGATAATAATAACCGACAGAGTGAGGGTTCTGTTGCATCTTCCCCCGTCTCAGCCGAACCTCCTTTTTTGAAATAGTTTTTTTTCTCTTTTACTGTTACGTTTTCCTGAAAAATCATACGTTGTAGTAGCAGTTCGTAATTTTGACGAACAAGTGTGGTGGATTCGACTAAAATATAGTGTGGTCATGCTTAAATTAGAAATTAGTTTCGACCTTGGTCTTACTGGCGTCTGGTATCTCATTGCAAACGAAGACGTCGATGCTGTGATGCACACACGGACACTTGTGCCCTGGGTGGACAAGCTTGGGTAGTATGCGAATGCCTTTTAAAAATTCTGAAAGTACAGATGCATCAGTGCACGCTC
>NC_051405.1:14524319-14524500 GCF_015228065.2 Penaeus monodon
CGTGTTCATAGTCATACATGTGCGTATCTAGGCCATCACAAGCAACAGCAGAATACAAATATTTACATTATTAAAAGGTGCTTCCTGGAAGACAAGTTTTAGTTGCTTATTTACAAAACATACCCCTGTCAATAAAACGGAAAGAAAAATGAAGAGAAAACTGTTTAGTTCGTGTCAGTAC
>NC_051405.1:14524863-14525439 GCF_015228065.2 Penaeus monodon
TTGCCGAACTAAACAGACAGATTTTATGAATTGAACTGAAGATCACAAAAGATGCTGCTCCAAGATTTTCTCTGTCTCGGCGACGGGCGTCTCCGTCGTCCTTCCGCTTTGTCGTCGTCCTGGGGTCGTCTCCGTCGTCCTTGGGTCGTCGTCCGGCGTCTCCGCGTCCTGGTCGTCTTCGTCGTCCTTCCGCTTCGCCGTCGTCCTGGAGGCGTCGTCCGTCGTCCTGGTCGTGCTCCAAGATTTTCTCTGTCGGGCGAAATAATGTCGGTACTATTGTTCCGTCTCGATTCCCGTCGTTAGGTGACAACGGCGAGAAAACCAGGAATCTCAAATGGTGAATTTTATAACATTAACTGTGCCTTCGTCTGTAACATTTCTCGATGTGGAAATAATTTAAAAGGCGTGTGAGGCAGAGACGGTTGATTTCACGCACCTCTTTGTTGTGAAAATGGTAATGATAAATAACATCAGTCACATCAAGAATGGGAAATTATATGCTCTTAGCAGCAATGATGATATTGGGGAAAAATTATTATAGCTGGACCTCGTTTATGTTAGGTATACAATCAAGCA
>NC_051405.1:14525639-14525878 GCF_015228065.2 Penaeus monodon
GCGAGTCCAACTTTACAAGTACAACCACTATGAATAATATACGAGGGACATATCTCAACTGAAAGGTGTTCTTAGAAATCCCCGAACATCGATTCCTGTACCCTTTACGCCGTACTGTATGACGGCGCATGTTTCGGAATAGTGACCAAAGATAATGACGATATGGAGCGAAGTCTTATCGTAAAGGGGGATGAAGGTCATTGTGAAAGACCGATATGAGGCATTCGGGAATTTCGAAG
>NC_051405.1:14526026-14526537 GCF_015228065.2 Penaeus monodon
AAGCAAAGCAATGACAGAGTGTCAATGGTCGCAAAATCACGTACGGACCATGGACATGACTTTCCCAAAACATGGATAGAGCAAGAGGCTTCAAAACACCGTACCAACAACTCGCATTTGAAGACCGAGAGTGGAGAAAAACAGGACACCACTGAATATTTGGAAGGGGGAACGCAAGTACCAGGGAAAAAAAAGACAGTTTCGAAAACTTACTGGTCACGAAAAAAGAGTACAACGAACTCACATAAGACAACGTAAGTTTGAAAGCGAGACGTAACTTTGGAAGATCGAATCTGGACTGATACAAGGAGACTAAGATTTTCGATATTCTTTTCTTTTTTCTCTTTTTATTAGTCTTCATCACTACTTGTATTACAGTTTTGTTTGTAACTAATTATTTTTCCATACACTTTATATGATTTCAAATAATACTTTTCTCTGAAGCATTCCAGTATATTTTCTGTATAAATATAAGATAGCTATTGAAAAAGGTGAAAGGGATCATGATGTA
>NC_051405.1:14527515-14527997 GCF_015228065.2 Penaeus monodon
GATGCTAATGATGCTGTGCAATGAATCTATTAGGATTCTGTGATGACACTGATAGGATACTGTGAGTTTTTTTATGGTAATTTTGCGGGGCTTGTTGGGTGCTCCTAGCTACCCCACATTTGTTCCAACACTATGCGGGGGCGCCTCGGAGCGAGCAACACCCGCAAACTTTAATAATACGGAAAAGTGCGGGGCGAAGCTGGTTCTGGGGAAAGCCTGCCACGCGGGGACGTTTAACATTATAAATTATACCTGCGGAAAGCCCGCCCCAAGTCCTTCGTGAGGAGGCGCTTGTTCTCATACCTCCTTTCGCTGCACTCGTATTCGTCGTCCGCTCTCTATAAATACCATTGACAGTGGCACCATACACAATGGAAATACCAAAGGATTTACTTGCAAATCACTCAAAGATTCCCCAGAGCACGCCAGTTCCTCTCCTCCATGTCTCCATACTGCTTAATATGTAGGTCTGAACGCTGGTT
>NC_051405.1:14528490-14528705 GCF_015228065.2 Penaeus monodon
CGTCCTGGGGTCGTCTCCGCGTCCTGATCGTCTCCGTCGTCCTTCCGCTTCGCCGTCGTCCTGGTCGTCTCCGTCATCCTGGGGTCGTCGTCCTGGTCATCTCCGCGTCCTGGTCGTCTCCGTCGTCCTGGTCGTCTCCCTCGTTCTGGGGTCGTTGTCCTGCATCTGCGCATCCTGGTCATTTCCGTTGTCCTGGGGTTGTCGTCCTGCGGCTC
>NC_051405.1:14528984-14529102 GCF_015228065.2 Penaeus monodon
GTTTATATGTACATCATTGCATGTTTGCGTTAGCAGCTATATACAAAACGAGAGAGAAAGAAAGAGTAGGGAAAAGGATGGAAAATCAAACGAGAATAAAGCATTCAAATTTATACCG
>NC_051405.1:14529188-14529299 GCF_015228065.2 Penaeus monodon
GAGTCACCAACACTCTGGTTCCAGGACAAGGGTTATTTATGGTGAGAAAGGCAAGGGAAAATAATGATGGAATTAATTAATATCTTCATCATATTTTTCCGAAAAAAGCTA
>NC_051405.1:14529318-14529471 GCF_015228065.2 Penaeus monodon
TCAAGAGAAAAAAAAACTTACTATTTTTTTTAATGTTTTTACGGGTTGGTACATGTAGTGAATCTACGTGGATAAGACGTATAGCATGTAGCTTATATAAATATAATAGATTCGAAATAAAAGAGAAACAAGAGAGAGAAAAATAAAAATTTC
>NC_051405.1:14529496-14529629 GCF_015228065.2 Penaeus monodon
TACCATTACCAAAGTAAGGAA
This sequence comes from Penaeus monodon, assembly GCF_015228065.2. Lineage (NCBI taxonomy): Eukaryota > Metazoa > Arthropoda > Malacostraca > Decapoda > Penaeidae > Penaeus > Penaeus monodon. The sequence continues at coordinate 14,529,518 of NC_051405.1, forward strand.
GTCAGCAAAGATTAAATAGCAGACATTCTCAAAACCAAAGAGAATTATATTTTACTTTTTTAAATTTTATGGGAAGTACTCAAAAGGATAAATGTCTTGTGTTATATATTCA
>NC_051405.1:14530397-14530523 GCF_015228065.2 Penaeus monodon
TATATACGTGTTTTTAGAGCAGACTGACGGACACATTGGAATGGAATGGCAGAGGGTGTGAATGTCGTGTAAACAAAATGAAAAAGAATATATAAGTAAGAAAAGGGAAACGGATACATTTCGGAA
>NC_051405.1:14530603-14530857 GCF_015228065.2 Penaeus monodon
TTTATATTGCGCATGTTTATACACCTTAAAGAACAGTTTTTTCACCTGATCTAGTTGTCAATACATCCATCGCAATTTATATTTAATATCTATCGAACTCTCTCTCTATTTACCAATATACATATGCATTTCCTTATTCACAATGTCATATTTCGACGTAAAGGTCAGTCACGTTCTAAAGATTTATTTCCTTTGGGTAAGTCTTTACTTTTCCTGTGACAAGTAATTTTCCTCTCACTTCTGGAGTAAGGAAA
>NC_051405.1:14531711-14531777 GCF_015228065.2 Penaeus monodon
GGCGGTATTCACGTAAGGTTTTAGACACCGAAATTTGGCTTAGACAAAAAGAAAGCCCCGTTGCCA
>NC_051405.1:14532053-14532568 GCF_015228065.2 Penaeus monodon
AAATTTATTTGTCATTACTGATGTGTGATTATATTCATATGTCTTTGACTCGGCAAATCTGTCTATGACTCCCCACGAAAATGCCTTTGGCAGTTTTTGTCTAAGACTCGGCCGAAGTTTTAGGACAGGTGTGGAGTGTCCCGCGCGCGTAAGGGCTGTCTTTAAAACTACAATGCAACTTGCACAAATTTGAAGATAATTGTGCATCGAATGTGATACAAAAATCTCAGAAGACCCTTTTGATATATTGTCAAACGTTATTTTTTATATTATATTGGTATTTTCTTTTCACGTCCGACCGCGTAAGGACAGTCTTTAATTTGTTCTTATGCAAAGTTTCCTCTGTTGAGGATTATTCCGCTTTAGAAATAATAATAAAAGCTTTGAGGCCTTTTTTGATAAATCATCAAACGTTAATTGAGCCATCTCCTACATTTGTATTGCTGTAGTTTATTAAAAACGTACAAATAACGGCGCCCACCTTTGCAACTGATGCAGTGACAGTAAGCGTCGGG
>NC_051405.1:14532707-14533014 GCF_015228065.2 Penaeus monodon
TTTCCAGCAATAATTTTTGAGAAAATTCACGTGGCTTTTTCTTTAAGACAAACGTCGGTGTGCAAACGGCGCGCAAATTCAGTGAGAGCATAGGCATGGAATTTCGTTTGCGAACTGTGGTGTACTATGTATAAAGAGAGGAAAATTACTAACGACTGCGGGAATGCAACTACTGAAGGGAGAAGTCATGAAAGAAATCAGAGAAAAAGGATACGAAGGATTTAGAAAGGTGTACAGACGAAGGTTAAGATTATTGTTTCTGAAGTCAAAGCTATATCGGAAAAATAAAATCACAGTATCTGTACGC
>NC_051405.1:14533722-14533907 GCF_015228065.2 Penaeus monodon
GAATAGCTGTGGTGTAAAACGCTGAGCAAAAGACCCCGAGCAGAACATCCCAGCACTTCAAAGGAACTCGCTTGTGACCCTTCAAGGCAAAAGCATGTTGCGTGAGGGTGGAAGACTGCGTGCGACAGGACCGTAAGTGCGAGGGCGTGGCGGCGGAGCGGGGGGGGGGGATGCGATCGCCACCC
>NC_051405.1:14533980-14535082 GCF_015228065.2 Penaeus monodon
CAGCTGGCTCGCTCGGGGCGTGAGGTAAGCCCGAGGTTGGGCTGGGGTTCCCTGGCGAGGCGGGGCTAAGCCCAGGCTGTGGCGCGCCGCTGCCGACTAGTGATCGATAGAGCCGAGAGGGGGAGTCAGTGGTGATCTTGGACTCGTGAGAGCAGGATGTGTCAGCCGGGCTCCTCTGGCCTTCTCTCTTGCACCCGACTCTCGTGGTGACCGGGGTGATAGTGAGTGATAGTGAGGCTCGGGAAATGTGTGAGTGGTGAAGGTAGTGAGGCCAGGCGGGCCAAGCATGACACTGTCAGAGCTCGGCGTCTGTGTGTCCGCTGCGCCCAACAGCAAACGCGCTGCTTCCGCCCCGCTGCCACCCGTCCATACTCAGGTGAGGAATAGCGCCTTCAGCAGGACGCCCATCCCACACAGCTGTCCTTCCCCGCAGAGCCTTCCCGTGCCCCTCGCATCTGTCGTGGGCCTGACTCACTCGAGCTGACCTTCCCCTCTCCCCCCTCCCCCGAGTCGAAAGCTTATCGTCACCCCCCCACCCTCTAACACAAACTAAAACCCTCGAACAGCCTCATCGCAGCATCAAAAGCTTCACGCGTGAAAATACAACATTTATACCCAAACACATTTTCGCACACGATCGTTGTCTTCGTAGTTACACACACACCACACCGACGCCATTTTATGAATTTGAAAAAAAAAGCGAGCGAGATCGGGGCCTGCAATCCTTTCCCTTAAGGTCACCTCGCTGTCAGCATCTTGCAGTCCAAGGAACATTTTTTTCTACCCATGACACTACAACGCATCATCGAAAGTGAATTTATTGCGTCTGCTCTGTTAGTTTATTTTTCAACTGCAATATCTCAGGTTTCCCCTCATCATCTTTCGATATTGCATTTTGTATTTACTTGTTTATTTACACTTTTTCCTTGCAGAAGTTGAATTTGCTTTTGGCCGAAGACATCTAAACCGTACGTACTGGATCCGCAGAATTATGTGCAATATCGTGTAGTGCGCGTGGCAGCGTGATTTTCTTTGTTTCTGAAATCCAGAAATCGGTGAAACAGACCTCTTTATGAGTAAAATGATTTGATAACTAAGTCTA
>NC_051405.1:14537207-14537308 GCF_015228065.2 Penaeus monodon
GGTGCGCTGGATGGTTCGAGCTTTACCACTTTAGTATTATTACCTTGCATTACCGCGACACCATGACACCATCAAGCCTTGCCTTTGCGGTTTTGGTATTA
>NC_051405.1:14537783-14538605 GCF_015228065.2 Penaeus monodon
GGCATTATCAAACATTGTCTTTAACTTGGTACCTACGGCACTCTTTCATTAGCTGGCAGTGCTTTCTTCACGCTGGCACAACGTGACTCTATCGCTCTGGCCCTACTTGGCTTTGCCTTTATGGGTCTGGCATTACCTAGCATAGCCTCTGTCACACTGACATTACTATTGTCTGGTAACAATCCCACTTATTTGCTTGGTACTGTAAACATCCCTCTCGATTACATGTCTTGCCCTCATTTCCTCACTTCGGTTGACTCATAGACCATAGTTCTTAAGTTACTCTACATGCCATAAAGTTGCTTTACATAACATGGTGTAGCGTTAGAGAGAAAAATGAATTGCAGGGAGTTTAACAAATTGTTGCAATAGCCCCTGCCATTATGGTTGTGGCTCAAAAAAACTAGAGATCGTGACTCAAGAAACCTTGGTTGTGTGCTAAGAAAGTAACAGTCATTTGCTCTAATGAGGAGAAAGAGTCACATTGAGAGGGAAGTGAACTGAAGTAGAAAGTTAAATAAATCAGAAAGACCTAATGCATCTGATCATCAAAACGTGATCATTCCCTCAGAAACAACGAGTAAATTCAAATTACGGTGGATTCAGAGCTATTAGAGAGGAAATGAAATATCAGTCTAACCTCGCGGAAAAAGGGAATTGGAACACATAAACCGATTAATTCAATTCTCATTAGAATTAGAAACGGCCCGGGAGAGAATTAAAAAAGTCCGTTTGGGATATAGGGCTTGGGAATTGGAAGATTGTCTGGGAGGCGTGTTGTATGTGCACAAGTAGATTTATATGTAATGCAGATGCGGAGGT
>NC_051405.1:14538690-14539036 GCF_015228065.2 Penaeus monodon
AGCATAACTACAAACACCCACAGCCACACACCCATCCACACACACATAAAAAAAGAGGCTACCAAACGACCTTAAATAAATGAAATATCACACGATAATAATTGGAAGGCACCAATACCGGCCGCCCGACCGGGGTTGAGTTCCGTGAAAATGAAATTATTGACAGATCGATCAACGGCCGAACATCGCTCACTGCCCCTACACAGAGGACCTGGAAATTACAGCCGCCTTTCCCCCTCGCACCTTCAAGTACAAGGGGCGGAGCTAGCCGAACAGAGGGAGAACCGGGCCATAGGTTGTGAATTTATTTAGATTTAGTGCATAGGTTTCGTGTATTGGATCTCCT
>NC_051405.1:14539350-14539425 GCF_015228065.2 Penaeus monodon
AGAAGCAAACGCACAAACAAATACACGCACAAATAAGTACCCACACTTACATCACTGTGAAATGACCCCCCCCCC
>NC_051405.1:14539481-14539575 GCF_015228065.2 Penaeus monodon
ACGAATTATTACAATTATGTTACTTGTAACTCGGCCGCCTTCCATGTATCATTGGTAACCTGATAGTAAATAGAATTATTGATACTACAACAAC
>NC_051405.1:14539741-14539848 GCF_015228065.2 Penaeus monodon
GGGATGACCAGGGAGGAGAAACGAAAGGATTATAATGAAATTGAATAACGACACAATAAGCGACCATCACAAAGCGCACCTTTCTTTCTTTCCCTCCTCTCCTATCC
>NC_051405.1:14539928-14540108 GCF_015228065.2 Penaeus monodon
TTCTTCCCTCCCTTCGCTTTCCCTTGTCCCCTGAGCGAAGTAATCCCTTGGACGCGCCTTCAGCTTGCAAGCAACTGGAAGCCGTCTCGGTTACCTGGTCAAGGCGATGACGTCATAGAGTGACTCTTAGGTTGGGTGTGAGAGTCGAGAGTCACGCTGTGCTATTCAGAGAATGATGTT
>NC_051405.1:14540417-14540489 GCF_015228065.2 Penaeus monodon
TTGCCGTATAACTTCCAACTATGAAGCAGTAGTTGGTTAGGATTAGAGCAGCAACATTTTATCTTTGACAAA
>NC_051405.1:14540570-14540906 GCF_015228065.2 Penaeus monodon
CACAATTTAATGCGCAAATTAGCAATGAATATTATATTCATTTTATGATTTGAAATTATAGTGATTCGAACCTTAAATCTTAAAACCTGCTGTAAGATGCATAATATTCTAAAATTGTGTGGCTTCAGGTGTGTTTCTTGTTACATTTATTGTAGTTCATTCTGGTTTTGCTGTTTTTCATAGGATTGACATGTTGAGAAATGCTGAACAGCTGAACTAACCACATCACCTCGAGAACAACAGGAATAACTGCCTCGACGTCAGCTACAATTAACGCAACAACCGCTACGGCTATTATCATTACTTCTGTTACTATTTCTGCTACTCCTACCAGTG
>NC_051405.1:14540936-14541039 GCF_015228065.2 Penaeus monodon
CATAACCTCCGTCCCTGTTTTCATCAGCCGTTTAACATGTTACATGGAACATGGATACTGCATTATCCTTCATCCTGCGTTCATTCAGTGTATTCTGGCACTG
>NC_051405.1:14541341-14541555 GCF_015228065.2 Penaeus monodon
TTGTAATTGCAGTGCTATTATTACTGTTTCTTTGGGCACCACTATAACCAGTGTGTGTCCGTTATGCAACAATTATGTATTACGTCATTGAGAAGATAAAGATGTTTTCTCATTGTGTTTTATGTACATTTCTTATTCCGATTTATCACGATTTATTTTCGATCACTGTTACAGTAGCTGTTCACTATACTTGACACTATTTAAATATGGACTT
>NC_051405.1:14541985-14542984 GCF_015228065.2 Penaeus monodon
CTTCCTGTCACTCAGAATTTGACCTTCCCGTATGATTTACTTCCAGCGAATTTTTCCAAAGGTCAAGTGTCGTCTTGCAGGACTCAATAAATGTTCCACGCTTCATATTTCCTTCCACAACACCCGTCCACAAATATAAGATCCTCCGTCATTCGTTAAGAGAACATTCCTGAACTTCCGATGACGTCATGGATACGATACCAATCTCTCAGCCAATCAGCGTTGAGCGCCTCTGTAACACGTGTTGTGGAGGGAAGGAATGGCAAGAAGGAGACTTGAACATGATAGCAAAAAACTCCTAATTATAAACATGATAATCACGTGGATCCGAGTGCCAGAAAGTAAGGACGTACTTGTACTTCGGTTAAGTGTTACGGACTATATTTATAACCTTATGCGTAGCGCTCACGAGGGTGAGTTTTATGCTACCCGGAATAAACCTTAGGGACTGGAGCAAGGAGAAGGGTTCGAGGAGAAAGAGGGGAATAGGAAGAGAGGGAGGAATTAATGGTGGAAGAGGGGAAGTTGAGATGAATGGGAAAGAGAAAAGGAAGAAGTGGAGAACATTAGGAAGTCTGGGTTGATGGGAGAAAAAGGAATGGGAACCAGGCGAGGAAGAGGAAGAGCTGGAAGAAGAATAGAGGTAAGGGAGGTACACAGAAGAGGGGAAAAGAATAAGGAATACAAGGGATAGAGAGGAGGGGAAAGGTAAAAGAGAAACGACGGAAGTAGAGGAGAAAAGATTAAGGAAGAAGAAAGGAGAAAGAAAGAAAAAAAAGAAGCATTAGGCTATAAATGACGTCGGAAGCGTTGCATTCTTGCTCGTGTATTTTCGGACGCTCGAGGCTGTTGCTGTGGTGGAGGGGCGCTGCACGGGCGTAAACAGCTGCCTTTGCTGTAATTGCTACAAGGACTCTAAGGGCGTGTTGTGTTCGCTATGGCTCTGTGCTTGCTTCCCGAGGGTTGCTTTTCTCTTTTTGTCCATCATTCTCCCCTGGT
>NC_051405.1:14543032-14543149 GCF_015228065.2 Penaeus monodon
CACTCACACACGCGAAACACACTTGGCAAGGAGTAGAAATGGCAAGGCATGAGTGTTTATAAACATGTCTGGGGTCTTGTTCGTCTGAGATAGATTTTGAAACAACACACACGTAAT
>NC_051405.1:14543224-14543815 GCF_015228065.2 Penaeus monodon
ATGTATGTATGTATATATATTTATTCATGCACACGTATCATTCATTATATCATTTGGGGAGAAGGAAAAGGGAAGCACTATAAAAATAACCATATGTAACGAAAATGAAAGATGAAAGAAGGAACAGCAAGAAAAAGAGTAAAGAGAAGAAGAAAAAGGAAAATTAAGAGAAGAAGACAAGAAACGGAAAAGGGAAAGAGGGAAGAAGTAGAAATACCAAAAAAAAAAAAAAAAAAAGAAGAAAATAATGAGAGACCAAAAGAAAAAAGAAAGAAAAAAGAAGGAAAGAATAATAGAAAAAGAAGAAAATGAAAGTGAAATGGATGAAGGAATAACAAGAAGAAGAAAAAGGAGATGTCAAAAAGAGGAAAAAAATGAAAGACTAAAAGGAAAAGAAAGTTAAAGAAGACAAGAGAATAAGAATAGAAGGCAATAGCGAAAACGCGAAAAGAAAGTAGAAAAGAGAAAGAAAGAGAGAAAGAATGAACGGAAGAAGAAGAGAAGAGAAAGAACCCCAAAAGAAGAAAGGAATAAGAGAAAGAGAGAAAAATAGATTTAAAGGAAGATAAAAGCAGGGAGGAAAAGAGGGTT
>NC_051405.1:14544322-14544676 GCF_015228065.2 Penaeus monodon
TCTATTTGTGTCTATGCCCATGAGTTTACACATACTAATAAGTTCGCCGACACATATAGATCTGCTTACAGCCAGTACGTGTATACATGAACGTGTGTACATATGTTCCTGTATTTATTGGCCCAAAAGGAGGATCGATCTTGAAATACCAAATTCACAATGGCGCTTTTCTCAGCGTCGCGTCAGTTCATACAGTAATTCCCTCTGATTTATGGTTCTTCGAATTTATATGCCTGCCATCTGCGGGTCCCAAAGCTATTTACCAATTTTCATTCAGATTGCTCCCTATGGTAGTGTGTGAGTGTGTGTGTTTGTTGGTTGGTTGGGTGGTTTGTGTTTGTTTGTTGGTTGGTT
>NC_051405.1:14544772-14544888 GCF_015228065.2 Penaeus monodon
TTTGTTATGCGGTGGTGTGTTTTTGCTCGTGTTTGTTGGTTGCGGTTTTGCTGTGTTGCTTGTTTCGTGTGTGTGTTTTGTGGTTTGCGTCATTCGTCTGTCTGTCTTTACGTTCT
>NC_051405.1:14545132-14545234 GCF_015228065.2 Penaeus monodon
GTTGTAACTCCACCTGTCTTGTATATATCTATTTGTACACATCATCAGAAAAGCTGCCAAGTCCGTTCGCAGTGAAGATATGAAAGAAAAAAAAATAGCATT
>NC_051405.1:14545376-14546013 GCF_015228065.2 Penaeus monodon
AGTAGTCTAAACTTAGCAGTGTATGCCTCAGAGACGATTTACTCTCCTCTCATAATAGGGAAGGAGGATGTGGGCACAAAATACGGTCTGTGTCAAGCAATGTCATTCTGTTAACTGCAGCTAATCTAAAAGTTAAACAAATTGTGAAAAAAAGAGAGAGAAAAAAGTCATGTAGTATTTATCCACTGGTAGAAGGAGTTGTTAATGTACTCTCTCTCTATTTATCATGAGACAAGTTACTGTACCGGTTAGAAGTGGATATTTCATGTTTATAAATGTTAGAACAAACTAGATGTAAAATAGAAAAGAGAGATACAAAGAGCAGTATGTGCATGTTCTTTCGACTCCGAAGTTTACATGTGGAAAACTTATGAATAAATTGGAAGATTAGCATGCACGAAGATTAGATTGAAATATAGAACCTACCGATGCTAAAGGTGAAGAATTTTGAAGACTGAAGATGTTTATTGTATTAAGGGACGTGTATTTGGAGGCACACGGAAACAGTTAATGTTTTTTGGACTACGAATGTATAATGATGGCTGTGTCATAGGAGAATATGGAACACTGTATATTGTAAAACTATTAGAGGAGGTATTAGATGGAAATGCTTTTACTTAGGACGAACGTTATTCGG
>NC_051405.1:14546119-14546304 GCF_015228065.2 Penaeus monodon
TCTCGCGCGCGCGCAGCCGCTTATGTTATATCTCCTTGACATAGCGAAGAGGCGGAGAGAAGGCAGAGCGAAGACGTAATGCGTGACGTAATACTTTCTCATTGCGCAAGCGGTGTTGATCATGTGCAGCTCTGTTAAGATTATGACATGAGATGCGTGCCTTTTATCGCCATTGCATGCTTGTG
>NC_051405.1:14546527-14546644 GCF_015228065.2 Penaeus monodon
TGCCGTGTTACGTCCTTAACCTTGTTTACTTTATCCGTCGCGGTTCTTTGTTGTTATCATTATCGTTCAGTTAAAGCTGTGAGCTCACGGAGAGGCCACGTGACCGATATAAAACAG
>NC_051405.1:14546695-14546898 GCF_015228065.2 Penaeus monodon
AATGCGTTTGGTTGGTTTTATAATATGCTTCTTCTATCTTTATGACTAGGCATTGTTTGGCTCCATTGTCTCGTTTCTATATTGATTCAGAAGTTTGATGCCGTTAGTGAGCTGAGGTGAATAGGTCACGTGATCCAGAGTTTATTTCACAATTGGCAAACTTGACCTTGAATCACATGACACTTTTACGTGTATATATGTGG
>NC_051405.1:14547285-14547363 GCF_015228065.2 Penaeus monodon
TACTTTTCTTCTTTTTCCTATCTTTTATATCATCTGATTCATATCTTTGTCTGCTGTCTGTCTGCTTCTTCTCTCATG
>NC_051405.1:14547685-14548032 GCF_015228065.2 Penaeus monodon
GTGCTTTTATGCGACCAATGTTATGTTTAAACAACAGCGTAACTGGAAGTAAGAGCGCAAACACACGTTTATCAAAAAAGATAGCATAAAATGCATGCGATATATTTATATCTGTACATTCATACCATTATATTTTTATTCGCCAATCTATTTTTGTGTCAATGTTTATATCACTATCTCACCTCCCAGGGATATGTTTGCATAGAAAACGCGCAGAGGCATAGGATGGGGGACTCTTTCATTGCTGATTTTTATTCATGTGTTTATATTTTTACCCCTTGCTGTGATTATTGTTTTTAAGTAAATATTTGAAGAAATAAAACTGTCTATTTGTTTTAAGTGTTTGC
>NC_051405.1:14548088-14548668 GCF_015228065.2 Penaeus monodon
GGTTTGGGGATACAGTTCATGTAAGTCAAAATTAGATGAATATGAACAATATCCTTTCCATTTACTACTCATTTTATTCGTGTAGTTCACCCTTCTTTCTCTTTATTGTCTCTGGGTCAGGGGAAACTAACATTGAAAAGAAGATAAAGAAAAAAAATAGGAAATTGCTTATGCCTTGTCTGATCAAAGAATCGTCGACGTCAGCCATATTGTCGCGCTTCTTGTTTAAACCGTCGACTACGATGTCACCAAAACCGGCCCCTAAGGAATGTATTTATTGTCAATAAGTTGATCTGTCTTGATGTGTATATAATATGGAATTCCTTTATTTAAAGAACAGGATAATTAAATTAACGAACTGACACGCTCGCATCACTTCCCCCTCGCCCACGCCCCCAACGCCACAACATTGACAGCGGACAAAAATAGCAACGTGTTCGCACAACCGCAGCTGAAATGCGAGAAAAGAAAACTCAAACCCAAATCAGTAACTCAGCATGTAGTTATTTTCCTTCCGCATATGCAACCGAGAGAGATAGGAGGCTCGCCAGACAACCGAAATTTGAACCAGTCAGCAGCT
>NC_051405.1:14549037-14549351 GCF_015228065.2 Penaeus monodon
AAGTGTCAGACCCCTGAAGTGGCGAGGGAGGCAGACTGGGCGGCAGATGACAGAGAGAGCAGGCCGAGCGGCAAGTCCCGGATTTAGAAGCTCGCGGTTTGTTTACATCAGCGGCCGCCATCACGACGGTTGTCTCGCGGGTGTTTATTATCGGTCGTGTCGCTCGGTAACACCTTCGTCTTCGTAAATGTGGCAGGGATGTGCAGTTGACTACGATAACGATGCTGTTCGTTGCTGGATGATGACTGGACAATTCAAAAGACAGTGAGTGCGAATCGACTGGTGATATCAATGTGGGTGAGTTTTAATTTTAA
>NC_051405.1:14549520-14549953 GCF_015228065.2 Penaeus monodon
TTACGAGTGGGATGTATCCCTAGGCTCTCCTCACCGGTAGAATTGCTATGTTAAGAAAGAAAATAGGAAAGGATCGATATTCAATAATTTCACACAAGTCAAGGAGCACGCTGGACGAGGCAAGAAAAGGTTACTATGAATTTACCAACACTGGCCTTTCGCATTCAATCTATTCGACGCCACTTCGTACCTTTGTGCAGGGTTAGCACTAAAAGAGGCAGTATTGCGCAGTTGCTCTCTCAGGTTCCTTATAGCGAAATGAAACGAGAGATTAACGAAAATAAACTTGCGAACCTCTATCTTGCACGCGAGTTATGTAAACATACAATTTTCTTGACTCTACGACGTTCGAATGTTATATTAGTATGAGCATTCGCAAGCATTCTCATGAGTCATGTTGATGTAAAATCATGCCTGTTGAATAACAACACAC
>NC_051405.1:14549999-14550430 GCF_015228065.2 Penaeus monodon
AACAGCAGTGAGCTTTTGCCAGTGCCTCTTTAAGTCGAATTAGCGAGGATGCGGTATAGAATTTCGTCAGAAAAGTTACGAAAACAATTCAAAGTCAGCCTCGCTCTCCCGCCGGTTGAATTACCCGGAATTAAAGGCATTACTCCCACTTTGAAGAAAAATGCATCTGGGTTTTCCAAAATTCCCCGAAGAGGCTTTCCAATGATGCCGAAGGTGTTGGAATATCTTTTTTGGGGGAAATAGTTTTTATATAGATCGGTTAGTGCTTAGAACTCGGAACGTAAGAGGATGTAGGAGGTATTTCCGAAGTCTTAGTGTCGTTTATTATTTACCAAATCGTGTATAAGGTTTAAAGACAAACTTTGATGTATTGGTGCCTTTTTCATAATGTCAGAAGTTTTGGATTCCATAATCATATACTGAGTTCTCTA
>NC_051405.1:14550756-14550829 GCF_015228065.2 Penaeus monodon
ATATTAATATTACATGACGGGGAAGTGGATGATGCATGGGAAATACCCCCCCTCCCAACCGATTTTTTTTGGG
>NC_051405.1:14551152-14551382 GCF_015228065.2 Penaeus monodon
GGTGAGGGGGCATTTTTCATGCTTCTTCCGCTTCCCCGCCATGTGCCCGTACTATTTCATGTTTCGAATGCAACAAGCTTGTTCCCTGGAATGCGAATCGTGGTTGAACGGTAATGTAAACACGTAGGCATAGTTGTACACACGCAATACATGCTCAAAATAAACAAAAAGGCTATGTACATACACGCACCGATAGTAGATCTAGATATAAAGGCATGGAGGGGTGAATG
>NC_051405.1:14551636-14551879 GCF_015228065.2 Penaeus monodon
GGTCGCGTGTGTAAGTGTTTGCCTGCTTTATGGAAGGTAAAATAATTCTCATTAAAACTGTAGAGTTTCTTCCATTCGTTCAAAGAGAACTGGAAAAAAATATATATAAAAAGTACGATTTTCCTTACTATTAATTAAGAACGATCTTTGAAATTCAAACAACTTTCATATATGTAAATGGACTTTAAAGGAATATTCTAAAAAAGAACTGTGATTATTGTTGCAGTATTCAGTGCCAGAGGG
>NC_051405.1:14551919-14552146 GCF_015228065.2 Penaeus monodon
ACCAAACCTTCAAATTTATTGACTTATCAACGTTTGTCTTGCATTTTTCTAGCTCTATTTTTGGATCGTAACTAGTGTTTGAGAAAGAAGTTGTTGTTTTTTTTTTATCAACTCTAACGATGTTTTTCTTCGTGGAGGAAGCTATGATGAGAGAAATGAACGAAAAAAGGAAGAGACAATTAGACATTTACTTGGATTTTGAAATGGGATAAGTATGCAGCAAAAAG
>NC_051405.1:14552294-14552454 GCF_015228065.2 Penaeus monodon
ACGATAAAGCGCGTTATTCAGATCCAGGCAGTAATTGATTACCTGTCATGTACCATGTATTTTAGAAGGGTTACGCTTAGGCCTTGTAGGTCATTCAGTACACGCAAGTACAAGCGTTTGAGTGCATATACAACGGGAGACTATACACAAAATACTGCTC
>NC_051405.1:14553087-14553459 GCF_015228065.2 Penaeus monodon
ATCTGCCTTGTCCTCGCGTTTGCAACTTGATCGCTGCAAGAGTGACTCGTGTTTGTGTAACAGGTTTTCCCTCTCGTCAAACAACTCACTCGGTTGTCGCTCGAAGGCCGGTTATCACGTCGCACGGGGCGCCTGTCGTAAGGTCCCGTGTCGGTGCCGGTCCCTTCTCCACGGCGGGTCCTCAGTGCCTTTCGTTGTTTCTCTTTTCTGCGTTCTGTTTTGTATCTTGATTTGTTATTTATTTGATTCTTTTTCTTTCCTTTTCTTTTTCTGTGGGATCTTGATTCAGTGTTTGTTTGTTGCGTGTTTTCGTTTTGAATGGGCGCTTGTACGTGCGGTCCCCCCTTGTCGATGCCGTTTCACCTCTCGACG
>NC_051405.1:14553559-14553739 GCF_015228065.2 Penaeus monodon
GCCTTGGCTCATATTTCAATCTTTATTTATTCTGTGTTTTGTTGCGAATATCGATCCATTTTCGACGTTGGGTTCCTTTTGTTTTTTGTTTTCTTTTCTCGATTCTGTTTGTATCTTATTTTATATTTTCTGCTTCTGTTTCTTGGCTCTTATTTTAATCTTTATTTATTCTTTCTCTGG
>NC_051405.1:14553767-14554081 GCF_015228065.2 Penaeus monodon
GAGGAGTTATTCTTTTCTTTATTTGTTTTGTTTTCTTTTCTGGCCTGTTTATATCTTGATTTTTTTTTCTTTTTTGTGTGTGGGTTCTGTTTTATTTGCTCTGTTTCTCCCTTTTTTTTTTATCTTTATCTATTCTTCTGTGATCTGTTTCATTCTTTATTTGTTCTGTTTATTATTGGGTGGTGGTAGGCTTTTCGTATATTGTTTTGTTTTGTTTTGTGAAAAGAAACAAAGAAGGGAAGAGTAGAAAGCGTTATAATAATAGTCTTTATTTATTTATAATATTCTTAGTATTGTCGTTTTCCACGGAACAC
>NC_051405.1:14554120-14554260 GCF_015228065.2 Penaeus monodon
GGGGGGGGTTGGTTGGTTTGGGTCTGAATGCTATTGTGTTTTTTTGATGTTTTTATATTGTAAATGATTCTTAGTAGTACCTGATAGCAAGAATATAATTCTTACCTCGTGCAATTTAAACATGGCATTACAATGTACTG
>NC_051405.1:14554344-14554542 GCF_015228065.2 Penaeus monodon
GTACGTAGAAAACGTAGACATACAGACATTCAGATATAGATGTGTGTATGTTATGTATGTGTATATTCAGGGTGTTTACGCCTTGTACTAGCTGGCATTGCATGAACATTGATGAATGAACAATAGTCACTGAGGTATTTGAAGCCAATTGTTCGTTGTCCTGAACATGATCATCTCGGTCTATCCTATACATAGCGC
>NC_051405.1:14555422-14555524 GCF_015228065.2 Penaeus monodon
GGATGATGGTATCCGTAATAATTATAACAATAAAAAAAACGTGATGACAGAAGTGTTAATGGTCTAACAGCCCTCAAAAAAAGGACTACCATAATATTAAGG
>NC_051405.1:14555608-14555771 GCF_015228065.2 Penaeus monodon
AAGGAGGAGGAAACCTGCGAATCCACTTCCATCACCGAGCCAATAAAAGTCCCAGAACGTCTTTCCGTATAACGTTTTATCGTCTTAAGAAGCAAGTCTGTGTCAAATGTGATGGATGTCCTGCGGTCTTTCCCGGTGGCCGTTGGGCTGATCGCAGGAAAGG
>NC_051405.1:14556165-14556376 GCF_015228065.2 Penaeus monodon
GATACAGACAGACATAGGAAGTATATTGTAAGTAATCGTCAAAAACTGCAAGAATAAAGAGACAGCCATGATGGGCGAATCCCTGAAACTGCATTTGCATAAATAACTAATGGGGTTTAAAATCAGCGACCTGTTTCAGTTGCTTTCAGAATTTGAATCCTATCTTTAGGAGAGTGATTGTGAAAAGAATGCACACGCTACTACAGGAACG
>NC_051405.1:14556491-14556696 GCF_015228065.2 Penaeus monodon
GTCGCCAGATAATGAAAGCTAGACGAACTGGCTCTTAACTTATTCACGATCCAATATGGCGAATTATGAAACGTTTTCTCAGGTCATTTATATAGACTGACGTTTATATCTATATCTATGATTATATTTATATAGTTTTATCAATCTATCTACCTTTGTATCCAGTTATTCACTTATCTATTCTTGTATATCTATATTCTCTTAT
>NC_051405.1:14557114-14557203 GCF_015228065.2 Penaeus monodon
GCAATCGCGGGTATGACCTTGCATAATTGCGTGTATGCTACGAAATCTTCGGACATATCTACATTTACTGCATGCGTATGCCTACCTAA
>NC_051405.1:14557307-14557510 GCF_015228065.2 Penaeus monodon
ACACAGGATCAGCATTAGCCCCATTCGCCTGCACTACGCCCAGCCGAGGCTACTGCGTCTTGGGGTCGATGGTGAAGTGAGGACACAGAGGACGGTCGCTACATAGAATTCGGCAGTGATGGATGGGCTGTTTCGTTATAACCTCGGCGGCGCCGCTTCGCCAAAATGCTTCGCAGTAGAGGCAGTTATGTAGAATTCCCAAC
>NC_051405.1:14557553-14557652 GCF_015228065.2 Penaeus monodon
CTAATGCAGCGGATGGTTTATATATATCGACCAGGTAATTTATTACGATACTGTGGTTTTATTTGAATGTTTTGAAACTCGTTTCTGTTTGTACTATAC
>NC_051405.1:14557881-14558162 GCF_015228065.2 Penaeus monodon
CCTGCATACCAGTGTCTATCTTTCTTTGTTGACACTTTTATCCGACTGCTGATAACCTTCTATCTCGTAATTCTTCCATATCTATATATTCACGATTCTAACTGACTATAACATTTAACCTAATTTCACATGTCTAGCCTGTGTCTGATCTTAGAGTCAGTTAACATTCTGACACTAACTGGTGCTTCTCTACACCCCGAATGACTATGCAACACTCCTTGCTCGCTTGCAGTGTTGCAACATTTCTGCAATCAGAGACGGATTGAATGTCACTCATATTG
>NC_051405.1:14560376-14560845 GCF_015228065.2 Penaeus monodon
TAACTGCGGGATCTCGAAAAGAATTACAGTTAACGATACTAAAGACTTGTGAGAAATAAGGGTTAGGTTCCGCCAGCCTATTTATTTTTTGTCGTAGAATTCTCAAAAGATGCCATATCTAAACTCAGCCACGGAGAAAAGATTATCCAATCAAATTAATCTCACCAAATGCGCACGGGGAGTTAGTGCGAATTGCGCTATTCGCACCGTCAGTCATAATCAAGTCAAGAACCGCTTCGCTTCCCTGCTCAAACGCTTCGAAACTAGGAGCGAGGCGTTATTACGTATTGCGCTATTCGCACATCTCGAGTAGTGAGAATAGGAAGGTTGTTTCCTTAGGCTCTTGAGTGTATTGCCATCTCGAAAAATCATTGCAGTTAAAAGTAGATGAACTTGAGCTTTAAGAGAAAATGCGCTCATGTAATCAAAACTGCCTCCCGAGGTTGGCGGAATCACATATAGTTTTTGT
>NC_051405.1:14562391-14562638 GCF_015228065.2 Penaeus monodon
GTTCATCCACACTCAACACATAAATCCACTGTTTTTGCTGGGAGACCTTCACAACAAGCACCGTGCGTGAATGTACAGCATGTGAGTAAGCTCCCCAGTGAAAGGTCTTAGGGTGGTCGTCAGCAATTTACTTAGGAATGCAAGAGTGAATAACATATAATGTTCTAACTCTGTTCAATTACGCGGTCTCTTTTTACCGGGTGGTCGTTACGCTTGGAGAGGCCAAAGGGGAGGTTCCGCCTTATCG
>NC_051405.1:14562676-14562994 GCF_015228065.2 Penaeus monodon
AAGGCTGAACAGTTCACCCATGATTATATCATTTATTGGTAAAATGCGAAGTCAAACAATTTAGTCGCGTGACGCGCAAGAGGGGAGTTTTACAGACCCGCGCTTTTTGAATGTTCCCGCCTCTCCTGAAGATTCTGGCTACGCCCCTGTCTTACTCTCATCTTATCATTCCCCCTTTTTTCATTTATTTATTTTCAATCCGTTTATGGAGGGGGGGGGGGCAATATGAGAGACCATAAAGGGAACGAGGGAGATATGAAAGAACGGCAGAGAGTCGGTCATAAAAACAACAATAAAACAACCAATCCATTGTGACAA
>NC_051405.1:14563289-14563521 GCF_015228065.2 Penaeus monodon
GTATCACACCGAAAAAATCAAAAGATTTTTGTTTTGTGCTCCTGCTGTCTGTCCCTCCAGCCGCGTGACACGCCATGGGTCTCGGTCCTTTATTGGCCTCGGTGCCAACAGCGTCTCCCAGTCATTGCCGGGTTGTGCTCCATCTATTTTCAGGGGCTATATTACTATCGTTCCCGGCAGGCATTTAAGGAACATAGATCAACGTGCATCAACGCAATGCAAGGCTGGGTTG
>NC_051405.1:14563741-14564179 GCF_015228065.2 Penaeus monodon
GTGATACAAATATAAGATCTAAGAACACGGCTCTCGAATATTGATGGCAAGTATCTCTACTGCATATTTAAAGAACAAACCCAAAAGATTACCTCACTCATGTTACACAAAGTAAAAAAAAAAATCTTTAAAAAATGATCAAAATTAATCCAAGGAGCTTCGTTTGATGCTGCTGTTCATGGCATGCACAAAGAATGGAGCAAAACAAGAGAGAAGAGTGCCATTGTGTAGGTCAAAGCCGTGTCAGGGAGAAGTGCCAGGGCGAGGCACTAGGCCGTGAATACAGAGTGCCTGTTCCGAGGTCCCTCAGTGAGTGAGGAGGAGTCAAGTTATGAGGACGGGGAGGCAGGTTCTCGAGCTGTTTCTTTGGCTGGGGGGCTGTCAGTCTTTCTCTCTGCCTGCCTGTCTGTTTCTTTGACCAGGGAGGTAGTTCGAAGT
>NC_051405.1:14564335-14564711 GCF_015228065.2 Penaeus monodon
CGGTCTCCATTAGTACATACACAGAAAAAAAGATGAAGTGTAGACAAGGAATCACTAAAGAGCTGGATGCACAGAAACACACGAACTCCTGCAAGTTCTACTAATGTCACTATACAAGGAAAGGGAAAATTAAGCTACACAAAAGGTCTATCTACTCACAGTGAATATTAAAAGTGCTTAACGTGAGAAAGTAAACCGCTCTCGTATTAATAATGAGAACAGCGATACAAACAAATGTACAAAAACACGCTTATGCTCTTGGTCATGTCTGTCAGGGAGGTGGCGTGATGTAGTTCATTATGCAGTGATTAGTGTCCTTGATTAATTTATTTGTTGTTTACTTTCTTATTCTGTTATGCAATAGTTCGTCTCCCGT
>NC_051405.1:14564745-14565074 GCF_015228065.2 Penaeus monodon
CACCCTCGATTTACAAAGTGCGGCGAATTTTGCACAGACCATCACTGGATGCCAGAAGTTGTGCCAGATCGCGTGTCCCGACATAATGTGGGTTTACCGTGATTATGTTAAGTGTCGTTGTGGAATTCGTCATTGTGCCGTCAAGGTGGAGCAGGTTGGCACTGGGTGGGACTGAGTGCCCGAATCATGTATCATGGTTATTGTCTCCTGAGTATCTCAGGATCCATTGTAAAGTAGAGCATGTCTATAAAAAAAATAAAAAAAATTGGTAGACGAGTAATGTCTCGGGAGTATCTCAGGATCCATTGTAAAGTAGAGCATGTCTATTT
>NC_051405.1:14565264-14565374 GCF_015228065.2 Penaeus monodon
CAATTTAAGAAGGCAAGTGAGAAAAACAAAGAACATGCAACGTGCTAGCTAATAACAAGGAGAAACTTTCTTGTGACCTTGGCATGTGAGACTAATCCCCTTGCTAGTCA
>NC_051405.1:14565511-14565863 GCF_015228065.2 Penaeus monodon
CTCATGCATGCCATTCTGCAAATGACCCATTCCAGAAGATCAAACGCCCCACGACTTGCCTTCCATTTGCGTAACCCCAATAGCAAAAGTGTAAACATGGAACCGCTGACCCAAAACTGACCCGACCTTAGCTCAGCCTTCACCCCTTTGCCACACGAGCTGCTGAGTGACCTTGGCCTGGACTTTATGGTCAGAGAGCCGAGGCGCGGAATTCACGACAGGAACGTGCCTCCGCGGAGAACTGATAAGTCAGGCTTACCAACCTCACTCCCAGGCGAGTTCCGTCGTGGGTGTGTCGGCCTGACTGGGTGCTTCTGCCGCCGTGTGCCGCTCGTGGGGGAGGTTGCCTCGG
>NC_051405.1:14566237-14566479 GCF_015228065.2 Penaeus monodon
TTTCCCTGCCTGTATCAGCCCGAACAGCCGCCTCGCGCGAAGGAAATAGCGCAATTCATCTTCATGGCGCGCATGGAATCGACGTGAATTATTACTCCATAATAAATGATCCATCGAGCACGACGGTGATGAATTTCGTCGTTGAGGAAAGTGAGGAGTGACATTGTTATTGCCAGGCCTCCATGACGACTGCAAACCAGGGATTGTGTGGTTCCTGTGTTGGATGTGTGCGTGTATAGGGC
>NC_051405.1:14567061-14567237 GCF_015228065.2 Penaeus monodon
AACGTATATACAAAAACACCAGACGGTCAATATCTTGGAGCTGAAATCGTGACCATGCATAATGCCTTCAGTTAAACATGTTTGTGGATTCGCAGTCTTGGTCCTTATTATGATAATCTATTGACTCAAATCTGAGAGCGTTAGGCGCCGTTGATTAGGCCTGGCTTCACGTCAGA
>NC_051405.1:14568002-14568266 GCF_015228065.2 Penaeus monodon
CAAATAGGCTGTTAAGGAATGCGCTGAATCATTAATGTGTGGCATAAACATTCCGATACCTGAGCACAGAGAATAACTGATAATTACCAATGAATAAGTAAGTAAGCGGAAAGTGCATGCATATGGGAACACATGTTTGCTTGGAGATGCCTATATACATATATATCAAGTGCCGTAATCACAAAAAATGCGTGTCCTTGGAATGGAAAATATGAGGAAATGCTGATCAAAGTACGTGCAAATAGATGACAGTATATCGCTACC
>NC_051405.1:14568686-14568813 GCF_015228065.2 Penaeus monodon
GTCAGAGTGTGTAGTATGAAAAATGAGAGTAAACCCTCTCTTGCAAATAGATTAATTTATAAGAAAGAAGACGATTGTTAAGGCATGTGAAAAGAATTAGAAATTAAAAGAAAAAATGGTCACAGTG
>NC_051405.1:14569312-14569388 GCF_015228065.2 Penaeus monodon
TATTCCCAAAATACGGATTTGTTTGGTTAATGTCAGGTAACCCCAATTATGCCTAATTTGAACTACGTAACTTTGG
>NC_051405.1:14569702-14569965 GCF_015228065.2 Penaeus monodon
GGGACTTACATTTAGTAAAAAGCAACTTGGAAAATAACACCCCTTTCGACCCGGGTGCCGTCGCGCTAAAACCCGTAAATTAACCAATACCAAAACACAACCAATCAGAATCTAGACAGCAATCACAACCAGATCTTCCTTTTTCCAACACAGTCAACAAAAATTTCCATTTGAATCCTCAAACCCCACAAAAACAGAACAAAAACCCTAAACGGTAAAAGCATAGTTTTTCACAAAGAGGAAAAATTTTTTAATTATTTTGG
>NC_051405.1:14570123-14570426 GCF_015228065.2 Penaeus monodon
GCACGCCCGCCTTCTGTGATAAAAAAGAGGGGGATTCATTAATTATAGTTCCAATTGCAGTCATTATGATCAATTATCGACAAAGATAGTAAAACGACTGTCAGTGTTATTTAAAATGTCAAGAAACCGAAGAAGTGTCTTGTTTGGAGAGTAAGAATTTGTTATAAACTAACTATAAAACCATAAATAAACTATAAAAGTGTGAGCAAACGGCCTAGGCAATCGCCGGGAAAACCTGCTGGCCGAAACCTATTAATTCCTAGGTCTCTAAAGTCTAAAGGAACGATCAGACCTTTGACCTTC
>NC_051405.1:14570554-14572060 GCF_015228065.2 Penaeus monodon
GGGAAAGGTTAAAAAAGCAAACGTGACAAATATGCTCTTCGCTAAGATATTTTAATTGTGTCAATTTATCTCATGAATCTGACTAAACTATATAACAAGCGGGAGCTAGATCACTAATTAAGATCCAGGAACAGTGGTGTTTAAGAATGTAGTAATTACGCAAATTACGCTATTAAACTGTATGACATGATTAATAATTTGTCTTGAGATGAGGGTCGTCGATTAAGGCGCGTCAGCTGACATTATAATCACCAAGATGCCGTGCAGGAAACATAATAATCAATATGCCACACGTTATAATTGGTCATTTGCGTGCATGTTATAATAACCCGAGTACCCTTCATCGAGCCGAGTCTGAGGTTACCAAGTACTAATTGTCTTCCTCATTAAAGTAAACACGCACACCTATCCCCCCAATTAAGCTAGGCAGGTGCTAATATCTTTCCTCATTAAGGTGGTTAAACACTGCACGTGCATTGTCTTCCTCATCTCTCACGAACGCAAACTCCCTTTATTAAACAGGAGGGGAATACTTTCACCGTTTTCTCCTCGTTAGCTAGACCGTGTGTTCTCAGGCCCAACCGTAAAGGGGATTGGCGCTGTGTGAATATAATAGTGGTACTATTTTTACACTTAGGGCTCCGCAGGCGAGAGCTCAGGTGATGTCATGGCGGGACTTTGATTTTGCCGAGTTTATGACAGGCAGTGGCTGTGTAACTCTCTTTACTTTCAGGAGCTGTATGATGTGAGGAGCGTCCCCGCGCCACCCATGGAGCGATGCGCGTCCCACACGTCCACCTTCTCCTTCAGTCAGGACATATGCAGGTAAGGAAGTTTTCGCCCCCTCTGCTCCGTTCTCTCTTTCCTGCCTTTTCTATTTCTCGTGTCTCGGTAACTCTTTTTTAGTCTATATCCCTCTGTATGGCCCAATGTTTTGTATATTTGTCTGTTTGGATATTTACTCTTCAATCTTCTGTCCTTCAAATGTCCCTCTGTCTATCTGTCTTTCCTGTTTTATTCATTTTCCCCGTTCCCAAGGAAAAAAAGTGTTTTGTAAATGTTGTGCGTTCGAAAAGAACTTCTTCAAAAACTTGTTCCCACGGTTATTAGAATTCCCTATCGGTCTCATCCTGGTATGTGCATATATAATTACAGCGTGACCAGCAGAAAAAAAGGAGTCCGAAAGTCAGACGCCACAAAAGAATCTTCAGAAAAAACTAATGGCGCAGGTCGTTTTTAGAAGTCCGGTTGAAAATTCATGGTCACGAAATTCAATGGGGAGATGTCCAACGTTTGGGGCCGATCCACCAAAGGGATATAGTGTTCAACAAGGATAGTTCAACGCATGCGCCACGTGTTAGGATACATATACGCAGCCGAAGAGAGTGTATCGCGTCATGGTGTCAATAAGTCTTCTATGTATAGTGTGCGTGCAGTAAAGGGGAAACGTGCAAAAATTACTCCGCCAAACAGCAAAACAAATGAAAAATTAAAGAGAGAGAGCGG
>NC_051405.1:14572160-14572379 GCF_015228065.2 Penaeus monodon
ATCTTCCGGAATCTTTGTCTCAGACGCGAGAACAACGCTTAGGGAGCATTTTCGGAGCAGACCCAGCAGGCACGGCTCGGGCAACGGCGTCGCAGAACGGCTTGATAAGAGACAAAGGCCTCGGAAAAGGTCGGCGGGAATGGCCGTTCCCGACTCGCTTTCTGGCGGAGGCGGAGCGCGCCTTGGGAGTCCGCGAGAGTGGATTCGGGGAAATTTCAT
>NC_051405.1:14573154-14573325 GCF_015228065.2 Penaeus monodon
AGCAGATGTAAACATCCATATAAGCATGAAATCCCATTTATATAAACACACCCAATATAGGTACGTGGCAGCTACCGACCGCCCTAACAGGGCAGCCGTATAGCCGTGGATGGACATACTCGTAGCTGACTCTAAAAGGTTGCACAGTTACACACACATTTAAGACACTTC
>NC_051405.1:14576123-14576351 GCF_015228065.2 Penaeus monodon
TATTGTCTTGATTGTAGAGAGAACCACCTGTTGCCACGTTACTTCCTTCTCCCTCTGAGAGTCTAATGGAAACGATTCTTGGGTCAAGGAAGGGAGTGGAATAAGGGAATTAATGGATACTCCCTGGATACTCCCTTTGTTATGTGTAGGAGAAGGAGTGTGTGAGGTTGAGGTAAGGTAAGAGTTGACGGAGGTAAATAGTTCTGAAGGTTTGATATGTGATAGCTT
>NC_051405.1:14576457-14577525 GCF_015228065.2 Penaeus monodon
ACTGATTAATTATTTTCTTTAATATATATATAACTTTAGTTTTCCTTGTTCATATTTCGTATGTCATTCTCTTTCATACTTGTTGGGGAGAAGTTTCTCAAGTTCTTGGTATCGAGTGCCTTGGGAATTTTTAAAATCAATTACACATCACCACTGATATAAAATGAATAGTCTTTTTTTCAAGGAATCTCTAACACCGCGTTTACACACAGGTGGTTTATTTTTTGTGTCCTTTGTTGATTTCTAAATGATGTTTCAAAATTTCATCCTTGGTATGTTTTTTTTTCTCTCTCTCTGTTTCTCCCTCTCTCTTTTTCCATCCCTCGCTTTTTCGCTCTATCCCTCTCCCTTTTCCTCGTTCATTCACTCACACTTTCCCTCGTACTTTACTCATTTCGTCACTCTCTCTCTCTTTCCCCTTACTCACTTCGTCACTCTCTCTCCTTCTTCCTCATTATTTCTCCTTCCCCTCCCCTCTCTCTCCTTCCTCCTCACATTCTCTCCCTCACTCTTTCCCCCCCTCACTCATTTCCTCCCTCTCTCTCCTTCCCCCTCCCCCACTCTCCCTCTCCTTCCCCCTCCCCCACTCTCCCTCACCCTATCGCTCATTCTCCCTCTCCTTCTCCCTCAGGATCTGCCACTGCGAGGGGTGACGCCGACTCCCCCACTCTCCCTCACCCAATCGCTCCCTCTCCCTCTCCTTCTCCCTCAGGATCTGCCACTGCGAGGGTGAACGCCCGACTCCCCACTCTCCCTCACCCAATCGCTCACTCTCCCTCTCCTTCTCCCTCAGGATCTGCCACTGCGAGGGTGACGCCGACTCCCCCACTCTCCCTCACCCAATCGCTCACTCTCCTCTCCTTCTCCCTCAGGATCTGCCACTGCGAGGGTGACGCCGACTCCCCCCTCATCGCACCATGCTACTGCGCGGGCTCCCTCGCTACGTGCCCAGTCGTGCCTCCAACAGTGGATCAAATCCTCGGACACCAAGTCATGCGAGCTTTGCAAGTTCAGTTTCATCATGCACTCCAAGATCAAGCCCTTCAACAAGGTTCGTGTTGCAGGAGA
>NC_051405.1:14577646-14577721 GCF_015228065.2 Penaeus monodon
ATGTTTGCGGAGTTGAAGTTCCTTCATTTTAATGTCAAATGGGGTGATAATTGGCAACATGAATATTAAAGAGTG
>NC_051405.1:14577971-14578244 GCF_015228065.2 Penaeus monodon
TTGTTAGACCGAAAACTGCTTAGATTTAGAATTTCCCCCCCTCTGACTTTAATAATTTCTATCTTTTCCTCTTCTCTTCAACTTCATCTCCCCTCTTTTCTTTGTTCTTTCGTCTCCTCTCGTGGCGTTTCTTCCGGGCAGTCGCGTCTCCCTCGGCCAGGCCTTTGTTGGGGAATCCGCATCCGGCCCGTCCTTGTTCCAGATCCTTCACGGGCCTAATCCTGTGTTACGGATTGAAGGTTTCATTGCCTGTTGGTGTTTTGGGGTCTCGTG
>NC_051405.1:14578437-14578903 GCF_015228065.2 Penaeus monodon
CTATCCTTGTTTTAGTACACCTCGTCCTTCGTTTACATCTTTAGGTCTTTAGCTTATCGGAAACTCGCTGTTGGCTTTGTCTCTACGGGTAAGTTAACATTAGAAAGCCATTTCTTTGTCTCCATTGATCAATTACTGTCTAAGCAGTAAATAGTTCTTGCCTTTGTCCGGGATATTTCATACATACTTGCATTCGTGGTTTTTTATTGTCTCATCGTTCAGCCGTTTTCCTTTGTCTCAAGCTTTTATTTTATATGATTTGTGTTTTTTAAGGGAGGGGGGGTTGTTTTGTTTATCTTTTCTATTAATCCCCAACGTTGTCCTATTTCCTTTGTTTCGGAAGCTTAGCGTCCTTTTCCTTTGCGCATTCAGTCGTTCTTTTGTTTACCGCTGGAATCGTCACGTGTACCGCCTTTCCTTTGTTTTCGAAGATTTAGTTTGTAGTAGTTTACGCAGTGTGTCTTTA
>NC_051405.1:14579025-14579109 GCF_015228065.2 Penaeus monodon
GCACGCCTGTGGTAAGGGTTTCTGTCTTTCCCTTTGTGTTCAATATTTTTTGTCTATTTTCGCTTGCCTTTAAATGTTTTCCTT
>NC_051405.1:14579303-14579665 GCF_015228065.2 Penaeus monodon
CTAACCAATACCAACTTCCCCCCCCCCCCCCAAACACAAATTCTATCTCTCTGCCTAAACTCATGCATCGTTCTATTTACTTCTATGTTCCTCACACACACCCCAACGTTGTCCTTTCTATATCTTTCTCTCCTTCAACACTTGGCCACGGCTTCTCCGCCTCCAAATCTCGATCGAGCAACCCTACACAGGCTCGAGAGGAAGCCTGGCATCATCCTAAATCTAGGTCACAGAGCTGCTAAAGTGCTATTGGGCCGGCGCTGCTACGGATTCTGTGTGACCTGGTCTGACCACACCCAGTTTTTTGGTGTTTCTCGCTGCGTGGAGAGAATTCTTTATCCCTTTTTCGTGTTTGAATACTA
>NC_051405.1:14579703-14579780 GCF_015228065.2 Penaeus monodon
GGGGGGGGTGCGTTTGTCTTTTTTTTTCCCTCTGTCTCAGTATGCTTCTGTTTAGCTCTTTCTGTTTGTCTGTAAGC
>NC_051405.1:14579865-14580016 GCF_015228065.2 Penaeus monodon
GTCCTTCCGATTCTTTCTGTCTCCAGCTTCGGCGCCCCAGGCACTGTAGACCGTCCTTGGCACAAATTCCCGACTTCACCACATCAGATAGCGGTTTTCTCTCTCATTTCCTATTCTTGCCACCACTTCTTCTTCCACCCCTCGCTTCAGA
>NC_051405.1:14580287-14580407 GCF_015228065.2 Penaeus monodon
AAGAAGATATATTCTTCAGAAGAGTCTTAAGATCTCTTGAATAGAGGGGAAGGGTTGTCTTGACGCCGTGAGATGCAGAGCGATGGAGGAGGGGAAGAAAACGAAATAGAATGGGGAATA
>NC_051405.1:14581368-14581590 GCF_015228065.2 Penaeus monodon
CATATATATGGAGAAAAAAAAATTATTATGATATATTTACTAACCCAGAGAAGCTAAATGGATTTCTAACCTGTTGATGAGCTTATAAGGAAGGGGGCGAGGGGAGGAGGGAGGGGGGGTAGTAAAGGGAAAAGGGAGTACGAACCTATAATTACATTGTGGTTCATATTCTGATTCGTCTCGACCCCTAATGAACCTATGAACCATGGATATTTTTTCCCC
>NC_051405.1:14581662-14581770 GCF_015228065.2 Penaeus monodon
ACCTTTTTTTCCCTTGTCAGGGTAAGAGAAAATAATCCTTATTTAAAGAACCAATTGGATCGAACGGAACCTTTGGACTTAGGGCCATGTTACCCAGAGAATCCCTGA
>NC_051405.1:14581848-14582093 GCF_015228065.2 Penaeus monodon
TACCACCGCGCGACGAACGATAATGATCAGGTACGAATAATAAGATCTATAGATACTCCTTCATAAAAGCAAAAACTATATTATGAACATTGCGGGGATAAGCGCTGTCACACACGACCAAAGCTCGCGTGTTCACTTCCCAAATTATCCGCAATTGGAAAGAAAAGGAGAGAAAGGAAGAAGGAGAAATGACTTAATTCGATTAAGAATAATTCTATTTACTCGCGAGCTGCCGGCCGCCGAAT
>NC_051405.1:14582794-14583344 GCF_015228065.2 Penaeus monodon
TCTGGCGTGACGAAGCCGAAACTACTTGGTCAGGGAGGTTTCATTATATATAAAGCGTCGACTGTTATTGCAGAGCTATCACGGTAATTAGCTTCTTCAATTGGTTACTCCAACTCCTTTGTATGTTCTACATATGCAAATTAAAGCCGGCAACTCTACGAATAATGGCCAATGGCTACAGACGTTACGCAAACGGCCGACAAAAGATGACGGTTTTCAATCTAGTCCAACGGACTATGACAAATTTATATCTATTACAACTAGAAAATCACAGTATCAGATCAATTATATAAATGTTTTATTCATTTTGTATCCGGGTCAACTTTGAAAGACGCGCCCTGACGTTCTCCAAGGAGATTCGTCGACGGTGGAAAATCGCTCGCCTCTTTTGTAACAACGACCCGTGTTATGAGGCGCTGTTGTGTTGCTGTCTCATGCCACCTAAATTATAAGAAAGCTTCAACGGAGAGAAAAAAGAAATGTCTTGTAGAATGATGATAAATAATAGGTAATGGAAGTGAATTTATTGTCGGCATTAGTTTTCTTGTGT
>NC_051405.1:14584233-14584412 GCF_015228065.2 Penaeus monodon
GACTTGCAGTAAAACAAACGGAAATAACATATTACAAAGATCACATGCGCCAGCCGCCCTTTGATATATAATCATATATTGTTCAACAAAGAGCTTAATGCAATATCCTCTCATTACGTTTTTGTAAATGATATATTAGGGTTCGATCAAAATGTATTTAGGGAACCAATCCTTGACCA
>NC_051405.1:14585943-14586111 GCF_015228065.2 Penaeus monodon
CCCAACTCAAAAATCACAACGATAAATAGAATAAAAAAAAAAAAACGTGTATTATTACTTAGTCGAATTAAGTATCTATCCTTATTCTTTCATAATCTCTTCCTTATCTTTTGTCGTTTCCCAATTAATCTTGAAGCAATCGGAAAGGCCTTGATAATCCGTAGATTC
>NC_051405.1:14586443-14586600 GCF_015228065.2 Penaeus monodon
AGTGCGAGGTTAAGCAAAAGACTCATTAAAAACTGGTCATTACTCCCCCCCCCCCAATAAATTATGAACATATAAACAAATCAACAATTTATAGATCACGATTATAACGTATTAGTTCTAAGATCAGATTTTGCTATTTTGATATGTCTTCGAAATA
>NC_051405.1:14586987-14587240 GCF_015228065.2 Penaeus monodon
TTCACCTGTGCATATATGTGTTTTGAAACTGTTTCGCTGCTTATGGCTGGGCACGTGTTCTATGAGTATCAGAGAATGCTTGCATGCATGAACAAGGAAGCATAATATTACGTAGTCAAAATATACAGATGTGATGGAAAATAACAACACTCAATCATGCGTGACTAGAACGGAATATTGTTTATGACTGTGAGCTGAAATTTATCAACAGGTGACTCCTATAATAAGGCCATTATATTTTTCTTATGGTAGA
>NC_051405.1:14587640-14587704 GCF_015228065.2 Penaeus monodon
CAGACATCCCTTGTCTTCAAATCTGCTAGGTTCATTTAATTTAAAAACAATGTAATAGGGAGGG
>NC_051405.1:14587856-14588057 GCF_015228065.2 Penaeus monodon
AAACAAGAAGAAAAAAAAATCAGAAAAGAAAAACACGCCATATTTAATCAAGTTGTTTTTCGCTGCGTTAAAATGACCTTCATTTAATTTTTCTCCTTCCCTTTTCTCTGTTCTCACTCAGCTTCTGCTTCCCTTGTCCTGAAATACACTCCTTTCCCCCCCTTCCCTTTTGGACATTTCTTCTCAGGGTTTTCCTTTACC
>NC_051405.1:14588106-14588243 GCF_015228065.2 Penaeus monodon
TGCAGCACTCGCCTCCTGTTCCCTTTGTGGTTCTCGGGAAGCTAAACCACTTGGCTTTCCTCTCCGGCACGCGCTCTCTTCGCTCGCCTTGCTTAACCTCGTACTCTGCTAAGCCTTGTGTTATTCCCCTCCATGGT
>NC_051405.1:14588855-14589130 GCF_015228065.2 Penaeus monodon
GCTTGTTTCTTCCCGTTTCTCCATAGTCTGTTGTTGGTAGAGAACCACTAGTTTTACTTGAACCTAATTTCCTGTTTTGACATATAATGAAGATAGTTCCCTTTTTTGTAATTTCCTTACAGGTAACAGGTTGGAGCAAATTATGATATGCTTCAGATTTTTCACTTACATTTTTGTTTTCTGATAAGCTGCGCCGACTTTTATCGCAATGGTGATGAAAATGACACATTAATAGTGAAATAATGATATTCAAAATAGTGCTGATGCCTTCAACA
>NC_051405.1:14589284-14589372 GCF_015228065.2 Penaeus monodon
GATATACGCCTCGAATATCTATTCATACTGTGCAAAACAAACCAGAGTTACAGGTTTTGTAAATAATTACATAATTTACGATATATCC
>NC_051405.1:14589565-14589761 GCF_015228065.2 Penaeus monodon
TCCGAACAAGGAGAGGAACGGCGCGGGAGGCTGAGGCGATCCTGGAGGAGTGAGAGCAGTCAATGAGGGTCCAAAGGGAGGCGAAGGAACGGAAATCCGCGGTAAATGGGGGGAGGGGGGGGCTGAGCGACTCGCGGGCGGAGTGAGAGGTCTCGCCTTCAGTACGAGGTCCAAGACAGTGACGAAGGACAGGTAA
>NC_051405.1:14590389-14590927 GCF_015228065.2 Penaeus monodon
AGGGAAATATGAGTGTGTTATAGAAGATATTTATGCTTGACATACTGTATGTATTTCTTTATTCATGCATCCCACAACCAACCCCTTTACATATTCATGCCGCCTCATGTCACCGTTGGATCTCCCGTCCGCTTCCTTTTGTTTTGCTTACGACACTAAAAGGGTTTGCCAAGGGCGTACTTGCCTCTGCGGACAATAACCGTACCAAACACTTTTCCCAAATAGCAGAAATAGCAAATATCAATAGCCTGCAGACCCCGCTACGTGCCCTGAATTCGGGGCGTGACTTTACATGCGAAGTTGTCCAAGTTAAGTTAAAACTCTTTGTCATATTGTGACTGAGAAATGCTGGAGCTGCTGCAGTGTTCGTTCTGTTTTCACTTTTATTTATACAGATCCCTTATGCTTTTTTAAAAATATGAAACTGTTCCTAATTTACTGTGTTATTTCCCCCATCCCCTCTTTTTCCAGCATTAAAAATATATTTCCGTTTCTGTCTCTTCTGTCTCTTTCTCCTTTTCTTCAACCAGCTAACCCT
>NC_051405.1:14590974-14592087 GCF_015228065.2 Penaeus monodon
GTGGCCCAGCGGGATCGTACCCCTCCTTGCAGGCTGCTACATTATTCACAGATTCGCTAAACTTTTGTCATTTACGCTAGAGACTCCATGGTTCCAATAGCGGCCGTTACCTCCTTTTCGTGATCACAGGGCGTTTGCATTGCCAGGGAGGGAGGGGCTGAGAGTAAAGAGAGGGAGCAAGAGCGCTTGACAAGGGCAAACTCGTCAACGGGAAAAATGGTGAAGGGAGGAAGGAGTTAGATGGGAATGAGAGATAAAGAAAAAAATGATTTGCTATGCAAGCGCTTTTTCGCTTACAAAGTAGTTTTCGCTCTTAATTTGCATTGTGCACTTTAATGAAGACCAGCAGGGGAGTATCCTTGTGTAGCTTATTGCATTAAATCCACTATTATGGCACGAGGAACAGCCCTTTAGTGTAGGTGGCTGAGGTAAAAGCTAACCCATTTCTCATTGCGTGGGCGATTGCGCTCGGCTGTCGTTTACTTTGATTACCAAGCATATTAGAGTAGTTCTTCATGGAATAATGTTCACCATTCAGCTTGATTTATGAGTATATAGATCAAGCCAGTTCGTGTCCCTTTGTATACGTGTGCTTTGTCCTCGCCCTCTCATGAGTTGTTCATGTCTTCCTCTTGAAATGCGGCGTTTAGGCTTTTCCTCCTTTGAACACTGTCTTACATTATCTTAAACGCAACCTCTCTCGGGGCGAATAATCCCAAAGCATCCTAATTCGAAGCTTGATCGTGAGTTACATTCAGCTTCATCCTGCGGGAAAGAAGAGACAGGAACATGACAGCCCTCCCTGTACTGCTGAGCCAGCTTCCTATTGACCTGAGTGGGTCTACCCCTTCTGTGTATTGATCCGGGAGCGTGTTAATCCAGCACTATGTTATTATGACCCTTTATTGATCAAACCGTGTGTTGATCTAAGCTCCTGTTTGCCATTAGTCCCCGCACTGATCTGACTACTGATCTGACCGCACATCTCCCTGACCTCAGCTCTTCTCTCTGGGTGACACGCTCGTGCGTGCGTGCGCATTTATGAAAGTTTCAAGGATACATTTTGCATGTACGCGAAGACAGGTTAATAACCTGCTGAAATTAAGCAGCTAA
>NC_051405.1:14592261-14592651 GCF_015228065.2 Penaeus monodon
GCTGTATTTTTATATTATTTCACCCCATGTAAACCCTTGCCATTCTAAACACGGGTGCTACTAATGCATGATTTGGTCGGTGTGAAAATCGACCAATTTCGCTCCCCTATTTCGTGTCAGAACGAGCCCATTAGTGGCTGTATCCGTTCCCGCGATCTGTTATAATGCCTTGTGGATACCGGTGTTCGCGTGGGTGGAGTTCGCCGCGTGACGTTGACTTTGGCTTAGTGAGGTGCCTTGTGATCTCCCCAAAGCTTTAGTTTTCCGTTCAGATTGTGGTGAAACGCGGGCGTAGTGAAGCCTTGTGTATCACTCGTCCAGGCGTTCGTGTCATTATTCCCATCGGCGTGTCATCCAGGATGTTTGCTTTTCCTTCATCCCCCTTTCTTT
>NC_051405.1:14592869-14593105 GCF_015228065.2 Penaeus monodon
AGCGCCACAGCCTAATGAGGTCCTTGTTTCCCGCGTCGGAAAGTATTATTACCTTGAAGGATCAACTGCAAATGGAAAGGCCTCTGTACTTCGTTTCAAAAGGAATGCATGTTGTGAAAGTTGTGAACGGTGTTATGAGGGTGCTTTTATTATGCTTATTTGTTGTGACTGTGGTTGTAATTACTGTTACTGTATTAAATATGATGGTGATCGTGATACTGGTAATGTTGATGGAA
>NC_051405.1:14593417-14593925 GCF_015228065.2 Penaeus monodon
AGGCGAAAATACACTAGGCAGGTTGGTGATGAGTGATGACTGATTGACAGGTTGATGTTGATGATGATTTTGTGATTAATAGTAAATTAGTGATTATGATTATTTGATGATCGACTGGCTGGTAATTGACCCGGCTGGTGATGTTAATAATTCGATAATAGACGGGTTTGTGATGGTAAATAATTTATAACTAACCAGCTGGCGCGTAACTTCAACCCCATATCACCAACCTCATCAATTGATAAAAACATAAACAAAGAAAATGAATAAATGAATAAACACATGAAATAAGGAAAGAAAATTGACCTCATATGTGCACTTTCCCGGATTTTATTCCCTAGTGGTTCGTATTAGCGGGGTTGCGTGACTATAGAAGACGAAGTAACCTTTTTTTATGTTGTTCTGTTTCCTCTGTCTTTGCTATGTCGCGCACCGCTGTTATTTTTTCATTGTTCTTAATTTTTTTATCGTAAATATTCTTGGTAATCTTAATTTTTTTTTGCCTTGT
>NC_051405.1:14594983-14595462 GCF_015228065.2 Penaeus monodon
ACAGTCAAATTCCATATTTCCTCTTTAATGGGTATCATTATTCTAACAGCCAACATCATCAACTTTCTTCATCATGTGATAATCGACAGCGTTGTTCATGGATTCATTATCTCCATCATATATTTTTTTTATGTGATTTATTAATTACTACCACCAACGCTGTCTTCTGAATTGCAATAATAACTGTTTGTCAGTGATATTGCTACTGCTGTTGCGATTAACTTGGTAATAACTGACATCCAGTTTATAAAAGACGGCAGGGAGGGAGGGGAGAGGAGGGGAGGTGAGGGGGGAGGAGAGAGAAGGGGAGGGGGGAGGAGAGAGGAGGTGAGGTGAGGGGAGAAGAGAGAGTAGGGGAGAGGAGGGGGGTGGGGTGAGGGGAGGAAGGGGAGGTGAAGGAGGGAGAGAGGGAGGGAGAGAGGGAGGGAGAGAGGGAGAGAGGGAGGGAGGGAAGTAGGGAATGAGGGAAGATAGATTCA
>NC_051405.1:14595932-14596057 GCF_015228065.2 Penaeus monodon
TGATTATTATGAACAATGACAATACAACACTATACCTTGCAATACTCCTTGAATGAAAAAAGTGACCATAACATTACTTGCTATAATAATATCTTAGTAAAAGCAGGAAAATAACAACCACAGAA
>NC_051405.1:14596091-14596373 GCF_015228065.2 Penaeus monodon
TTTTCAACAGCAATTCACTAATGACAATCAAATAACAACAATAATTGCCAACAGATATATAAAGCGTTCCCCTCTGACATTTATTGCTCGAAATTGCAGACAAATGACATAAAAGATCTATTTCTCTTCCGTTATGTTGCAGGTTGCATGTGCAAGGGAGGGATGGGCATAAGGTAGACGGTGATGACTTGGATTATGTCATGACAATTATATTTCTTAACTTAAATGACAGCAATGTTTTTGAGTTAATGACATAAGATGTGGCTTGTGTTTTTGAAAATA
>NC_051405.1:14596949-14597357 GCF_015228065.2 Penaeus monodon
GCCAATGCTATTTTTCTTAATTGAAGCAAAATTGCTTCATTTACATATTACATAATACATATTCTGACCTATTTATAAAGAAAAGGTCAAAATGATTGTCTCTTTATACAGCACGGGGAAAAAGACCGAAGGGGGGGAGGGGACTCGATCATAAGAGAGAGTGACGGAAAAAGAAAATAAGAAATTAAAGAAAAAAATAATGTATCTGAACGAAGAGATAGATAACGACCGAGAAATAGATAGAATGCAGAAATGTTTGAATTTTATTTTGTTAGATTTTTTTCCTTCTTGTTTCGTACATGCGGAAAGAATGTTAATGAAACAACGGTTGGCAAAAGATAGACAGAATTAATGGGCACATGGAGTAAGGGAAAAAAAATAACTGTCCACTCAGGAAGAGAGATGATT
>NC_051405.1:14597561-14597718 GCF_015228065.2 Penaeus monodon
TGTCGAATGCAGAACGAGGGAAGACGAAGTAATGGGAAGAAGGAAAATTAAACGCGAGTGGTGGAAACACACACACAAAAAAAGGGATTTTGGAGGGGTTTATGTCTTCAAATCATCGAGTGTGCAGAGGAGATTCATTTTGACGGCGGGAATCTTC
>NC_051405.1:14597946-14598316 GCF_015228065.2 Penaeus monodon
CTGTGGGGGGAATGGCATACGTACATTCCAAGTAGCATGTAGAAGAAGTGATGTGTGTGTGTAATTAGACTAAATAAGTGTTGATGAATACATGGTGTATACAAATTAGAACAAAGTAACGTATACGAGAGTGTTGTGTATACATATGAAATAAAGAAACACGTGTGAGGGCCATAGTGACGTACCCAGTGGATTTAAGATATAAACAGGGCCATTATAAACTATAAAATGGAGTGTACCCTTAGATAATTATATGGAGGGAGACCTTGGCACGGTGGAAGCATAGAGGGGTGGATCTCTCAGTAAGAGCGGGGTGAGGGGGGTGTTGCGGGGTAAGGTTGGAGGAGTGGGGGAGACATAATCAGGGTGA
>NC_051405.1:14598629-14598783 GCF_015228065.2 Penaeus monodon
CGGTCACAGGCCGGAGTTCTAGATAGGGGGTGGGGGTGGGAAGGAGGTATGAAAACGGCTCGAGAGGAGGGGGAGGGGGGACCATGGACAGGGGTTGGGGGTGTGAGATTCAAATAAGGGTTGAGAAAGAGGTGGGCGAACGGGAGGCATTAGC
>NC_051405.1:14598834-14599014 GCF_015228065.2 Penaeus monodon
ATATAAGCAGCCTGGCGCCCACTTGTTGGAACTCTCTCGGGGTCACGCCATTGATCCACTCCACCCTCGAGGATTCTGTGCCATCCACCACCCCTCATCCACAATGTGTCATCCACTTTTTCCTCATTGGCGTGACGTGTAACTTGTGCGAATGTGCTACCTGGTATCCTCCCTTATTCA
>NC_051405.1:14599135-14599518 GCF_015228065.2 Penaeus monodon
CATGTACATCCAGTACCCCGCACCCTCTGCGAGCGGCCGAGCCCATGGAGGGCCGCCTTAAGCCTCCTCCGCGCCTGCACGAGAGTAGCAGCGCCGTCCCTCCGGCTGCGAGACCCTCTTCCCGGAAATGCACTTTGTCTCCCGAGACGCGAGAACAAACGCTTAGGGAGCCATTTGTCGAGCCAGACCCAGCAGGCAACGGCCCGGGGCAGCGGCGTCGCCAGAACGGCTTGATAAGAGACAAAGGCCTCGGAAAAGGTCGGCGGGAATGGCCGTTCCCGACTCGCTTTCTGGCGGAGGCGGAGCGGCCTTGGGAGGTCGCGAGAGTGGATTCGGGGAAATTTCATTTGCTTGTCTGTGATTCTGTTCTGGAAGTCATAAAG
>NC_051405.1:14600626-14600904 GCF_015228065.2 Penaeus monodon
TTTCAGCTCAATACCATAATCTCTACCTCGGTGTTAAAAATTCATTGATTTTGAGTAAGGCGCAGGGTAATGTCACTGTGCCTTCTGACAACTGACAATAACCCACCCCCTAGTCACACACTCTGAGTTGACGTTATCTTGTATTGGCCTGTTCTCTTATGAATGCGTTTTTATGATTCTTATTTTCGTTGTCAGTCTGCCCGGAGGTGGGAAGAGTGGGTGTAAACTGTGGAGTGCATATTGACCTCTGCATCATGGGTTATGTGTGTATGCTTGTA
>NC_051405.1:14601351-14601635 GCF_015228065.2 Penaeus monodon
TATCTCCTATTGTTACTTAAAATGCACTTGAATGTGGGAGGGAGAAGGATAAACAACCTAAGATGATACTCATTCTCTCATCATCCCATAATATATTACCAAAAATTCCTTCGCTGAGGGTGCATCACTAACTACAAATAACTGGTATGAGGTTCGAGAAGGAATTGCAATCAGGAACAACAATAAGAATGAAGTGTGAGGCACGACATGCAGTGCAGCATCCGGAACGAACGCCTGACGAATCGAGCGTTCCTGAGTGTACTGTGGAGAAGCTTTGGATTGCG
>NC_051405.1:14602367-14602590 GCF_015228065.2 Penaeus monodon
GACGTCATCGCATGGTGCCAAGTCGCGTGTACCATGTCTTGGGAGACCTGGTGCCATTTCTGTGCGTGTCTACACCGAGTTAAACCTTTGAGATTCTCTAACATTGTTCTCTGGCATGGCAGGTTCTTAGCGTGCTGTCTGGTCATCTATTTTTATTCACTTTAGAAAAATTATATGATGTTATTTTCTCTGTGTGTGCGTGGTTGGATGCGTTTGTGATTAA
>NC_051405.1:14602686-14603079 GCF_015228065.2 Penaeus monodon
CTATGTTCTTCTAATGCTAGAGAGAGAACACCACCTCCTCCACTGAAGTAAAACAAATATCCTTCTTGCCGCTTATCCATTCAATGAGATATCCCTAATCCTATATCCTATCTATTAAGAACATACTTGACCCAGACGCTGCTGAGACGGGCAGAGGCAACAGAACCTCCGGCTGCGAGACCCTCTTCCCGGAAATGCACTTTGTCTCCCGAGACGCGAGAACAAACGCTTAGGGAGCCATTTGTCGAGCCAGATCCAGCAGGCAACGGCTCGGGGCAACGGCGTCGCCAGAACGGCTTGATAAGAGACAAAGGCCTCGGAAAAGGTCGGCGGGAATGGCCGTTCCCGACTCGCTTTCTGGCGGAGGCGGAGCGGCCTTGGGAGGTCGCGAGA
>NC_051405.1:14603554-14603773 GCF_015228065.2 Penaeus monodon
CAGTATGTAAACATCCATATAAGCATGAAATCCCATTTATATAAACACACCCAATATACGTGTACGTGGCAGGCTTACTCGCTACCCGCCCCTAACAGCTGGCAGCCGTATAGCTGACATCCGTCACTGTGGGAGACAGTCCTCGCGAGACATACATCTGTAAGCTGACGTTCTTAAAAGGAATTTGCACAGCTTGACACACACATTTACAGATACATT
>NC_051405.1:14604873-14605101 GCF_015228065.2 Penaeus monodon
GCAGTATTGTCTTGATTGTAGAGAGAACCACCTGTTGCCACGTTACTTCCTTCTCCCTCTGAGAGTCTAATGGAAACGATTATTGGGTCAGGGAAGGGAGTGGAATAAGGGAATTAATGGATACTCTCTGGATACTCCCTTTGTTATGTGTAGGAGAAGGAGTGTGTGAGGTTGAGGTAAGGTAAGAGTTGACGGAGGTAAATAGTTCTGAATGTTTGATATGTGATA
>NC_051405.1:14605231-14605514 GCF_015228065.2 Penaeus monodon
ATTATTTTCTTTAATATATATATAACTTTAGTTTTCCTTTGTTCATATTTTCGTATGTCATTCCTCTTTCATACTTGTTGGGGAGAAGTTTCTCAAGTTCTTGGTATCGAGTGCCTTTGGGAATTTTTAAAATCAATTTACACATCACCACTGATATAAAATGAATAGTCTTTTTTTCAAGGAATCTCTAACACCGCGTTTACACACAGGTGGTTTATTTTTTGTGTCCTTTGTTGATTTCTAAATGATGTTTCAAAATTTCATCCTTGGTACGTATTTTTTT
>NC_051405.1:14605842-14606042 GCF_015228065.2 Penaeus monodon
AGGATCTGCCACTGCGAGGGTGACGCCGACTCCCCCCTCATCGCACCATGCTACTGCGCGGGCTCCCTCCGCTACGTGCACCAGTCGTGCCTCCAACAGTGGATCAAATCCTCGGACACCAAGTCATGCGAGCTTTGCAAGTTCAGTTTCATCATGCACTCCAAGATCAAGCCCTTCAACAAGGTTCGTGTTGCAGGAGA
>NC_051405.1:14606944-14607017 GCF_015228065.2 Penaeus monodon
TGAATTTAAGGAAGATTTGGGAGTGAGAGGAGGTGAAAGGGAAAGATAGATGGAGAGAGAAAATGGGAGAGGG
>NC_051405.1:14607605-14607760 GCF_015228065.2 Penaeus monodon
ATATATTTTCCTTTAATAAATCGTGCAATCGACTTCCCATATTTTTATTTCTTATTCGATTTTTTTGCCTCCTTTTGGAATGTTAATGCTGAGTGACGTATGATCGCATGATTTATACTAGTTTTACATGTTAGAGGAACATGAAAGAAAAAGAC
>NC_051405.1:14607905-14609012 GCF_015228065.2 Penaeus monodon
AAGAGTTCTTATGGCGAGGGTTACAGTTAAATCGTTACGCAGTCTCTCTCTCCGCCCATCATAAATCATGTAATTCTCCCCAACCCATCCCCCCTCCCCCTTCCCCCCCCCTCCCATCTTTACGTCCATGCACCCCTGCTGTTCTTCCTCGTCATTCCTCCTGTTTTTTCTTCCTAATTCATCTTTCCTCGTCTTTTTCTTCCTAATGCATCATTCTCCCTTTCTCCATTTTACTCGTTCTACTTCCTTATTCCTCCTCTTCTTGTCTTCCAGGCATTCTTATTCTTTTTCTCTCCTCCCACTCCCATTCTCTTTTTCTCTCTTCTCCCACTCTTCTCATTTCCTTTTATTCCTCCGCCATTCTCTTCCTCTCCTTCATCTCCCATTCTCGCCCTTCCCTCTCTTCACCCCCCCCCCCACCCATTCTCCTAGTTTCCCTCTCTCCCCCATTCTCACCTCTCCGCTATTCTCCCCCACTTCTTCCTTTCTCCCTGTCTCCCTTTCTATTTGCTACTTCCTTTCATCCTGTCTCCCTTTCTCTCCATCTGCTCTTCCCCCGGCCATACGAAGATCAACAGCTCATGCACGGAGACAGCGCTAAGCCACCACACTTGCGTTGCCAGTGAATAATAAATGTCATCGATGTATAAAGTGAACAGCGGAGTAGGTGGCGTTTAAGAGGCAGTCTGAATAATTAAAAGGGGAGCACAGTTTATAGCCTGCCTGTGCAATGTACACCCCCTGGCTTTTGTACGTAATGCTCTGTCACGATCCGGTAATGTGGCTTATTCATGCAAGAAAGATCCGTTATGGTCTAGCAACAATTAGTAACATTACAGGTCATTATTATAATAATGTGGTTTGTAAGATAGTGTTCATAATCTCTACTGTCTATGTAATTTCTAGAATAACACGGGAAGCTTATGGAAAGAATAAGATCTATGAAGGAAAAAATCAAATGAGATAATTAGGTGGATACATAAAATGAAATTTACATTGCTCTTAATGGGTAAAGTACACAGACGGTCGAAAACTTGATCGTTAGGGCAATTGTGCTCGTTATAAAATAACATTAACGATCGTAAAAGACAGAGAAAGAGATAATTT
>NC_051405.1:14610608-14610745 GCF_015228065.2 Penaeus monodon
GATTTTTTTTTTGATTTTCATTAGAATTAAATTGATATCACAATTAATTAAGAACAAATAAGTTTTTTTCTAGCGTGTTAAAACAGCGTACCTCCTTTATATCAATTCATTGTTATTTTTCATTTTAACATGACACA
>NC_051405.1:14610913-14611161 GCF_015228065.2 Penaeus monodon
AAGCAAGCTCACAAACCCACCCTTATTTTGGTTCAATTTTCGGCAGTTCGCGTCACTACCCACAGAGTAACTAGCATACGTAATTCGATACGTCGATCGATTCCTAACAGGGCGGTCGTCAACCGTTTGTGGGAAAGTATTGTAGGTCATTTCGCAAAGGTGCTGGTCAGTGTTACTATCGATAATATACTCCGAATTATTATACCTGAGTGAGGTATACAAGGGTGTAAAGGTTGCTGACTATTGTC
>NC_051405.1:14611303-14612070 GCF_015228065.2 Penaeus monodon
TGCCTAAGGGTATTTCGGGGAATCGCGGATGTGTCGGTTTAAGTGGGTAACAAGCGTAAAAAGTGTTTTGATTTACTGACCTTGCCTTATCTGCCATACCGCGATATAACAGAGTAGATATATACACCATCATAAATAACATTTAAGCTTGTCATTGTCCAACCAGCCAGGCAAAACGTCTATCATTTCGTTCGAGCTTTGCGCACCAAAAGGCCCCTAGTGCTCGAATCCAACCCAAGGAACGTAATGGCAGTTGCTCCTATTAATACTAATGTCCTTACAAATTGTAGAGCTCTTGTAGACCTCCCTGGAACACGCCAGAGTCCTGTTTTGCCAGCATGTACATGGCGCACCGACAAAGTTTGTCTTTACCTGAGCGCCGAAGACGAGGAGGAAGGGAGAAACCGCTTGACAACGCCACTATTTAATTCGACTTATTTTCCATTTTAAACAACTTTATTTACAGTGTCTGACAAAAAAGAGATAATAAAATTTTGTCGACTTATCGATTGCCTTGTTTAAAATGAGGTGTTTTACCGGAAATTGGCCCTCTACCAAATATCAACATTTTTCCTCGCAAAGATGAGAGGAAACTTCTATTTTTTATTAATCAAGACTAAGTGGAAAATCTTCGATTTGACTATGCCATTGCTGTGACAAGCATAAGATATATAATAATCTTATTGAATTCAGTGTGCGTGTTGTGTCGAAAGACAAGTTACTGAGGATCTTATATTACAATGCATACATAAAAGTTTCCTTCAAAT
>NC_051405.1:14612105-14612207 GCF_015228065.2 Penaeus monodon
AAAAAAAAAAACCCCGCAGACACACAAACAAAACACACATCAACATAAAATCTTCTAAAAATCATATAATACATAGACATATGAAGCATACACGGACGTTCC
>NC_051405.1:14612508-14612577 GCF_015228065.2 Penaeus monodon
CGCTGTGCATATTGTCAAATAAAAACAGTTTTATGGAGTTTCATAAAACGAAAAAGAAAGCGGGAATAA
>NC_051405.1:14612691-14612760 GCF_015228065.2 Penaeus monodon
AAAGAACATATAAGTTAAAACATTTTTTTCTCACGACTGGAAAAGAAAGTAACAAAAAAAAAAGGAGAA
>NC_051405.1:14612927-14613052 GCF_015228065.2 Penaeus monodon
CATGCACGCAATTATCTATCCAATATTTCCCCCCCCCCCAAATCAATTTTTAGGTGCATAGGAACCCAAACACATGGATGCCCTTCATCGCTGCGCATCACACTATTCTTTTGTTTTCCCTTCCC
>NC_051405.1:14613085-14613213 GCF_015228065.2 Penaeus monodon
ACGCGCAAATCGAGATAGCGTTCGAGTATTTTTATTTCGTTAATTTTAAAATCTACGTATTGATTAATTTCCCCCCATTTCTTTTTTTGATTCACTGATTAATTTGTTCTTTCATTTGTATAGAGATG
>NC_051405.1:14613265-14613365 GCF_015228065.2 Penaeus monodon
CGAATGGTCTCTTTGCCGTCTCTCACTGGGCGCTGAAAATAGGGACAGCCTTGGCGCGTTATTTTCGTAGTCCGCGGTTATTGATACTGTTGTTGGCTTT
>NC_051405.1:14613428-14613501 GCF_015228065.2 Penaeus monodon
CGGGATTGAAGATGATTAAAACAAATTGCGAAAAATATGATATGTAGAAGTGATAATCGATTACGTGAGTCGG
>NC_051405.1:14614036-14614357 GCF_015228065.2 Penaeus monodon
TCATTTCCAGCCTTGTCTGTCCAGTAAAGAGATCTCGGGCGATTCGCGTGCGGACTTACGCAAAACATGGCTAACATTATAAAATATTTACCCAAATGTACTCTTTTTTTGCCTTCAGTTTTTTTATATTGGGAATAATTTAGTATGTGACTCCAAAAAGACTGTGTGAGTTTTACAAAAGCATGTTAAAACAGTTGTAATTTTCTTTTCAAAATTCATACTCCTACAAACTGGCGAAAAAATAATGTAAATAAAATCTCTTTAGTGCAATATTACAAGAACAGGCCTTTTGGGATTACGAATGCAAAACCATGTATGACT
>NC_051405.1:14614487-14614785 GCF_015228065.2 Penaeus monodon
GCTGTAAACAAACCCACACAAATAAATACAAGACGAGGGAAGTTCAGCCTCTCAACGCCGTCGACGAAGAATTGACAGCCAGCACCGAGAGATTCATTACCATCAGAGCGATATTCCTACAGAAGTTTAATGGGATTTCCGACTGTACTGAATCGCTTTTTATTTCGGAGGGCTGGGGAGGGTGAAGGAGGTCCTCAGGAGGAGAGAAGAGAGTGTTAAGCCTCCCCTGCAATCCGGGCTCTGTTCGCGATGGATCATTAAAGCCTGAGGGAGTCCCGCCCCGTGCCTTCTATAGGGT
>NC_051405.1:14615175-14615304 GCF_015228065.2 Penaeus monodon
ATCTACCCAAACATCAATTTAGAAAAAAAAGTATTAATGTCACATTGTTATCCCCTTTATTATTCGTATCCACTGCATGTTTTTCACGTGTCAATTCCACGAAATAATGATTCATACAACAGGTGATTC
>NC_051405.1:14615686-14615801 GCF_015228065.2 Penaeus monodon
TTCAAAAAAGAAAAGAAAATTCAGTTATAAGAAAAAGTAGATTTCAGTTTTACAAGAGTTACAGTGACAGATAAATCGAGTGGAGGACAGAAGAAAAAGAATAACAGATGGACGC
>NC_051405.1:14616554-14616894 GCF_015228065.2 Penaeus monodon
AAAATGGACCATGGCGACTGTTAGAAGAGGCCAAAAATAAGAACTTTCTCCATAATTATCTTACTCAGCTGTACGCACGCACGAGCAATCATACACCATGATAGAACTGTGTTGTTATCCGTGTTTGCATGTAAACTGTCTATGTTTTTTTTAATGATTTTCGGAGCGTGTGGTCTTCTACATCACTCATGTTCTTAATGTGTATTGGGGAGCTTGTATACAGGGGAGGGACGTGTACTCTTAACGTGTGGATAGCTATTGTATTTTCTATGGAAATGCGAAGAATATATTGATCCTGTGTCTCTGCATGTTGGACAGTGCCTGTGTGGCTTTCAGCTGA
>NC_051405.1:14617084-14617206 GCF_015228065.2 Penaeus monodon
GCTCGAACGCTGATAAAGTCTGCGGTTCTCCATTGTCTTATTTCAATTTCAACAAAGTGTAGTATTAAATGATGAGAATGAATTATCGGTTGAACCGGTATCGGTACATGAAGTGTAGTATT
>NC_051405.1:14619114-14619355 GCF_015228065.2 Penaeus monodon
AATGTGGAATGTGAGATTGTGATGTAGTGTTATTACTATACATCGATATATCAAAGCCTGCCTACGCTTACACAGTTATATCGGGTGTTAAATAAACTAAAAATGAAATATTTTAGACAATTAACTCGTGTGGTGAATAAAAAAAAACCGACATAGCGTAACGTATGTACAGTATGGACAGTAATAACTTAACCAGTTTTCTCGCGCCTGAGAGGCAAGGATGAAATAATAAAAAAGTCGA
>NC_051405.1:14619873-14620149 GCF_015228065.2 Penaeus monodon
GCCTAAAGTAATGCGTATTTAAACTACATTCTACTTCTACAACAAAAAATACAAAGCAACGGAGTAATAGTGAGTAATCATGCACTTGGGTACCGACTGCAGCCAAATTGCAATTTGGCACCATGGAGCCGGGAATGACCGTGCAAGAGTGAGAAAACCTCTGAATTAATGTTGAGTGCGTGAGTTTAAGCTCACCCCACAAAAAATATAGTTATAACTATTTACAAACAAACTTTCATATGTACATGTATTAATATTTCCATCCATATATCTATT
>NC_051405.1:14620275-14620369 GCF_015228065.2 Penaeus monodon
ACAGTCTCTATGCGAGTACTCAGACACTAATAAACACAATACACAGTTCCAGAAAGCTCTCCTGGTGGACTTAGAGAGGAGCTTCTCGTAGCCA
>NC_051405.1:14620673-14621718 GCF_015228065.2 Penaeus monodon
AATGTCGAACTGGCAGCACAATATGCTTGCGTCCTTCTGTCTTTGTGTGTCGGGAGGCACGAGGGGAGGAGATGAAAGAGGGAAGAGATGAGGGGGAAGGGGAAGGGGAAGAAGAAGAGGGAATAGAGGAAAGTGGGTAGAGAGGAAGGTGAGGAAGAGGGAGGAGAGGAAAGAAAGAAGAAAAAAAAGGAGAGAGGGGAGGGTCGGAAGAGAAGAGGCAAAGAGGGAGAAGGGGAAAGGAAGGAGACGAAAGAAGGAGAAGGGGAAAGGAAGAGACGAAAGAGGGAGAAGGAAAAAAGGAAGGCGAAGAAAAAGGAAGAGGAAAGGGGAAGGAAGAAGACCGCTACGAGGGAAGGGGTAACAGCAACGGAAGACGAAAGAGGGACTGTGGAGAAGGGAGGCGAAGAGGGAGGAAGGGGAAAGCAAGGAGCGAAGGAGAGGGAGAAGCGGCAAAGAAGGCGGAAGAGGAGGACGGCGAAGGGAGGAGGCGAGAGGAAAGGAGAAAACAGGCCAGAGGGAAGGGGGAGGCGAGGGAGCGAAGAGGGAGAGGGAGGGGCGGAGCAAGGAGGACGAGAGGCGGAGAGGAGAGCGCTACGAGCGAACGAGCGCAGCGAAGGAGATAAGAGGCGCGGCAGAGGGAGGCGGCGAGGGAGGGAGGCGGCGAGGGAGGGGCGGGCGGAGGGAGGGCGGCGGCGAGGGAGGAGGCGGCGAGGGAGGGAGGCGGCGAGGGAGGGAGGCGGCGAGGGAGGGAGGCGGCGAGGGAGGGAGGCGGCGAGGGAGGGAGGCGGCGAGGGAGGGAGGCGGCGAGGGAGGGAGGGAGGCGGCGAGGGAGGGAGGGAGGCGGCGAGGGAGGGAGGGAGGCGGCGAGGGAGGGAGGCGGCGAGGGAGGGAGGCGGCGAGGGAGGCGGCGAGGGTAAAGTTCGCGAGGCCCTTGTTCGCGCAGATACGTCTGGTATTGCGCATTGTGTTCCAAGGGCGTGGCCTGTTTTATTGTCTAGAGTTGGAGAAATTGTTCTGTAAATAAATAACAAATTTATCCGGTAGT
>NC_051405.1:14621959-14622044 GCF_015228065.2 Penaeus monodon
GAAGATAAATATAGGAGAGATAGAAGATGATAGCTATGAATAGAGATAGTATTATAGATAATATATGAAATAGTAGTGATATACT
>NC_051405.1:14623081-14623195 GCF_015228065.2 Penaeus monodon
TTTTTGGGGGGGAGTATGTTTTGTTGAGTTAAAATATGACTAATAGAGTGAAATATAATAGAAAAAATAATATATAATAAATAAAAGATTAAATAATAAAATATATAATATGAT
>NC_051405.1:14624038-14624197 GCF_015228065.2 Penaeus monodon
TGATAAATTATGTAGGGGAATCCCAGTTTAATATAAAGATTTTAAAAATGATATAGTAAGAGAGAGAGGGGATAAGAGAGAAAAGTGGCAAAAATGATAGAATAATAGAGAGAAAAAGATAAAAGATATATAATTGAGTTATAAAAAACATACATCCAT
>NC_051405.1:14624487-14624963 GCF_015228065.2 Penaeus monodon
TTTAAGAAGGGGAAAATTTTATATAGTAGATTTATATAATAAGATATATATGGGAATAAAATAATAAATAATAGAAAGAGAATGATAAAGTAGAGAAAAAATTTTAAGATATATGAATAGTTAAATAAATAAAAAAATAAAATAGAAAAAAAGAAATAAAAATTTTTTTAATAATTTTTAAAATAAATTAAAAATAGAAAAATAAAAGATAGAGATAAACACAAAACCCCATAAAAACAATATAAAAAATATAAAATAAATATATTTTATAAATAACAAAATATATATATTTTATATAATATAATATTTTGTGGGGGTGGTGTGGGGTGTGGGGGGGTTTTTTTTAAATGAATCCCAAAAGCCAGTTATCCGAAAAGGGCCCACAAAACGACCAAAGACAGACAGACCGACGGGGCCCCCCCAGTCCCCCCCCCCGACCCCCCGCCAGCCGGGAAACCCCAAGACAGCCAGCCGGG
>NC_051405.1:14625101-14625363 GCF_015228065.2 Penaeus monodon
AACTTTACACAGACAGACAGACGGGACAGCCCCCCCAAAAAAACCCCCAAACCCCAAAAACCGGGACAGAGGGGACAGACAGCCGGGACAGACGACAGATAGACGACAGCCCGAAAAACAGCCCGGACGGGAAAGACAAAAGATAAAAGAAATAGTTAATAGAATATAATATAAAAAAAAGGGGGGGAGATAATAAAAATAGATAGGGGATAAACAGATAGAGAGAGAAGAAATAAAGGAGAAAATTTTAATAAAATTTTTA
>NC_051405.1:14625387-14625634 GCF_015228065.2 Penaeus monodon
AAGGAAAAATTTTTCAATAATAATAAAAGAAAAAAGGGGGATGAAAAAAAGGAAAAAAAATATAGAATATATAAATTAAACTAATAAAAAAAAAAAAAAAAAAAAAAAAAAAAAAAAAATAATAGAATAAAATAATAAAAAAAGGAAAAAAAAATAAAAAAAAAAATTTTAATATAGAAAGATAATAAATATATAAATAAAAAAAAAAAAATAAAAATTTATAAATAAATAAGGGGGGGTGTTTTGT
>NC_051405.1:14625720-14625906 GCF_015228065.2 Penaeus monodon
AAAAAAATGGAGTAAAACATAATAAATATAATAAAAAAATAATTAAAATAAAAAAAATAAGGGCAAAGAAAAGGGGATGGGAAGAGAATAAATAATAAAAAAAAAAACATACATAAAATATAAAAATTAAAATAAAAAATATAAATAAAATAAAAAAAAAAAATAAAGAAAAAAAAAAAACAATAT
>NC_051405.1:14626257-14626368 GCF_015228065.2 Penaeus monodon
GGTGTGGGGGGGGGTTTTGTTTTAGTTTTTGGTCCCGGGCCCCCCCTTTTCCCGTTTGGGGCCCCCCGAAAAACCCCCGCCAGGGCCCCCCGACGGCCGGGCGGCCCCCGT
>NC_051405.1:14626716-14626945 GCF_015228065.2 Penaeus monodon
CAATTTTAAGAAGGATAATAAAAGAATGGGAGATTAAAAGAATATTTTTATTTTTAGAAATTGAAATTTTGGGAAAATTATAATATAAAATATGAATTTTTAAGAAGAATAATAAGGAAAAAATTATAGAGATAATATATATTGGGGTTTTGGGTGGTGTGGGTGTGTGGGTGTGTGGTTGTGTGGGTGGGGGGGGTGGGGTGTGGGGTGTGTGGTGTGTTTGGTGTGT
>NC_051405.1:14628113-14628661 GCF_015228065.2 Penaeus monodon
TGATTTATGAGGGTCGGCCGAGTAATAATGTCCTCATTTGGTCACAACGTCCCTCATTATACGTCCCTCATGATTCGACCGGCGCCAGTGAGGTCACTGGTGCAAACCTCATCTTCCTCACACATACATTTTTTTTCCCTGACACGTCAAATACATCACTTTTTTTTTGGGGGGGAAGGGGTCTGTTTAGGAGTTTTTCTTCTAACAGACAATGTTTTGTTTTGCTTTGCTTTTATTTTTCTTAGAAGGCGTAGGTGGTACACAGCGCAGAAACACTAATGGACTATTGATTTCCCTGCCGGGCTCTCCTCTGTGGTCGTTTTATTGATTTCAATTATTTCATCATTTGACAGCTGTGTGCCAATTAATGCCACTCGTAGAATTTCTACGTTGACTAGGTATCGCAAACATTGTGCTTTTATCCCCCGTTGTTAATGTTGAATCGATGATAAAATCGATCTTTATATATCTTTGTGTTGCTTTTAGATGAAAGGATGGTATTGGGAAATAACAGATGAATTAAGTATTGTATTTTTTCGTATTGACCA
>NC_051405.1:14628699-14629054 GCF_015228065.2 Penaeus monodon
ATGGACTTTGTCATAAAGTATATTGATAGAGGTATTCTTATATTCTTTTAATATCATAAGAAAGTCTGCGATAAAATGAAGGAATATTAATAGATTATTGTAAATAGATTAGCTTTGATGCATTTGTCTACAGTATATTGATCAAAGATGTCTAATCTTTCATAAGTTTCATAAATCACTTATATATCAGTATTAAATTGTTTTCTGTTTGTATGTATTGCATTAGTAAATAGATGAGCTTACTGGTGTTCTTAAATAGTAAAAATCTTATACTTTTCCTGTTTAAAAAAATGGTTTGGTTTGGCCATCATTATTAATTAGTTATAACGGTGATTAAATTCATGTGTAATAATGA
>NC_051405.1:14629188-14629410 GCF_015228065.2 Penaeus monodon
GGCATAGCCATCGACCACGATCATATCAACGCATAACTAAAATCCGTTTCTTTACTTGCAGTGGGAGAAGCTGGACATGAATGGAATGGAGAGAAGAAAGATAGCTTGTTCGGTGACCTTTCACGTGGTGGCCATAACGTGCGTTGTCTGGTCGCTCTACGTGCTCATTGAGAGGACGACTGAAGAGGTGCAGGTGAGGACGGGAGCTCGG
Organism: Penaeus monodon; assembly: GCF_015228065.2. Classification (NCBI taxonomy): domain Eukaryota; kingdom Metazoa; phylum Arthropoda; class Malacostraca; order Decapoda; family Penaeidae; genus Penaeus; species Penaeus monodon. Next base: position 14,629,400 of record NC_051405.1, read on the forward strand.
AATTAGATTAG
>NC_051405.1:14629820-14630147 GCF_015228065.2 Penaeus monodon
AGCCCAGATTTTTTTGGGTCTAGCGTCCGTGTAGGTTTCCGAGAGCAAAGCCAATTGTCATGGCCGTAGAGAAGCGAGATGCAGCTGATTGCCATGTTGCAGCAGGAGAGAGCCTACGGATCCAGGAATTCAGTGAGGCAGAAAAAAAAACACGAAAATGCTTGAAAAGTGTATAGTCTAGGGGATACTTCCAAATTCCTTTTCTATGTACAAAATGTGATTGAGATAATGTTCCTTTTTTCTGCTCAATTTAATTTAGGTATGTACATTTTTTTTATGATATATGCAGTGCAATTGGATGATCATGCGGAGGTGTATTGTGAGATT
>NC_051405.1:14630249-14630711 GCF_015228065.2 Penaeus monodon
TACACCCCACTCCCCCCTCTACAACACGCACACAGATGTTCACGCAATTAACCCCCTTCGCCTCTCTCCACCCCCCTCCCCCCTCATACACCCGCGCCCTCACCCACAAGACACGACCATCTCAGGGTTTTCATAACGACCTGTGCTCTACATCCCTCTCTCCCCTACGTACAGGAGGGCTCTCTGGAATGGCCTTTTTGGACCAAGCTGATTGTGGTGGCCATCGGTTTCACGGGCGGACTCGTGTTCATGTATGTGCAATGCAAGATGTACGTGCAACTGTGCAAGAGATGGCGTGCCTTCAACAGGGTCATATATGTTCAAAACGCGCCTGAGAAGGTTGGTTACCTTTTTGACTAATATCATTGTTTTGCGTATTATTGGTGTCATGATGAGGATATTGTTTTACTTTTGAAGAAGTTATTATAACGTAGAGTGATGGTGATTTATTACTTTTTGTTG
>NC_051405.1:14630741-14631153 GCF_015228065.2 Penaeus monodon
ATTCAAGATAATTTCTAGGTCAGTACCAAGCTCTTTCATGATACTATTTTAGCTTTATATAGAATAGATATTAACCAGTATATGTCCTATATTAACGAAATTCAAGCGCAGATTTCAGGTATTTGATTCTTATATAAAACGGTACACTATAGAAAAAAATGTCTTTCTGTTTTGAAACACATGTGATTACAATGACTTTATACAGAGATAAAAAAAAAATAACGGACCATATGAAACAGAAGCATGGAAATAAGAAACACTAATAAAAAACTGAGCACACAGCAGTCTTAGATTACCGCACTTTGTAACCAATTTTAGCTGAAGTAATTCTAACGTCAGGTCTTGGCAGGTGCCCCTGAGCGAGCGTGACCGCACAGAGTTCCAACGGGAGGCCGGCCAACAGTGTGACAAC
>NC_051405.1:14631262-14631630 GCF_015228065.2 Penaeus monodon
TTGGCTATGGCATCGGGAAGGACAACTGTAGCGAGTCCCACGAGGCGGACAAATCCCTCATGGGTGTGTCCATCATCACAGGCGCTGCCCCCCACGACCTAACTCCCACTACCACCACTACCCTGTCTACCACTCCTTTCAGTACCAACACATCTATCACAACCACAACTATTGCCACCACAAATTCCACCATCACAGCCACTAGTCCCCCTGGTGCTGTGTGGACAGACGCCCCCTCGTCACCTCTGGATTCACAGCTGGCCTTCAGTACAGGTCTCACGGCAACTGCTCTTCTATACTGATTTTGGTTTCACTGTGTTTGGAATTGCCTTGTTCCTCTGTTGTTTCGTGTGTGCGTGATCTTTAGT
>NC_051405.1:14631693-14632362 GCF_015228065.2 Penaeus monodon
GTTTCCTTTTGAAAATTTCGGCAAGGGAATAACCACCTGATTTTCCTTCGTTTGCATTACTTGTCCTTAAAAAAATCCCTATTATTTATCATCATTTTTTTTTTCGTTTTAACTTCTCTTCCATTTTCGAGAATTAGGAATCCTTTGTCGCAGTACCTCAAACTTAACGACATTAACATATACATTCTTTTTACATACATATAAAAAAAATACGACACACCTAAAAAGAGACCTCAATTGGCGTATTCACAACAAAATCACAATCCCCGTTGCTCAGAAAGTCTTATTTTTTCACTCTTATTGAGTTTTCCACATGAAACGGCTGCAAAAATCTTTATTTCCTGAAGGCTAGCGAGGTGGTGTGGCTGCTGGTGATATTTCTGGTCTGTGAGTTTTGTTTAAAGTATCTAAACTAGCTTTAGAGCATGATTAAAAAAAAAGACATTTTGGTAATGACTAAAATCATCATTTTAGAGTAGAATTAGATATATATAAATAAGAAATAAGCATTAACTAAACTGGAATATAAACTTGCACTTCCGGCTGCCGTCTGCACCTTCCGCCTGTCCTTCTCCTTCCTGGTGTTCGTCCGAAGCAGGTCCTGTACATACTCCTAGGACTAGCGGAGCGACAACTGCTTTGGGCAAGAGTGGGGGTCTAAATGGTACT
>NC_051405.1:14632474-14633053 GCF_015228065.2 Penaeus monodon
ATCAGGACCATATGTCTAACGCACAAAATGAACAATTCTAGAAGAGAACTTTTTCAAAAGGACCAAAGAAATACATTCCTAATTAAGCATTAGTTTCATATTCATATTTTTTTGTTTGTTTTCTAAAAAAAAAAATTATAAAATAAAAATGCAATTTACACAACAGTAAGCTCAGTGTCTGTAAATGTGATATAGATATATGTATTCACTCAGTTATATTTTTTTGTCTATAGCATTTTCTTGAATAAGGAAAATGCAAATGGTAACTTTTGGCGCTACTTAATTACTCTCTCAACTTCTGTGTTATCGAAACAAGCTACTTATCACTTTATATCCATTGATAAAAGTGATCATTTTAATTTTGCTCATTCAAGTGCCATATTTATTTTTATATGATTTTATTTTTTAAGAAGTGGATATTGTGTGCATTATATTCTCTCTAAGTTTGCCCATTAATGTTTTTTTTTTCTTATTTCCATTATTATTTATATATACATATAACCTGTGCATGTCCTTGGATGTTGGAACTTAGAAAATGCTCTTTTATGTGTTGGCAGTCTTTGCTCTTACTTTTCAGCC
>NC_051405.1:14633781-14634272 GCF_015228065.2 Penaeus monodon
CATCCCACATAACTTAAAGTACGAGCAACGAAGACTGTTAGGGTAGATATTGCATGCACAAAATACTGTATGTTGTTGGTGAAGAAATGTCAGCATGTGTTTACTAAGGGTTGGATTTCTTCCCTGATGGCTATACTACAAATGTATAGATATATATATTTTTTCTCCTTTGTGGATAGTGGACAATCCTGTACATTTTTTTTTGAACAATGATTTTTAATGATATGCCTCGTAGATTTTTTTTCTATACAAATATCTTTTTTCGATGTATTTAGCTGTTTATAATTTGTGAGTTAATGAGGTAATTCTCCACTGGAATTTTGAGATTTTATAGTTCATTTTATTAAATGTAAAATATTGTGAGCTGATTTTTTATTATCATTGGATTTTTTTGGGGATGTCGAACGAAATCATATGTTGTCATATCTTTTAAAGAAAATATTTTGTTCCCGTGTGGGTTTTCAACACATGATATCACTCGTTGTGTGAGT
>NC_051405.1:14634308-14634620 GCF_015228065.2 Penaeus monodon
GCATGGCAGAACAAATGATGAATATAATTTCTGGCTTATTTCCAAGCCCTATGATCCCCTCTCCCCCTCCAGTTATTTCTTCCTCGTGTTATTTTCCTTTTCATATCATCTCCTTCTCATATCATTTTGTCATGCCTGAGGCCAAGGTTCGACTGCGACCAGGTGTGTGGTGGAGGCATTAGTTTCCCGTTATTTTCTGTGGTGACTTATTTGTCCTCGCTGGCACTTGCACTGCTTGAGATAGATTTGGTTTTCATGCTGGTTCTGGCATTCGGGAAGGGGGTACGGCCTGTAGAGGAAAGTAAGGGGGTA
>NC_051405.1:14635047-14637378 GCF_015228065.2 Penaeus monodon
TCTGAAATCCGGTCAAACAGATGAAAAACATAATCCGCAAAAAATACAAAAATGTACAGAATTTCTAAATTTCTTCTACTCCAGCTTTCTTGTGCGTCCATTCTTAGATACACACATAAGTATATTCACATATCATGTATATATGGCAATACAAGTTAGATTGTAGCTGACCTGCTTTTGCATATTGTAAAGCTTAAAATGCTTGAATTGCAAGGCAGTATCATGTAATTAAATCAAAGACTCAAATAAGAATGAAAAATATTAAACTTTCAAATTTTATTTTGCTCTAAGTTAGGTTCTTTGTGGAATCTGCTTTGATACTAAAATGAATACACGGCATAACCTTAGTATATGTTAATTGCCTTGCACTTTCAAGCACAGTTTCCTCAGATAAATCTTACCTACTTTAATTTGTACTTCGCTCGGTCCTCATTTGATTGGGCCTACGAAACTCACTGTGTAGAAGTAACCTTATCCTGGTCTTTTTGAGATTAGTATCAGTTAACAGTATTTTTTAGTCACACAGTAAATATACAAAATGTATGTAGAGTATTTGTGTACATAGACAAATATCCGTAAATGTTATATGCTGTATGTCATGAATTACTCATCAGCACTTGAAATATCAACACATCTGTCAGTTAGAGAATTAGAGAACGGGGACTCTGCCTCCCCTGAGCATGTCCCTTACTGTGCCGCTCACCCCCCAGGAGTGTTGTCCGGGATGCGTCGGTCTCGGACCAGCCCCCACCAGACCACGGCGTTCGTGACGAAGGGCCCGAGCGAGCCCCGGCCCGCCACGAGGGACGCCCTGGTCGCAGTGGACGCGCCCTTCGTGCCAGAGGGCCGCTGCAACCACGGGAGCATGGAAGAACTCTCTAGCCAAGCGCTGGTCCAGGGCGAGTTCCAGCCGTTCAGAAAATCCAGTTCATATAGTGTGTGCCTAGAGAAAGGTGTGGAGCGATCTCTGGTGGGCGGGGCAGCGCCACACCCAGAGACTCACCCTGAAAGTGTGGGGCAAAGTCGAGGTCCTCACGGCGCGTCCCATCCCTGGAGAGGAGACGCGTCGAGAGTCGAACCTCGCATGATTCATACACCGAATCTGAATCTTCAGGTCAGGACTGAGAGTGATGTAGACACCCAAGTGGAAACACTGCACCTAGATAATATGTGATACTTAACACTTAATGTTGAACTTTGATAAATGGCTTCTGCTAGTATTAGGCATCCATGGTTATAGGCTACGAAATGCTTTAGATTATCATTATTTTTTTCGGGGGTCATTTGCATTTGTGGCCGTGAGATTGGTCTGTGAATTCGTATATAATCAAAATGTTTTTTTTTCTAATGAATATTGATCAACATATGGATTTTTATTTTTCAATAATGGGCTACATTCTGAAGTATCTGCGAGCAAGGTCGGGTACCGGTTCTTTGAATGATGACTTTTGATTTCATCTTATTAAGGAGAAAGCAAGCCATTTCATCGTGTGCTTTGAAAATGTACTTGTTTATCTCTATTCCTTTGGTCAGATATTATTTTGGCCTTCTTCCATGTCTGCTTTTTTAATGACTCCATTAAGAAATCTGTACCCATCGCGGTTATAATTTCGAGATATATCGATTTTAATATGTGTACAAAAGCAATCTCTTGAGAAGCTGTTGTATAGTAAGTCGCTTGTTTACCGAAGAAGATCGAGCAAAGAAAATGTGATATTCAAGCCTGGAATTCACAATGTCATTATTATTTTCAACATTTCGCTCATTCTTATCATTTGTGACACTCCTCAAAATCTTGTATAAGCTAGCGCATTCAAAGTAATAACGTGTCAAATTGGGAGAAAATACAGAAACAGTTTATACATTAAAAAAGACGAAACAGTATTGGATATCGTTGATGAAATTAGTGTCTGTTCTTACCTGTTCTTACTGAACTGTGTCTGTATTTTCTTCAGCCTGAATTTTCGCCATCAATTTTTAGATAAAATTCAAGTGAAGAGTGAAAGAGTTCCTACCTGAACAAAAGTGACTGTGGATGAATGTCTTGTATCCCAGTTCAAATTCCCGCCGTTACTCTTTTTTCTATTTTCTCTATCGAAATGAAACGGCCGTTAGAAAAATTGTGATGGCTTGTTTTGCTTCTTTTTGCTACAGAAGAAGAGAAAGTGTGTTTAGAGCAAATATCTTGAAAAGGAAAGAGGGATTTTAAGAAATCGGATGGTGAACTGAAGTGCATAAACCTCCTTTGCTATAATTGGTCTAAAAGATGCACGGGAAATCAAAGTTAATATAGTTTAAGAAACAAAAATACCAGAACTATAAGCCATAGCA
>NC_051405.1:14637445-14637623 GCF_015228065.2 Penaeus monodon
CACAGACACACACACAACATCCCCCCCCGCAGAGTACATGCAAATTTGTAAAAAAAGAAAAAAAAATCTTCCATGTGCGACTGATGACTTCGCCGACGTTGTTATTAACTAGTTGTGTGATATTTCCCGGCAGCGCTCAAAGTTGCTATGATATGAAGAGAGAGAAAATGAGGTGAGG
>NC_051405.1:14637719-14637829 GCF_015228065.2 Penaeus monodon
AAATAGAGAAACGTATTTATTATTTCTACAAATGATGTATCCGCCCAAACATTGTGCGTGTTCTTTACAATCGATGTCGTTATTGTGTCACATTGGAAAAAAAATGTTGC
>NC_051405.1:14637854-14638027 GCF_015228065.2 Penaeus monodon
GATAGAGAAGGAGAGATATTGAGATGAGGGACGGGACGTAATGAGTCACCTGATATAGCGTGTGGAGCCTGGCTGATCCTGAACAAACAAGGCAAGACAGTGCTATGTACAGCTTCTTTTTTGTTATCATCTGTGCGTTGGAATGATTGTTTTCGAATGTTGCAGACAAAGTT
>NC_051405.1:14638602-14638918 GCF_015228065.2 Penaeus monodon
ACTAAAAGGTTTATTGACATTAAAATCTCAGTTGTTTTACATGCAAAGTTGTAAACATTCACGTAATGTTTATTTTTGTTTGTGTTTTGAGGCCCAACTTTATACCAGAGTATGGTATATGGTAGAACAAACACTTGTAACAAGGACAAGGTAAGGTTATGGAAAAGGTTGAATTTTGGATACAAAATATTTAGTGTCAAATGTATCATGTAAGCAAAGGATATAATGTTTTCGGGTAGTGAAGAGTATTGTTGATTTTGTCGTCTGTAATATGAATAATTGCTATGGAACTTCTTGATTTATAGACACTTGGACA
>NC_051405.1:14638935-14639567 GCF_015228065.2 Penaeus monodon
ATATAAATGCGGTATCATTTACGGCAGTGATTAGGTTTCTTTTGGAATACAGAAATGAACGGTGATATTTTCATATCATTTCACATCAGAGTTTGTATACACTCAGGGTGAAGCTTCGAAACTTTACCTTTTTTCCATTAAACTTCCATCGATTTACTGAATAAAGATAAATGAATCCTCTATTCCATTTTTGTACGTCAAGCACAAATGACTTGAACAAAAATATGAATGGTATAACCAGCCACTACAATGTGTACACCCTTGATACAAGCCTTAACATCATAGATCTAAATGTTTTTGGAACATATTGTGGAGTTATGTATAGTTATAGAATATTTTACATGAAACACCACAATTCCTTGACTGATAATAACCAATAGCAGAAACACGAATCATCACTACTTTTTTATGATCGTATTTGATTTGTTTTAATTTTTCTTCTTATACGAAAAACAAAGGTTAAGAAAATGGGCATATATTCTCTAGATTTTTTTCTGCAACTTCCCCTAACACATTTCAACGTATGTATTTTATATGGCCATTTAATACACTATATACCAAATGCTGTCATAGGTAGTCAGTCCCCTTCTGGTTCCTTTTCTGTGCTCACCACAAATCATTTTTATCGACAG
>NC_051405.1:14639617-14640052 GCF_015228065.2 Penaeus monodon
CTGAAGATTTTCAAAGCTCAAACTTGTGAAAATCATCCTAGTCTTTTCTGAAATATGCTTTATAATGTAATCTTTGTCTGGCTTCTCTTACGAACCATGATATCAGACAAGTTTTGATAAATAACAACAGAAACTCCGTGTATATACATGTTCCTTTCATACCATGTGTTATATATATCTTAGCTGTTCCGATCATCCCATCTATCCGATTATGTATACATGTGTGTATTATATGTAAGGGTGAATGTTAGTGTGTTTGTATTTAAGAATATGTGAAGATATGAATTTTGAAGAAGAAAAGAAAATATATGTGTGGGTGAGAGACTTTCCATGTATATATAAAGGGGTAGATATCTCTTTGAATACATGTTAACAATAAATGATATTTGTACAGTATGAATTCTGTTTTTATTTCAAAATGACCCTATTCGCTAA
>NC_051405.1:14640768-14641408 GCF_015228065.2 Penaeus monodon
AAGGAAAAAGTCTAATGAATAGAAAGTGTAAGACAAAACAAATATGATATTACGAGAGAAAATAATGAATAAATTTACAGAAGCAACATAAACAACCATACATATGGATTTTATACAGCAGATTTCACGCAGTTGGTTTTATGCAAAGGATGTTATGTACATGGGTTTTATGCGATGAATTTTGTGCAATAGTAATATAGAAAATACAAAGCGAAGAGAATGCTATACGGAGGTAATGTTGAGGTTTCAAAACTGCCATCAAAGGAGAAGAAAAGGATATGAGGATAGAAATATAATGTAAAAAGCTTAGAGGAAGGATTAGTAAAACAGGTATAAGGGAGGGGATATTGAATTGGCTAGGATAGTGCAATAAGGTCAGACTAGAAAAAATGTTCAAAGGGTAATTGAGTTCTGTATTTAGAATGATGGTAGTAGGATAGTTAAGCCAGTCTAATAGGATAGGAAGATGGTACTGTAGCAAAATTAGAAGGACGGCATTGCAAAATAGGAAAGTATAATGGGACAGAAGGACAATAGGATGATTAGATGGACAGTATGATAGGATGGTTCGAAGGTTAAGGTAATAGGATAGTTAGACGTTAAAAATGGGATAGTTAGACGTTAAAAATGGGATAAAGCT
>NC_051405.1:14641430-14641801 GCF_015228065.2 Penaeus monodon
CGTTAGTTTAAAGGATCGATAGAAGGACAGTGTGACAAGATAGTTAAAACGACATTAAAACACGAAGGAAGTAGGGCAAAGTACGGCACTAGCACTGTCAGAAATAAAGGAAAGTGTCATAAAAAGTGTCATAAAAATTTTCCCCATAATTTGAGAAGAAAATAGCTATAACGGAAGTAATAACAAAACTAAACCACCTTAGAGAACTGAAAAGAGACACCCACGTCATACATAGAAAAATATTATTACTATTATTTTTTTCAATAATTCAAGGCAACAGCAACGTGACCTCTGCAAGATGATATGCAAATCGCCAAAGGCAATTTTCAGATGTAAAGAAGGAAGATGGCAAATTGGAAAAATATTACAGG
>NC_051405.1:14642154-14642225 GCF_015228065.2 Penaeus monodon
TTTGTATGCTGTGCCAAGGAGCAATTTCATCCCTCGCATACAAACCGCTGGCGAAAAGCATGATAACGTGT
>NC_051405.1:14644391-14644678 GCF_015228065.2 Penaeus monodon
CACAAAGCTACATTTCATCCTGCAATATCTCAATAAAAAGCAGAACGACCGGAGCGAAACCGTTTTTTTGTTCACAGCCAACCTCTCTACCGAAAGCCAGACCCCCGGACGCCTCCTTCGAAGTGCTCAGCGCTCGCAATCGCAACAATGGCGTCCCTCGATAAAGTGACGCAAAAGCTGGAGACGCTCGCCCTCGGGCAGCGCGACGAGTCGGCACAGACCGTCGTCGGAGGGAAGGCGCCGCCGAGGAAGACTTGTTCAAGGGCGCTTTCGCCTTCAGTGACCTC
>NC_051405.1:14644716-14644830 GCF_015228065.2 Penaeus monodon
CCAGAGCCAGCGGAAGTCGATTCGCTGGCAGCACGAACAGCTCTGCAGGTGGTGAGTATCTGCTTTCTATGACGGCAGACGCGGCCCTGCGTCTTCCAAGATTCCGGTGATAAT
>NC_051405.1:14645355-14645547 GCF_015228065.2 Penaeus monodon
ACGGCAATACCAGAGGACCTTCAGTAACTAGATAAGATACCCCTTAAAATTCTCTAAGATTCTCTAAAATAGAAAATGTGGAAGAAATATTATAGGGGTAACTATTTCATTATTTCTGCGAATCGACCACTATAATTCTTAGTTTACCCATTGGATACTGTATAAAGATACAGTGGTTTGCCTAAAATCAAG
>NC_051405.1:14649061-14649605 GCF_015228065.2 Penaeus monodon
CACATAACATGCCATACTGATATGAGCAAAATCCTAATTTCTATCTGCAATCTCGAACAGCTGATAACCTCTCTACGGCAATGCATTTATTACTGAACTATACATCTTTTTAACTGTGTTATTTAATCTCCCCCCAAAATATGATCTAATAATCCACTATCGATCTTTAGAATTACGTTATGCTGCTATAGTTCTGAAAATCGATACCGTTTAGTATTAATTGGAAAGGCTAATTTGCATCGCCATATTCATTAATTTCACGAAATATGAAAAAAAGTAGTGTGATTTTATTGAAATTATGAATAGGCGAATTATATTTGGATTTTAGAGGAAAGCCAGGGAAAATTCAATCCCATTCATCTAAAATCATATGTAATATGATTAAAAAGACTTGACCTGTTCCAAAATATTTCATTATTAATCTCACTGACGGATGTTCGGTGTTAGGATATAGTTTTCCTCTTGTATAGCGTTTGAAAACCTTCCCTTTGCATGGGATCGGTATTAGCCTTTTACGTATGTATATCGATATATGTTTGTCACG
>NC_051405.1:14649728-14649854 GCF_015228065.2 Penaeus monodon
CAGCACCACCAGCACCCACATACACAAAATGACACATTACTTCTGATTTTGCTTTCTTTAGGTAAGTATACAAAAAAAAAAAAAAAATGTGAATGAGAGAAAATGAGAGGGGGGGGGGTCGGGGGG
>NC_051405.1:14649919-14650641 GCF_015228065.2 Penaeus monodon
AGAAGTATTAAATGTGCGAGCCATTGCAGACCTGATACCACTATTACAACACTGTTCCTATGACTGTATTATGTAATGATAACGTAACTCAAGAATAAATACTGGGATAATTGATAAGACCTGCAAAACACGAAACAAATCGATGGGCTGTTATGCTCATATATTTATCTTTTTGTATCTATATCCATTGTCAGATAAAAGAGAGGTGGTATTACGAGAAAGGTACGCTATATCGCCGTAGGAAAGTTATGTTTTATGCCCTCCAGGCGAAGGAACGTCTACCTGTTCTGAATAATTTTCCAGTTTTACCATATATTTAGGGAATGGCCACCTTGAAATACTTTTTCAAATATATCCAGACTAAAACAATATCCGGCATGTGATTCCTCGTATTTCATAACGTGGAAGCAGGTACCAACATTTTTAACTTTTTTTAAAAATCTAAAGGGGAATTTATTGGTAAAGGGATGTAGTCCTTTCCTTCTCCACTTCTCTCTCTCCTATTTCTTTTTATAGATGGGAAATGTGAGAATTACCCATTTGTTGCAGATGCCAATAAGCCTCGAAGGATGCAGATAAACTAGTGTAGATACGATGGCGATGACTATATACTCTCATAGAAACATTTGCCTATTATTGCTGAGCGAATATACATCACATACATAGCATCAAATCTTGCCAGTTATGGTTCGTAACCTCATGTTTAGTGGGACGCCATATGG
>NC_051405.1:14651950-14652120 GCF_015228065.2 Penaeus monodon
TCTGAGGGCATGGAGAAGGGACTGTCGCGTACGAATACGATAGAATGAACATATTATACAAAACCAAAAGATGAAGTGATGAGAAGAGCTTGAAGAACCTTGTGTTAGACCTCAGTGGCCCTAACCTCCCTATCCAACGGCATGCGGATGACCCCTTTCCTTGCCTCGTG
>NC_051405.1:14652350-14652766 GCF_015228065.2 Penaeus monodon
GAATTTAAGCCAGTATAAAGACGTATTCTACACTATAAGTAAATATATTACAGATATTTGTAGAACACTTTCTTAATTTTCGTGTTCTACATTTATATCACTCATAACAACAGAAGTGTTACAGTCATCCAACAAACGAGTTTCTAGTACAGGCAATATTGCTCCAAACATGAACAGTAACAGGGATTCCTAAGAAAGAAACCATAAGACAAAACAGGAACGTCTGAGAGTACGTCTGAAAGGTTCTTGGAAAGGGAGACGGAAAAATACGGAGAGACTCGATGGAGGTTAACGCAAAGCTAGCACGGACCTGGGAGAGGCGTAACGACATTAAGGAAACTACAGGGAAATACGAGTGTGTAATTCTGTCACAGTGGCGTCGGCCTGGCTGAAGGGAAAGATAATGGATGCCCTAA
>NC_051405.1:14654399-14654805 GCF_015228065.2 Penaeus monodon
GCTCCCTGCTACATAGCCATATGCATCAGAATACAATAATGTAAGGTTTGAGGAATTCTACAGTATAAGTATTCAAGTAAAATAAAATCTAATCGCCATGTTCATTTGATTCGTAAGACATTAATAAAAAAAATCATCATATTCATTTTTTATGGAAGTAGCACAATCCACGTCGTTTTACTTGAGCAAAGGCATGGTCCTTAAATGTTTATAGTTTTGTAAAATGGTAATACCACAGGATGCTCGTCCATGGAACAGCTTTTCGTTAAATCAGTCGTGGATTGGCTCATGCAATGGAAGTGACAATTCATAGAATTTATTCCACCAGGGTTTATCTCCGTGAGCTATACATTTTTATAGTCATAAAGTGTCTAATTACTTAAAATACTGTTTTACCTACATTGTG
>NC_051405.1:14654832-14655085 GCF_015228065.2 Penaeus monodon
GCGTTGTTAGTTAAACTGAAGTCATGTTTAAAAGTAAATGTAATGTGGAAAGACCATCAAACCAGCATGGCAAGTAAAGAGAAACCGAGGGGTCTGCACTGGCCTTCTTATCAGGCGTTCGCGTCCCGAGCTGGACCTCATTTGCTGTTGGGGCAAAGGCGACTGACGGCGCCAAAGTCCCACAAGGCCGCCACCGCCTTATCACTGACAGAGGAGCTCCAGGCGCAAAACCGGATCATGAAAACCGAATCAG
>NC_051405.1:14655246-14655524 GCF_015228065.2 Penaeus monodon
AGAGTCCATTATGGAGCTGAGCTCAGGGAATCGGATAGCGTTTCGTCTGCATTCTAATTCCGCCCTTGTGACCCAGCGCCGGACAGCTGTTTGTCACGTGTCGCGCGCGCATTTCATTATTGGCCGAGTCCCTGCTAACAGGACGCCGTTGGAAGTAGTCCGGGGATGCTGTTTGTTTCTTAGCAAGGAGGCACTCGTCCCCGGATGCGCTTATTTGCAATTGCTAAAAGAATCTTAGGCAAACAGGCTGAATGAAAATGGTGCGCCTTTCTCATTCA
>NC_051405.1:14655747-14656065 GCF_015228065.2 Penaeus monodon
GTATTATTTTCACGAGGAACTTTTGCGCGAGTCCAAATGGCCTTTTCATGTTGTCGATCTCCCCTCCTCCCCTCCCCCTCCCACACCCCATTATCACCCCTCCCCCTTCCCCTTCGCCCCCTTATTATCCCACCCTCTCCCCCACACCCCCTCATCACCCCTCCCCACACCTCCTTATCACCCCCTCCCCCTCTCCCCACACCTCCTTATCACCCCCTCCCCTCCCGCCGTCCTTTCTGATTACAGGGTCTCGGTCAGTCCAGTTCAGTCGTTGTATTTTGAGACTTAATGGCTTTCCAAACTTCTCGCCTTCACACA